>NC_060121.1:327445657-327766794 GCF_021461395.2 Schistocerca americana | reverse complement strand
ATGGCTTTTCAAACTACATGTAAGAAGCACAAGCAGAAGTAATTAGACTACTTTCAACTGACATCGTAATAAAGGAAGCGTCAACCTCCCAGCTTCCAGATTTAGAAAGTTAAAATCACGCCTAACTTATGAAATGTTTATTTCTGAATATTTCCCAGAACCAGCACCAACTGCGACGACGTCAATGAAGTAGCCACAGCGCTTAAGAATCAGAACAGTTGTCGATCCGTGCACCAAGATGAAATTATAACCGATGTGTCGACGATTTGCCGTACGGCGTTTAATAAAGGCACAAGTTCATAAAATCTAATTCATCTGCAAAGCTTCGTCAGCATTACTGTGGTAGCATTGTGGCTGTGGTCGTGATGGTCTTGGTGAAAAAACGAGTGGAGAGGAGATGTTGCCAAGTCTTTGGGAGGGGGAGGGGAACAAAACGGTAAACTTGGGTGGAAGTTTAAGGGAAGAAGGGGGGGGGGGACGCGCAGTGGGAGGTTACGTAATGTTACACATTTACGTTGCATCTATATGAGTGGACACGTAATGCTTATCATACGTATGTCGGTAATTTTTAGCAACGAATTTCACCGATACTGCTAATCACGAAACCCAGACAACAGAGATAAATATATGTCATCTACTGTAACACGTTACGATCTTTAACTTGACAAACAAGAGCCGTGTAGCTGAATTAATTTTACCGATGGCTGCTGTGAAACCCATACGTTAAGAAGCTGTAACAGAACCCTTTAACTTATTAACACAAATTTGATCCTTGTTGGAGTTACTTAAAATCATGATTAATTTTAAATCTAACACTCCATTTCTTTGTTTCCTACGTAATATGTTCTACGATACAGCTAAATCCGTGGCCCCGGGTTAGTGTGTTTGAGTAGTAATGAAAACTTTCTGGATACCGGGTACGAACTTCGAAGAAAGACGAACATAATGAGGAGTAGCAGAAATTACTAAACGACAAAATTAACATCTGAACTGACAACCCTTCGAAATACTCATGGTATAATATTCGAGTAATTGAGGACGTAGGGTGCAAGCGCTACTCTGAAATGTTGGCACAAGTGAGGAATTCGTGACTGGCCGCAAAAAATCACCCTAGAAAACTGATGATGGCTGTTTTTGTTTCTGTCGTATTACATTTTGCAGTTCATAGTATAGACCTACCTTCTACGTACTTGGGAATTTCCACGCAAGCTATAAAGAGATGATGATTCACCAGCCACAAACAGTTCTTCTGTTTTCCTGTGTTTATCGAACTCTTCCTCAGTTCCGTGTGACTGCATTCTTCGACTAATATTTACTTAAGTTAATAGAGCTTAAATTACTAAAGTAATATTTTTCATGAACGTGTAATAAAGTGCAATTGTACCACAACATTCTGTGAAACACCCTTCCATTTTAGTGCGTCTTTGGTACGTTGTAACATATTCACTGGCATTGTAGTTCAGCCACGCTTTGGTACGATACTGTTTCAAGAGCTGTTTTGTTGTGGAAGTTGGTCAAGATACAAAACACGCATATAGACTGCATGTATGCGCAATACTATCTTTACAGATATATTATTCGTTTGAGGAATATTTTACTAATAGATCTCTATATTTATATTGAACGGCGATTGCTCAAAAAAAGAACGCGTGTGCTTCAATGAAGCGTGATGCACAAAATAGTTATCAGAAGGACTCAGAAGACTCTAAGATTGATCTCTGGCGATGCTTTTGTTTTCAGGAAAGTATCGTTGTCGGAAGATCGTAAGTAAATACTGAAAGACTTGAGTAAAATGGCGTTAAAATGACAGTTTTATTTGAAATTCGATAAATGCAAAATAATGCCTGTAACGAAGGAAAAGAAACCAATAATATCAGATTACAAGATTAATGGTGAACACGGTGAGCATCTAGTGATTCAGGGAATGCCAGGGCTGGGTAGAGTGGCGAACATTGCTTGCTATTAATATTTCATTTAACAACATGCAAGAATTTTCAGTTTACAGTAAATTGAGAACCTTCTTAAAAAATACCGTAAATCATCTACCAGAAAGACAAATGGAAAGCCCCAAAAAAAGGGATGGTTACCATTATATTAAAAATGAGATGAATAATTTGCTCTGGAGAAACTCGCGGAATAGAAACAATTCAGAAAAAATATACAAGATTTATAATAAGCTCAAAATAAGTGGGTTCAAATGCTTAAGTTATATCGCACTATATGCATGAAAGTTGCTCTAATTAATTATATCCACAGACACCGTCAAATTATAGAATAACAAGAAATCAGAATTATATATATCTTGAAACCATTTCTTTAATCAAGTGCACAAGCATCACTAATCACAAATACAACTTGATTGACTGAATACCACTGTGTGAACAGTCGGAAATAAATCACGACGCATATACTCAGAAGCAGGTGTGATCAGTTGGCTCTGGCTCTGAGCACTATGCGACTTAACTTCTGAGGTCATCAGTCGCCTAGAACCTAGAACTAATTAAACCTAACTAACCTAAGGACATCACACACATCCATGCCCGAGGCAGGATTCGAACCTGCGACCGTAGCGGTCACGCGGTTCCAGACTGAAGCGCCTTTAACCGCACGGCCACAACGGCCGGCGTGTGATCAGTTACGAACATTGCAGTAAACAGCAGTGTAGTAATCATATGGTGAACCTTTAAACAGATTAATGACCCATATACCCCACACAGTGCTAATATCTCTTCTTTGATGTAAATACAATACCGGCCGTACAGCGGGCGGACTTAAGAACTTGCTCCGCTCCCAGGGAAGCGTTTTAAGCAAAACACACGAACCCAGTTCAAGAGCCGGCCGTAGTGACCGAGCGGTTCTAGGCGCTTCAGTCTGGAACCGCGCGACCGCTATGGTCGCAGGTTCGAATCCTGCCTCGGGCATGGATGTGGGTGATCTCCTTAGGTTAGTTAGGTTTAAGTAGTTCTAGGGGACTGATTACCTCAGCTGTTAAATCCCATAGTGCTCAGAGCCATTTGAACCATTTGAACTACCCAAGCGCCTCTTACAAATCCGTACTCTTCGGCTGCTCCACAACATTCTGTCCTCTGGTCACAGCGAGCCTCCCTCATTGGCTTCGGACGGCACCGACTAGTATAGGGACTGAGCAGACAATATTTGGAATGGGAAACCGGAACCGGAAACGTACTGTTTCCGTGCTCAAGCCGTTTAAAAACATGTTTGTTAGGTGTAGTCGTGATGAGAGGTGCTTACATCGGATCACCTGATGTCATTTGACATCTATTCTACCTCTCTGACCTGGTTCCATCCTCATTGACATATCCGTCAATGTTAGAGCAACATGGCTGAGTAACGTTTGCAGAATACATCGAAAGATCCTTCCGTATGGCGAAGTTCGCGGCAATGGAAGAGCTGCTTTTCGCCTTTATCAAGATCGTTGTCCTAAACGTATAGCCTTTTCGCCACAATTACGCAACGGCTTCGCGAACGGCGTACCTTCACCGTCAGTAGGCAAAACAGATGCCGCACACTGGAACTGGAACAGACGGAACTGCATCATGTTGAAGAGTAACCGTTGACGAGTACACGAACTATTGCGCGTGCAGTAGATATTGCTCCCAGTACCGTCTGGTATGCTCTGCATGACCAAAAACTACAGCAATGCGACCTCTAAAGGATACAGTGACTAGTGCCCGCCGATTTTGCACCACGCTTTGAGTACTGTACGGTGTTTCTGCGCCGCTGCATCAATGAGCCCACAGTGTTTACACGGAGCATTGTCTTCACATATGAATTTAAGTTTACCAAGAATTGTGTAATCAGTACCTGAAACAGCTATGTCTGGGCAGACCAAAACTCACATGCCACTCATGTCCAGGGATTCCAACACAGAATTGGTATCACTGTGTGTGCACGTCTTCCGGATGGTCATGTGACTTGACCGTACAAGCTTCCACCCATCTACCTGATCTTCCTAAGACAACTTTTGGGCGTGTTGTTGGCTGCTGTGTCACTGAAGTCCTTCAAGATACGAAGATACGTGGTTTCAGCATGACGGTGCATCCGCTCACTTTTCACATCAAGTTCGGGAACATCTCTTGACCAACGATTCTGACACAGATGGATAGTCCGAGGTGGCCCAACTGCAAGGCCTCCACGATCACCGGATTTAACTCCAAGGGACTTTTCCCCCGAGGGTCGAATGAAAAGTCTGGTGCGACTCCTGTAGAGGCAGAAGAGAATCTGGCAGCACGTGTTTTGTCGCTGCAGGACAGATTGCAGAGAAACCAGGTGTGATAGAGAGTGTGTACCACATCATTCGTATGGAACAATGTGAGTACTGAACTTGACGGTAGCCACATCGAACCTTACTTATAGTGGATCAGAATGCTAACATCCTTTTGAAAAGGACAAAAACGGTTTAAGTTTAAACAACATTGTTTGTGAAAACTAATCAAATTTCATTTTTGTTTCTTTGGTTACTAATGAGTTGTAAAACATGGGGTGTACTGGGTCATACCTAATAAAGTAACTGTAAAAGCGAACGCGTTACCAATTGTTTTCACATGGTTGTAGCATGCTATGTTTCCGGACATGGGTTCCAATTCAAAATATTATCTACTCATGTCCCCTTTCTAGCGGCAGAAGTTTATAAGCGGAATTTTAGAGCACCCTGTATATTCTACTCCGTAACTTCTCACTTTTACTAAATTTTTGACTCGTCCATCACTATCGTGAAACTGTTTTGTACTGACTGTTTTGTACTCTGGCTGACATATCTCGTTAGTATCGATATTTGCATTCCATTGCCTACTCTTTGTATTCCGTGCGGTTTGCACTCACTGCTAAGCGACGTACTTGTTTCTACCGAGTAATAATGAAACTGCAGCTTCTCGCGAAGGTCCGGTATAGACCTGTAATTGTCGTATGGCAGCAAAACTTGGTAGACATGCTAATGTGCTAATGCGGAACCGATTTACGCAGGAAAAAATTATTTCCAACGTCCGTCATGAGATTCAAACCTGTAGCTGTTGATCACGTCGTTTTACAAACGCTCACTGGACAACTTGTGTAAGCCCTGTTTAGTACTAAAATAAACATTACGCCTTTCCCACTTGTTTCATCCTTTTTGCCCACGTTCTTTTTTTTTTCTTTTTTTTTTTTTTTGCACTTATAACATATAACAATTTTATTTCAGTTACATGATTTTAATATTTTGCACTCACAAAATTATCACTAACTCAAAGAAAGAAAATACTCACATATGAACATAAGCTGCACATTACAATGAAAGTTAACAATAAACAACACAAATGTAAACGTAAAACTTTTGCTTGCATGTGAATAATCAGCAAAGTGTTGAAGATATATGCAGTGAAGTCCACAGCATGAACTGGTTAGTCCACTAAAAAGTTAGCTCTTTAATCACATAACAACAATTATTGTAATAGTATGAGTTCTATAAACACAGTACAAAAATAATAAAAATGAAACGATTATGAAGGTGTCAACAGACATAGCACAATGAAGTGATGATGTATAAGTCATATTCACTTTCATGTATCAATAATACTTTTATGCTGGAAAACAAGAGTTAATTCACAAATGGACCTGTACAAAAACTTAACCAAATTATGTTTTGTCTCTGTATATACGAAGTAACGTATCTCAAAAAAATCTTCTGTTGGGATTTAAGTTCTCTAGTATCCCCTCATGCTACAAACCAAAATGTTTAAAGGTTTTTACATGACCTATGACAACACAGAAATTGACCAGTATGATGTGACCAGAATTACACAAATAAGGATGGTGAGAGGGGAAAAAAAGCCAATACAAAAATAAGGTGCTCTATCTTTTGTTATGTTAGTTGTCATGCGGCAGCTCTCTCCTTGCATTTAACATCTTTAATCAGTGCCTTTTCTCTGCCATGCAAAGCTAACCACCACTACTGTTCTAAAAACCCTACTTATAGCCTCTCCAACTTTATAATTATGAAATGTTTACAAAGTAATGGCATACGAAAATTGACAAAACAGTCTGCACATAAAACTGTCAATTTTATTGCATATTATTTTCCATATGATAAATTTTCTTACTGTTGGCATTGATGGCTTCTGAGATGGAGGTGGAGGTTGTGGCGGTGGACTCCTGTTGTTAATGTCATAAGGATATGGACGCCTGTCGGAATCCTGTCTAGCATTGCTGGCAGGTGGAGAATGTCTTGACTGAGTCATGTTTTGTAATGCACTGCCTGTGTCTCCTAGTCTCCCAGTTGGTCGCAGTTTTGGCATTTCTCCCTTGAAAAGACCACCGAGGCCATTGTTTTTTGGGAAATCTGTGCTGCTGCTGTTGAATCTAGTGCTGCTACTGCTGCTGAAGTTAGTGCTTCCATTAATGCTACTACTGTCTGAACCTTTGACTTTCCCTGAGATTATTGGAGCACTTCGATCACAGGTAACAGTTTTTTTTAGAGTTGTGCCCTTCCGAATTGACTGCAGCAGTTGATTCCTACTTTCATCACCAGCAAGTTTTGGTGTTCCGCCTCCAAAAACAGGTGGTGGAGGTGGTCCAGGTGGTGGTGGAGGGGGTGGGAACGGCATGTTGCTACTCCCACCTCACCCACTAACCTATTGCCCGTTTGAGGACGGTCGAAAACTCAGGTTTGAATTGTTAAAGACTCTACCCACTTTTTTTTTTTTAATCTCATTTTGTTCTCATTCGTTCGTTGTATCTGCTCAGGGCGGACGTCGTAAGACACCCGTGTCAGTTCGTTGTTGATCGGTGAACTCAGTTTTTTTTATTACAGAAGGCAGCTAACCCTCTGACCGAACACGCTGAGCTACCGTGCTGGCATGTTCCAGTCCTAGTCCATTTCCTATAGAAAAATGTCTTCTCATCTTTGTTGCATTCACTGCGCTAGATTTACACCTGTTGGCCAAAACTGAAACTAATTTTTCCCAGAGTAAATCTGTTCCGCAACAATACGTTGGCATATCTACCAACTTTCGCTGCCGTGCGATATGTACAGCTCGTATGGGCCTACTTTAATTACGAGGCTTATTCGGAAAGTAAGGAACGATTGGTCGCGAAACGGAAACCACAGTGAAAATCCGATCACGTTTTGCACAGATGTGTTGGGCAGTGTCTTCAGTATGCCCGTCGATCGCGTTACGTCGTTCCTTTTAGTTCTGAGCACACAGAGAGCACATAAAGATACCTAGAGCAATAGTGTCTCCCGCCAAGTAAAAGTGCCTGGTGAGAAATTTCGCCTGAAGCTATACAGCTAACATTACATAACTGTCGTGCGTTTTATTATTCAAGACAATTCTCAGCCGAATTCTGCAGGGGCAATGAAGATGCTCCTGCATCGTTTTCAATTGGAAACGTTTAATTACCCACAATACAGCCCGTAATTCTCCCCCTCTGAGTTTCGTCTCTGCTCACACGGACCACTAGCTATGAAGACAACATTTTGGCACAGACAACGCGCTGTAGGCCAGCGTAGAGAATTGCCAGAAAGCACTGTCGGCTGCCTTCTATAACGAGAGTATTGAAAATTTGGTACAACGCTACGACAAACGTCTAAGTCGAATCGGTGACTATGGAGATAAGTGGCTGAAAGTTGTAGCTAACTGTTGCAAATAAAACAGCAGCTCGTCTTGTCGGTTTCTAATAACCTATTATGTTATTCTTCAACGTAATACCGATTTACGTATTTTTGTCGATTACTGTTTTAATAGTTGCATTCCTTTGTTTCCGTTGTCGTAGTATATAATATGTATTTGTTCATTGTTCTTGTCATTTAAATTTTATTTTTATTATTGGAGCTCTGCTACAGCTATAATGCTACAGGTGTCAGGTGACGGTTTATATCTAACACCGGTAGTAGCCTACGATGAAAGAACGTAATACAGCTTTGTGTTATGAATGTTGTGAAATATAACGGGTGATCAAAAAGTCAGTATAAATTTGAAAACTGAATAAATCACGGAATAATGTAGATAGAGAGGTACAAATTGACACACATGCTTGGAATGACATGGGGTTTTATTAGAACCAAAAAAATACGAGGGCTATCCACAAAGTACATTACGTTTTGGAATTAAAAATAAATAAAGTATTGGAAATTTTTTGTATTATATACAGATGAAAGCCACACTTAAATACTACTTTTCTACATAGTTGCCATTTAAATTAAGGCACTTATCGTAGCGATGGACGAGCTTGGAAATTCCTTCGTCGTAAAATGCGGCCGCCTGCGCCTTCAACCATGTGGTTACCTCTTCTTGAAGCTGTGCGTCGTCATCAAAACGCTCCATAGCCCACCACTTCTTCATTGCTCGGAATAAGTGGGAGTCGCTCGGTGCCAGGCCGGGACTGTACGGCGGATGAGGAAACTACTCCTACTTAAAAGTTTCGAGAACTTCACGAGTGGCATTTGCCGTGTGGGCCCGGGCGTTGTCGTGAATCAGCAAGATCTTTGAGCCCAACTTTCCCCTGCGCTTGTTTTGTATTGCTCTTCTGAGGTTGTGCAGAGTTTGGCAATACCTTTGAGAGTTTATTGTAGTGCCTCTTTCCAGGAAATCCACAAAAATCACAGCCGGCCGAAGTGGCCGTGCGGTTAAAGGCGCTGCAGTCTGGAACCGCAAGACCGCTACGGTCGCAGGTTCGAATCCTGCCTCAGGCATGGATGTTTGTGATGTCCTTAGGTTAGTTAGGTTTAACTAGTTCTAAGTTCTAGGGGACTAATGACCTCAGCAGTTGAGTCCCATAGTGCTCAGAGCCATTTGAACCACAAAAATCACACCTTTTCTGTCCCAAAAGACAGTTACAGGAAATGCTCAATATGTCCACCATCACTCCTCAACAATAGCTGTAGTCGAGGAATAATGTTGTGAACAGCACTGTAAACCATGTCCGGAGTTATGGTGAGGCATTGGCATCGGATGTTGTCTTTCAGCATCCCTAGAGATGTCGGTCGATCACGATACACTTGCGACTTCAGGTAACCCAAAAGCCAATAACTGCACGGACTGAGGTCTGCGGACCTGGGAGGCCAAGCATGACGAAGGTGGCGGCTGGGCAGACGATCATCACCAAACTACGCGTGCAGGAGATCTTTCACGCGTCTAGCAACATGGGGTGGAGCGCCATCCTGCATAAACATCGTACGTTCCAGCACGTGTTTAGCAGCCAGGCTGGGGATGATGCGATTCTGTAACATGTCGGCGTACCTCTCACCCGTCACAGTATCAGTTACAAAACCAGAATCACTCATTTCCTCGAAGAAAAAAAGCCCGATAACGGTAGATGTGATAAATCCAAACCATACCGTGACTTTCTCGTCGTGCAATGGAGTTTCCACGACAGTTCTAGGATTTTCGGTAACCCAAATTCTGCAGCTGTGGGCGTCGACAGACACTCGGAGCGTGAAATGAGCTTCGTCGGTCCACAACATTTTACTCAACCAATCGTCACCTTCCGCCATCTTTTGAAACGCCCTCACGGCAAATGCCCTCCGCTTCACTAAATCGCCAGGTAACAGTTCATGATGGCGATGGATTTTGTACAGATAGCATTGGAGGGTACGCCTCAGTGCCAACCAAACTGTAGTGTATGGAATGCCGGTGCGACGTGCGACTGCACGAGCGCTGACTTCCCCGTGCATAGACGAACCCGCTACAGTCTCCATTTCTTCCTGAACTGTCTCAGCAGCATTACGCCTTGTGCTCGGTCTGCCACTACGGGGTCTATAGTCTAAACAACCCGTGGCTTCGAACTTCGAAATTGTTCTCGCAACAGCTGCATTTGTCAACGGACCTTTACCCGTTCGAATCCCCTTCCTACGGCGATAGGATCGTAACGCTGAACTAGCACATTCCCCATTCTGATAATACAGCTTCACTAAACGCGCCTTTTCAGGTAACGTCAACATGCTGCGACTGCTGGCGCATCTGGTTCTCTCTCTCATTACAGCTCCTTTTATACATGATTGCCATGCGCAGTCACTGACGTTTTGCTGTCCAGCGCCAGTTGTCGGACATTCCGTGAACTTTTTTTTTTTAGTTCTAATAAAACCCCATGTCATTCCAAGCGTGTGTGTCAATTTATACCTCTCTATCTACATTATACCGTGGTTTATTAAGTTTTCAAATTTATACTGACTTTTTGATCACCCAGTATATGCGCTGTTGGCAACTGCCCAAGGAAAACACATAAAAAATGAGACTTTAACAAGGGACCCCTTGAGTGAGAGTCTCAAAGGGTCAATGATGTTTGTGGCATTCGATGCAACACGTATTGTCTACCATGCAAACACAATATTGACTGCTATTGGCAACAGAGGGCGGAACTGAAGGTATCCAATGATGAGCACAGCATGAGGCTACGGAACGCTTAGTCGACGAGTAACTCACAACAGGGCTACAGGCCTAGTGGTGCTGATACAAAGAAGTGCAGCGGGAAATGATAAACAAAGCAAACATTGCATTACATCTGTAACAACAGACGCTAAAGTTGACATTTCGTCAGGAAGTAAGCAAGTAATTTCGCAGAGTGAGAAAGAAGTGGCAGATGAAATATTAGCGTTTCTGCAAGATGAGTCACTGGAATGTGTGTGTGACGTATGCGCTCAACCATGCGGACAATGTTCATGAGCAGTTCAGTGATGGGGATTTGTACTTAACAAGTGAAAGTCATATTGAAACAGGTGTTGAGCCATGAAGCTCGTCACCCGAGTCGGGCAGGGAGCCACAAATGCCGTCTCCAGTGAAAAGTAGCAAAGAACAATCGTTGCACAAGGACAGGGTACCGTACGTGCAAGACGATCCACAGTATAGGAAAAAAAAAAGGTCCGCAGCAATGTGACAGTGTAGTGCGTAAGAAAAACTACGGCTGCTCAGTGAGAACAAGGCGCAAGTGTTGCAAAAACTGTCGTTTGCGCGCGACATAGATTGCAGTGGTTTCAAGGGAAACAGTTGATGGCTGCATAATTTCAAACATTGTTGCAGAATTGCAAGACGTAAGATAATAAAACTTCAAAGAAAGTGTTAACTTCACGAAGCACAGCATACTGCGGAATCGGCCCAAAAATTTAGATGAGATAACCGAACTTATCCCACCGTTTGTCTTCAACTCCGACCAGTCGGGATTCAAAGAGGAAATGCAGATGAAAGGAACCCTGAAAATTAGAGGTGCAAAGAGAGTTGTATTAAGGTCAACTAACATCAATACCTTAGCGCATTCGTAGACAGCTATGCTGACTATTAATCTGAATGATAAACTGGTGGAAGGTTGCAGGTATTCTGCCCCTACGATCCTGTCTCGTGTGCATGATCTTGCAAGGACAGTAGGAAATATTCACGTCTCAGGAAGCAAGAAGGGAAAATGGGCATAAGAGAACTTCAAGTATCGTAGGATACAACGTTCTTTTGCATAATTTAATAAACATCATAGTCCTTTAGAGCAAACTATTCCTTTCGAAAAATGTATGACATTGCAGTTCACACCACCTGGAACCACTGGCCAAATTCAGTCTCTGGATGTTTGTTTTTTCCGTAGGTATGAGACATTATTGCACTATCTGCAGCTAAGCCTTAAAGGGTAGCCAGTTTCACGATGTGTTGCACGGCAGACTGTTTCGCATTTGGTTGCATGCCATCACATTCCATCAGTTGCCATCACCCCGTTACACCAATACGATTCTACATATATTCTTTAAGAGTGTATGCCTAGCTGAACGTCCTGCGCGTTTCGTAATTCCAAAGGATCTTGACGGTGCGATCGTTTGTGATCACTTGGCGCGCCATTTTTCATTCGATATTCATGGTGCAAGTTAATTGCTTACTTTGAGCATTTCTTGAATGTCCATTTTCTGAAGAGTAATACATATGTCCCATAAAAGGCTGTTCTATGCAGCTTCCGGACGCCAATTTTCTGTCGCCCTCCTGATGCACAAGGTGGGTCATTTACAGCTAATATTTTTCCAGTCATAATTGTTAACACAACACTTTCGGATGAACCTTATTAAAGACCGAGCATGCGACCTCGCACTCAAGGAGTTCCTTGTAAGACACCTTAGGGTGAGCCCATCTCCCCTGGTCTTGCGAAAACCAACTCTAATGTTGATGACGCACGGTAGACTCACAATTGACAGACGCGTTCCGTGAATGAAAACTGAGTATTTGTCATCGCAATACATGGGGTCACGAAAGGCAAATTTTCATAGGAATCAAGGCAAAAAACTTCCTTGAATGCTGCTCGTGTACTCGTATGCTAAACGCCCCGCAACTGGAGCGCCGCTAGGGTAGCGGCCAAAGCATTTGATTGGGGGGAAACGAGCCTGTGTTCGATTCGCAAGTGCATTCATTACTTTTTCTCATTTCTATTTTTGTTTTCGTTTCGAAATAGGTGGAAATAAGGAGGATAAGAGGGTAAGTAAACCAATAAGACATAATAATAGGGTAAGGAAACTTCCTGGCAGATTAAAACTGTGTGCCGGACCAATACTCGAACTCGGGACCTTTGCCTTTCGCGGGAATGTGCTCTACCATCTTAGCTACCCAAGTACGACTCACACCCCGTCCTCACAGCTTTACTTCTGCCAGTACCTTGTATCCTACTTTCCAAACTTTACGCAAGCTCTCCTGCGAACCTTGCAGAACTAGCACTCCTGAAAGAAAGGATATTGCGGAGACATGGCTTAGCCACAGCCTAGGGGATGTTTCCAGAATCAGATTTTCACTCAGCAGCGGAGTGTGCGCTGATATCAAACTTCCTAGCAGATTAAAACTGTTTGCCGTACTGAGACTCGAACTCGGGAACTTTGCCTTTCGCGGGCAAGTGCTATACCAACTGAACTACACAAGCACGACTCACGCCCACTTGCCCGTGAAAGGCAAAGTTCCCGGGTTCGAGTCTCGGTCAGGCACAGAGTTTTAATCTGCCAGGAAGTTTGATATCAGCGTACACTCCGCTGCAGAGTGAAAATCTCATTCTGAAGTAATAGGGTAATCAAATAAATTTCTTAGAGTGATAAAGAGTTACATGCCCTCCATTTCTTAAGAACAACTAGATGAGCGGTATTTGTTATATGAACATTTGAAACAAATATACTAGTGGCACCAAGGACATCGAATGACTGCAATCTTCGCGAAATTACATCGTTTCTTCGGAAGATTCTGCAGAAAACCGACGTGATTTACATTTAAAAATATTTATTTTTGGGGAATTAATTTTGATGCATATCACGCAAACTATAGCACTGCCAGAAAAATCGGAGGTGATAGTTGATCATAAATTATACTGTCAATGTTATTGCATCCGGGACGTTGCGGAACTCCCGCTGGGTTTCCAAAAGCAGTTTCACTTCACCATCTAGAGGGTGTTCGGAGAGGGCAGGACTTGTAGAGGGAAGTGAGTTCATAATATTTTGAATAGGAACCCATTTCCGAAAACGTACTGTTTCCGTTCTGTGATAGTTTCAGTTCAGATATGCATCGCGTTAGCATCTGCTTCCGCTCAAGCTAATTTGACCCTGTCTTGAAATTGCGGCACTAAATGTCCGTCAGGAAATGTGGCTTCAGCCTGATGGTGTACCACCTCACTTCTCACGTGCGGTTCGGAAGACATCTTTGCAAACGATATGGTGAAGCATGGACAGCCCGAAAAGGAAGAATCACGAGGCGGCCACGATCACCGAATTTAACTAGTATGGACTACCTCTTGTCGGGTCGTATGCAAAGTTTAATTTACCAGACACCTGGAGAGATAGAGGGAGATCTCTTCGGACGAGTTCTGGCAGCTAAGCTAGAAATTCAAGAGACACAATATGGCATGGAGAGTGTGTACCAGAACATGATTCGCAGGTACAATGCCTGTAAGTAACATTGTTGGTGTTCGCTTCATCCAAACGCTGTTGTAATGCATCAGTACTGTTCTGTGCGTACAGTAGGTTGGGTTCCTTTTTGTTTTGGGGTAATGTTTAAGTGTTTATACACACAAATGTGCTTAAATGATTAACGAATGTTTCGTTATAACTGCACTGCGTCACGCCTAATTCAGTTCCTCAAGCAGAAGTGGATGAATTAATCATTTGAATTGAAACATTGAAACCGTTGGAGAACAGAAACTGTACGTTTCAGGACATGGATTCCTCTTCAGAATATTATGTACTCCCTCCTCTCTACAAGTCCCAGAAGCTAGTAACTGACACTTCCGAACATCCTGTATAAACATGCTAGCGTATATGGCAATACTACACTCCTGGAAATGGAAAAAAAGAACACATTGACACCGGTGTGTCAGACCCACCATACTTGCTCCTGACACTGCGAGAGGGCTGTACAAGCAATGATCACACGCACGGCACAGCGGACACACCAGGAACCGCGGTGTTGGCCGTCGAATGGCGCTAGCTGCGCAGCATTTGTGCACCGCCGCCGTCAGTGTCAGCCAGTTTGCCGTGGCATACGGAGCTCCATCGCAGTCTTTAACACTGGTAGCATGCCGCGACAGCGTGGACGTGAACCGTATGTGCAGTTGACGGACTTTGAGCGAGGGCGTATAGTGGGCATGCGGGAGGCCGGGTGGACGTACCACCGAATTGCTCAACACGTGGGGCGTGAGGTCTCCACAGTACATCGATGTTGTCGCCAGTGGTCGGCGGAAGGTGCACGTGCCCGTCGACCTGGGCCCGGACCGCAGCGACGCACGGATGCACGCCAAGACCGTAGGATCCTACGCAGTGCCGTAGGGGACCGCACCGCCACTTCCCAGCAAATTGGGGACACTGTTGCTCCTGGGGAATCGGCGAGAACCATTCGCAACCGTTTCCATGAAGCTGGGCTACGGTCCTGCACACCGTTAGGCCGTCTTCCGCTCACGCCCCAACATCGTGCAGCCCGCCTCCAGTGGTGTCGCGACAGGCGTGAATGGAGGGACGAATGGAGACGTGTCGTCTTCAGCGATGAGAGTCGCTTCTGCCTTGGTGCCAATGATGGTCGTATGCGTGTTTGGCGCCGTGCAGGTGAGCGCCACAATCAGGATTGCATACGACCGAGGCACACAGGGCCAACACCCGGCATCATGGTGTGGGGAGCGATCTCCTACACTGGCCGTACACCACTGGTGATCGTCGAGGGGACACTGAATAGTGCACGGTACATCCAAACCGTCATCGAACCCATCGTTCTACCACTCCTAGACCGGCAAGGGAACTTGCTGTTCCAACAGGACAATGCACGTCCGCATGTATCCCGTGCCACCCAACGTGCTCTAGAAGGTGTAAGTGAACTACCCTGGCCAGCAAGATCTCCGGATCTGTCCCCCATTGAGCATGTTTGAGACTGGATGAAGCGTCGTCTCACGCGGCCTGCACGTCCAGCACGAACGCTGGTCCAACTGAGGCGCCAGGTGGAAATGGCATGGCAAGCCGTTCCACAGGACTACATTCAGCATCTCTACGATCGTCTCCATGGGAGAATAGCAACCTGCATTGCTGCGAAAGGTGGATATACACTGTACTAGTGCCGACATTGTGCATGCTCTGTTGCCTGTGTCTATGTGCCTGTGGTTCTGTCAGTGTGATCATGTGATGTATCTGACCCCAGGAATGTGTCAATAAAGTTTCCCCTTCCTGGGACAATGAATTCACGGTGTTCTTATATCAATTTCCAGGAGTGTAGTTTGTCCACTCCAGGATCTAAATTCAGACAAAACCTGTTATCAGCAACATATAGTTTTAAAATGTTCTCAAGAATGAATTTTGTAAAATTTATATGTCAACCTGCCGGACCCGGAGCAAGTGACGTAAACATTTTTAACAAGTCAGTTGAATGATACATCCCTTGTATACCCCAAAGATCAAATTAATGATCAGTTTGTTATAAGGCACAGGTAAACATTACGCAACATTTTTCTTGAGGTTGCGGTACTGCACCGTGTAGTAAAACGTTATTTTGTGTATACTACTAAATGCTTTTGTCCCTTATCCGATAAAGTAAGTTGAAAGCTCGTCTGCGAAGCAGTCTTACTCTTTACTGCTCTCATACGAACCAAGATGTTTGAGAAATTTATTTGCCAACCTTGTCATTATTCCTTATTGGTTTACTTACCTTATTAGAAATGAAAACAAAATGAAAACACTTAGGGAACGAACGCAGGTTGTCTGCCGCCGAGCCAAATGCCTTTGAGCCTGCCGGGGTGGCCGAGGGGTTCTAGGCGCTACAGTCTGGAATCGCGCGACCACTACGGTCGCAGGTTGGAATTCTACCTCGCGCATGGATGTGTGTGATGTCCATAGGTTAGTTAGGTTTAAGTAGTTCTAAGTTCTAGGGGACTGATGACCTCAGAATATAAGTCCCATAGTGCTCAGAGCCACTTGAATTTGAAATGTCTTTGACGCTGCGCCACCGCAGCTTTAATTGCAAAGCGGTTACGTTATGGGTATCTTTCCTCGGTTTCTAGGAAAATATGAGTTTGCGGCCACACATATTATGACGAAAAGTTCTCAGTTTTCGATTACCTAATGATCTTGTCAATTTACAGTATATTGCGCGTCATGAACTTTAGGAGAGGCTTTCTCAAAAACGGAGGGCTGTTGAGCCAAAATGTGTTACAATTTCATTTTAGTTTGTACAAAAGCGACTCGCCAAATTTAAGCCGAATAGGTTGGCCTTACCCTTGTAAGAAGCGATATGAAAAACACATAAAATCAGTACTAGGAAAGACCTAGACCGAATGGAAAGGTTCAGGGAAAGCACAGTGCGTCTCTAAACGAATTTTCATAAACTACAGAAGTGCGACCAAGTCTAGAGTATTGTTACAGCGTTTGGGATAGTTATGAAGTAGGCATACCAACAGAAATTCAGATAGTCGCTGTTGGGATCGTAACAGGACGGTGCGGCCCATATGAAACTGCACCATAAGTGCTCGGTGTAATTAGGTATACGCTCTGTCGTAAATTTAGAGAAGCCGTACTCGAAGAAGCATTGCGATCGTTCTGCTGGCACGTTTGTCTGGACTTCTTGGATAGAAATACCGAGAACGAAAGAGAATAGGGTGCGTACTAAGTCACACAGGCCGTATCTTTTCCCTCGCCCAGTAAGCGATTAGAGCGAACGGCCTTGCCGCAGTGGTAACATCGGTTCCCGTCAGATCACCGAAGTTAAGCGCTGTCGGGCTGGGCTTGGATGGGTGACCATCCGGGCTGCCGAGCGCTGTTGGCAAGCGGGGTGCACTCAGCCCTTGTGAGACAAACTGAGGAGCTACTTGATTGAGAAATAGCGGCTCCGGTCTCGGAAACTGACATGCGGCTGGGAGAGCGGTGTGCTGACCACATTCCCCTCCATATCCGCATCCAGTAACGCCTGTTGGATGAGGATAACACGGCGGCCGGCCGGTGCCGTTGGGCCTTCTTTACCTGTTCGGGAGGAGTTAGTTTTTTAGTTTTTTAATAAGCGATTAGAATAGGTAGAAAATCTATAATGTTAGTACGAAGTATCTCTCGCCAAGTACGACATAATCGCTTGCGGAATATGCTTGTCGATATAGATGTAGCTGTAGAGCGGACACTCACTACGAGCGTGCTCCTGCGGCCTCAGCTCTGTATTATCCCCTGTGGCCAATCCTCGCTAGTTTTACTACATTTAGCCCTTCACTGAAGTTCCTCCACTTCGACATGAAGTGTGGAGCTCTGTTGTAAGGAGGAGCCATTTGCTGACCTGATAACAGTTGAAAATGGTGTCTTAAAATTTTCCCAAAAACAAGTTTAAGCTGTACAAAATAAAGGGTTATATATATTAGGTTGTCACATAAGTTCGTAGTGTTTCTGTTTTGCATGTTGATATTCCGGTTGCTATGGGCTGAACCGTCGATTATCACTTTTTACTTGTAGATAGCTGCTGCTGTTTGAGTTTATACACGCCATTTTGTCATTTAGAGATAGTGAGTGGAACTTTGGACGCTATTAAGTACAGTGCCAAGTGGAGAAAGCGGAACATTTCGGAAATATTCTTCTGTTTGAGTTCAGTAGAGGGGTGACAGCAGTGGAGGGAGCCAGAAACGTTTGAGCCGTATAGAGGGATGATGCCATTAGAGAAAGCACGGCAAGATAATGGTTTTCTCGTTTTAAGGGTGTAAATGGGCTGTTTACGTTTTTATGTTGGTAACATCATGTAGCGCTCTGTATGAAAATCACTGACTGTGCTGTGTGCAGTCTGTGGCTGGTTGACATTGTTAGAATATTCGCTGTTGTAGTGTTGGGCAGCTGGATGTGAACAGCGCTTAGCGTTGTGCAGTTGGAGGTGAGCCGCCAGCAGTGGTGGATGTGGGAAGACAGATGCCAGAGTTTTGAGAGCGGACGATCTGGACGTGTGTCCGCCAGAAAAACGAAATTTGTAAGACTGGATGTCATGAACTGATATATATGTTATGACTTTGGAACAGTATTAAGGTAAATACATTGTCTGTTCTCTATGAAAATCTTTCATTTGCTAACTATGCCTATCAGTAGTTAGTGCCGTCAGTAGTTAGAATCTTTTATTTAGCTGGCAGTAGTGGCACTCGCAGTATTGCAGTAGTTCGAGTAACGAAGATTTTTGTGAGGTAAGTGATTCATGAAAGGTATAGATTATTGTTAGTCAGGGCCATTCTTTTGCAGGGATTATTGAAGGTCAGATTGCGTTGCGCTAAGAAATATTGTGTGTCAATTTAGTGATGATCAGAATAAGTAAAGAGAGAATTGTCTGAGTCCGTCCAGTTTTGCTTCAAATAACGTAAGAAGTTTTCGATCACTGTCATTTTTAAATTTCTCTAAGGGGACGTTTCAAGGGGGATCGTTTTGACATAAGTGACTTTCCTCGTTCAGGGAAGTCTCCGGGGTTTGATGGAGATCGTTTAAACGCATTAATGCACATTGACCCACGTCAATGTGCTTGAAAAGTGGCAAAGTGATGAACTGTAATCATTTCAGCGTCGTGTGACATTTGCATGCAGTGGGGAAGCTTCAAATATCTGGTGTACGGGTACCACACGCTCTAAGCTAACAATCACAAAACGGAAGGGGGGCCATATGTGCGTCTCTGCTATCTCGTCATCAATTGGCTCGTGAACAACACCGATCATTACCATCCTGCATCGTTTCTTAGGGCGAAAAGTGGTGTCCTTATACTGACCCAAGGAAAAGATAGGAATGGTTGAACCCAAACACAGTAGCAACTCCCCGTACAAACATCTGCGTGCATCCTCAAAAGATAATGTTATGCATCTGGTATAACAATGACGGTGTGGTATACTTACGAATTGTTTTATTGAGGTGTAACCGTCACTGCTGACAGTTATTGTCAACAACTGAGACGTCTTACAGACGCAGTCCAATAACAACGACCAGGAAGGCTGTGTGAATTGATACTACTCCGCGATAACGTCCTCCTCCATTATGATAAACTGACAAAAAAAACGATAAACTGGGATTGGGAAGTCATTCCACACCCACCTTATTCACGTGACCTTGCGTCCTAAGATTTCACCTTTTCCGCTCTCTATCGAACAGCCTTCAAGGAATTGTATCTCCGGATGAAAATGGCCTCTGAACATGACTCCACGAGTTCTTCGCCTTGAAACCATATGATTTCTGCAGCCGCGGAATCGAAAAGTTACCACAGCGTTGGCGGACTGTATTTATGACTGAAATCTCTATTATGTGTGTCTGTTGCGTCTATTAAAATTATGGTTAAAATGGTTAAAATGGCTCTAAGCACTATGGGACATAACATCTGAGGTAATCGGTCCCCTAGACTTAGAACTACTTAAACCTAACTAACCTAAGGACATCACACACATCCATGCCCGAGACAGGATTCGAACCTGCGACCGTAAAAGCAGCGCGGTTCCAGACTAAAGTGCCTACAAGCCGCTCGGCCACAGCGGCCGGCCTAAAATTAGGGAAAAACGCTTCGAATTTACGCACCAGCTTAATAATGTATGCACTACGTAAGATGGCAAAATAAGAATGGGAGACCAAGAGAGATGTGCTCTGATTAAAAATGATGTACGATAAGATTGCAATCTTCGTCCTCTACTGTTCACCCCATGTATCGAAGAAGTTGTACTGGATGTGAAAGGAAGGTTTATGGGTGGCATTAAAATTCGGAGCGAAAGCGTACCAAAAAAGTATTCATTGATGACATTGCTATCCTGGTGAGTGTGAAGAAGAATTTCGTGTTCTATTGAAATAATTACAGCCTAATGAGCAAATTATAGTGATTCAAAGTGAACCAACGAATGATGAAAATAAGGAGAAGGAGCAGAACTGAAATTAGCGATAAACTCACCGTCAGAACTGGAACTACGTAGGAGAGGAATGTGTCCCGCTACTTCGGAAGAGACTCAGGCATGAGAGTGTAAGAAGCAAATTAGCACAGGCAAAGCAAGTATTCCTCGCAAAAGATATCCTCTAGTATCAGAAATTGGGATTAATTTGAGGAAACAGTTTCTGAATGTGTACTGACAGCACTGTATGTTACAGGAAGACAGAAGGATGTCTTCAGGAGTGCCCCAGGGGAATGTGATCGGACAGCTCTTCTTTTCTGTATACACTGTTGTCCAAAATTAAAGCAAAAAAACGGAAATTTAGTTTGCGACAGAACGGTATATACAGTTGATAGTAAAGCAGAAACAAAGCGAACAATACAGAATATAAACAACTGTAACATGCATAACGGTAGACAAAAATGTTCTTGGTTTTTTTCCAACTCAATGGAATTGCAAACACTTTCCGAGAATTGGTTAATGTGCTCAGCGTGGGGGGTGTCCACCTCTGGCAGCAATACATGCCTAACAACGACGGGGCATGTTGTGAATGATGTAATCAGTCTCAGGTTGAGACAATAACGCCCATTGTTTCTGCAGAGCAACAAGCAGTCTTGGAAAGTGGTTGGTGGATGCTGACGTGATGCAAGCTGTCTCCCTATGGGATTCAAATTGGGAGAGCGACCAGGCCATATCATGGGTGCAATATCTTCCGTTACGAAGAAAACATCAACCACCCGTGCTCTATGAGGTCGAGCATTACTGTCCGTGCTGCGCGGAATTAGCCGAGCGGTCTGGGCGCTGCGGTCATGGACTCTGAGACTGATCCCGGCGGAGGTTCCAGTCCTCCCTCGGGCATGGGTGTCTGTGTTTGTCCTTAGTAGTGTGTAAGCTTAGGGACTGATGACCTTAGCAGTTCAGTCCCATAAGATTTCACACACATTTTTGAACATTACCGTCCGTCAATACGAAGTCTGGACCCATAGCACCTCGCAACAACTGCAGATGAGCTCCTAAGATCTCGTCACAATACCTGACAGCAGTTAAACCTTGCCGACTCACCCATACAATTTCATGAAGAGGGTTTCGAGTGGTAAACATAATACCTGTCCACACCATTAGGTACCGTCCTCCATATCGGTCTCTTTCCACAATGTTTGGGTCCCGAAATCGTGTTCCACGTCCCTCCAGACGCTAATTCATCGAGAATAACACTCTAGAGTAAATCGGGACTCATCTGTAAAAACAACATTGGCCCACTGTTGGACCATCCAAGTGCGTCAGAAGTAGACATACAGCGTGTCTCCGACAATAAAGGCCGCGCTGCCGAAGACTTCTGCACGCCGTTTACCTACATACAGCACGTCAGTGGATACTGAGAGCTCACGTGTCAGTTGCCGTGCAGTACTAAGGCGATACTAACGTGCCCTTACAGCCAAATAACGGTCCTCTCTTCTGAAGTCACACGTGGTCAGCCCTACCCTGGACTTCGGGATACAGTTTCGGTCTATAGGAAGTGTCTCCAAATCCGAGAAACAACAGAACTATTCACACTAAGTCATCGAGCCACATCAAATTGCGACTGTCCTGCTTCCTTTCTTTCTATGGCCCTCCACCGCAGAGAGTCTGTATGCATCTCCCCTCTGCCATGCTGCACCGTGTATGACTGTATACATAGCGATTGTGGCTGTGGGGCTACTCAGCAAACACTACCTCGTTTCATAGGTGCCCTGACGTCGCCGTTGGTATGCTTGTCAGCTGACCGGAATGCCATCTTCCATTCAGAACACGATCGAACGGACATCTGGTTTACAATTTGTATGATTACATCGTGAATTAGACACAGGACGGGGAAGTTGAGGTTTGTTGCTTTAATTTTGGACACCAGTGTGTATAAATGATCTGACGGATAGGGTGAGCAGAAATGTGCCACTGTTTGCTGATGACTCTGTGGTGTATGAGAAAGCATCGTCGCTGAGTGACTGTAGAAGGATACGGGATGATTTAAACAGAATCTCTCTTTATTGTAAAGAATGGTAGCTTGTTTTAAATGTAGAAAAATGTTAAGGTAAGGGGGACGTTCCTCAATTTATTTTTTTATTTATTAGTGGAACTCATGGACATTAAATTGCCAAAGTTTCAATGATGATATCACATCGGAAGTGCCTGAAAAATAATTGTGTGACTCAACCTTCCTGCTATGACCACTTTTTAAAGCAACACTTCAGCATTAGTTGGGTGAACGATTCCGGGGATTACTTTCGAGAAAACATACGCAGGCTACATCTATAAGGCTGTGATATATACTCTTTGGTTTTATAGATCATTTGCGACTCTGTTCCGTATCTTAGAAATAATAGCAAACCAGCTGCTTTATTTACGAAGAAACAATTCTTGCTTTTCCTTGTGCCACCGACGGAGATTTACGCAAGTGTTCAATTCTTTCATCATTCAATAATGCCTGCGTTTGCAGGAGTTAGTGAATGCAAGACGTGAGAAACATGAATAAACCAGCATTCGTCATTTGTGCGACGCTAGCAGATGTAAATATCTACAGGCTCAGAGGAATAACAAGCGCTGCATTCACAAGGAGAGTCTTCCAAATTGTATCCTGGATGTTGCAAAGCCCACTCACAGGCTTCTGGCCGAGACTGAACTTCTCAAAAAGTGTGTTCATGGCAAAACGCAGAATCCAAATGACTATCTAAATTCACTCGCATGGAAACAATGCCCTAAAACAACATTTTCATCTGCTACGGTTGTCAGAATTACAACTTATGATGCAGCTCTTGTATTTAATGATTGGAACGTAGGGAGGGTGAAGGTATTAGAGAGAATGGGATTTAGGGTAGGAAATTTCACTCATGACGTCTTGAGAATAATAGATTTACACCGCCTCTCTGCAGCTGAAAAGTCAATTGAAGACCTGGTTAAAGGAATAAGGAAGAAAACAAGACACCAGAGAAGAAGCCTTGAAGGGAAACAGGACCCTGAGTACAAATCCGGGAGATCAAGAGGTGACATACGAGAATAACGTCAGGTTGAACTTTATATTACGTTTACTTTAAATCATGTTCTTTTTTTATTTTTTTTAAATTTCTGTTCGTTTTTCTCAGAACCTATGAAGACTAGAATTATGAAATTTTCTAAACGTATTTCTATAAACCCAATAAATTTTGTAGCAGTATTAAATCTTGAAATTCTGAGTGTAAGCTATGTGTCGAAGTGCGTGGAATGTTCATCAATTTTGTATTGTACTTGCAGAATTATAATGAAAAAAAGTAATTGAAATTCTCCTATTCGATGTATTCAAAAAATCTCTTGAGAGAAGCTTACTGTATGTAGAGAGAGTAAGCAGACAAAATTTTCTATACATGTCTTGAATAGTGTCTGAGAAAAGATACATACATTATTTCTTGTAAATAACATTTTCAAATTCCGTAATGAATGTTAACTATGTGTGATCCAATGAACGTAACAGTAAATGTGTTAATTTCATGTAAAGCATGGTACAAAATTTAATGGCCGTATCTTCAAAGTTGTGGATTTGGTGCATCTTCTAATGCAGATGAGCAGGGAAAACAATACTATTCTCTTAGTGATAGTGGTGTGACGCTTGGAAAAGTCACGTCGGTTGTATATCTAAAGCCCTAGACTGCAAAGCGATATAAGGTGCAACGAACATGTAAGGACAGTAGTTGGCAAGGCGAATGGTCAACTTCGGTTAATTGGGAGAGTTTTAGGGAAGTGTAGCTCATCTACAAAGGAGACAGCATATAGAACAAATGCGCGACCCATTCTTGAGTAGTGCTCCAATGATTGGGATCCCGATCTGGTTGGATTGAAGGCTGATATCGAAGCAACTCAGAAGCTTATTGGTAGATTTGCTACCCCTAAGTTCGATCATCACACAAATATTAGGGAGATGTTTCTTGAACTCAAACTGTAATCTATGGAGAGAATACGAAGTTCTTTTAGCGAAATAATACCGAGGAAATTAAGAGAACTGGTGTTTGGAGCTGACTGTAGAACGGTTCTACTGCCGCCGATGTACATTTAGTGTAAGGACTGCCGAGACAGGATAAAAGAAATTAGGACTCGTACGGTGATACATAGGCAGTAGTTTTTCCTCGCCGTATTTGAGAGTGGAATGACAAAGGAAATCACTAGTAGTAGTGATATATCATGCGGTGCCTTGCGGAGTATAGATGTAACACTGATCAGCTAGACCATTATGACCACCGACCTGCTATCGACATAAACCCGTCCACGATAGCGGCGTCACCTACCTAGGAATGACTGCTAGTCAGGCACACGGACGGTTCCTGTAGTGTCAGTGATCGTACTGTGTAGGTGTAGAAAGAGCAAGAAGCGCGATCTGAGTATGACAGGGAGGCAGAGTTTGATGGCCCGGAGGCTCGGCACGAGCATTTCGGAAACAGCACGACTTGTCGGGTGTTCGAGGACTGCTGTGATGGGTGTTTTCAACACGTGTTAAAACCACGTCCAGGCGTCATGGAGTTGGGTGGCCACCCCTCATTACAAATTTCGGACGTAGTAGTCTGGGCAGACTGGTAAAACAGGACAGGTGGCAAACTGTGGTGGAACTAACACCAGATTTTATACTAAGGGCCAGTAAAATTGCCACACCAAGCAGAAATGCAGATGATAAACGGGTATTCATTGGACAAATATATAATACTAGAACTGACATGTGATTACATTTTCACGCAATTTGGGTGCATACATCCTGAGAAATCAGTACCCATAACAACCACCGCTGGCCGTAATAACGGCCGTAGTACGCATGGGCATTGAGCCAAACAGAGCTTGGATGGCGTGTACATGTACAGCTGCCCATGCAGTTACAACACTATACCACAGTTCATCAAGAGTAGTGACTGGTGTATTGTGACGAGCCAGTTGCTCGGCCACCACTGACCAGACTTTTTCAGTTGGTGCGAGATCTGAAGAATGTGCTTGCCAGAGCAGCAGTCGAACATTTTCTGTATCCAGAAAGGCCCGTACAGGACCTGCAACATCCGGTCGTGCATTATCCTGCTGAAATGTAGGGTTTCGCAGGGATCGAATGAAGGGTAGAGCCCAGGTAGTAACACATCTGAAATGTAACGTCCACTGTTCAAAGTGCCGTCAATGCGAACAAGAGGTGAGCGAGACGTGTAATCAATGGCACCCCATACCATCACGCCGGGTGATACGCCAGTATGGCGATGACGAATACATGCTTCCAATCTGCGTTCACTGCGATTTCGCCAAACACGGATGCGACCATCATGATGCTGTAAACAGAACCTGGATTCATCCGAAAAAATGACATATTGGCATTCGTGCACCCAGGTTCGTCGTTGCGTACACAATCGCAGGCACTCCTGTCTGTGATGCAGCGTCAAAGGTAACCGCAGCCATGGTCTCCGAGCTGATAGTCCATGCTGTTACAAACGTCGTCGAACTGTTCATGCAGATGGTTGTTGTCTAGCAAACGTCCCCATCTGTTGACCCAGGGATCGAGACGTGGATGCACGATCCCTTACAGCCATGCGGATAAGATGCCTGTCATCTCGACTGCTAGTGATACGAGGCCGTTGGGATCCAGCACGGCGTTCCATATTACCCTCCTGAACCCACCGGTTCCATATTGTGCTAACAGTCATCGGATATCGACCAACGCAAGCAGATATGTCGCGGTACGGTAAACCGCAATCGCGATAGGCTACAATCCGACCTTTATCAAAGTCGGAAATGTGATGGTACGCATTTCTCCTCCTTACACGAGGCATCACGACAACGTTTCATCAGGCAACGCCGGTCAACTGCTGTTTGTGTATGGTAAATCGGTTGGAAACTTTCCTCATATCAGCACGTTGTAGGTGTCACCACCGGCGCCAACCTTGCGTGAATGCTCTGAAAAGCTAATCATTTGCATATCACAGCATCGTCTTCCTGTCGGTTAAATTTCGCGTCTCTAGCACGTCATCTTCCTGGTGTAGCAAATTCAATGGGCAGTAGTGTAGTTGGGCAGAGTAAAAGTATGTCTGAACACACAGTGCACCGAACCCTCCCAAAGATGGGCCTCCGCAACCGACGACGCACGCATGCGCTAATCTTCAACACCACGACATCAGCAACTACGATTGCACTAGGCATGTGGCCGTCGGTACTGGACGCTGACGCAGTGGCAGAGCTTCACATGGTCTGACAAATCACGATACCTTCCTCATCATGCCGATGGGAGGACACGAATCCGTCGTCTTCCAGGGGAACGGCTCCTTGACGCTTGTACTGTGGGACTGACACAAGTTGGCGGCTGTCCTATAATGCTCTGGGGACATTCACGTAGGCATTCATGGGTCCATTGGATCTCGTGCAAGGCACAATGATGGTCAAGGAGTATCGTACACTGGTTGCAGACCACTTGCACCCTTCACGACGACCGTGCTTCCCGATGGCTCTGAGCGCTATGGGACTTAACATCTGTGGTCATCAGTCCCCTAGAACTTAGAACTACTTAAACCTAACTAACGTAAGGACGTCACACCCATCCATGCCCAAGGCAGGATTCGAACCTGCGACCGTAGTGGTCACGCGGTTCCAGACTGAAGCGCCTTTAACCGCACGGCCACACCGGCCGGCGCTTCCCGATGGCAATGGCATTTTTCAACAAGGTAGTGCGCCGTATCACAAGGCAAGGAATGTGATGGAGTGGTTCGAGGAAGACAGTGGCGAGTTGCAAATGATGCGCTGGCCTCTCAGCTCACCAAATTTGAACCCGATCGGACACATCTGGGATACGTTTGAATGTGGCATCAGTGCGCTTCGCCCCCTCCCCAGAATTTGTGGGAATCAGGTGACTCGTGTGTGCAGATGTGGTGCCAACTTCCTCCAGCTGCCTACCAAGGCCTCATTGTTTCCATAACAAGACGCGTCGCCTCTGTTTTCCGTGCCAAAAGTGGTTATATCGGCTATTGTTACTAGAAAGAGCAGATAAGCAGTTGTTAGCATCCCACTTAGTAAATGAATCGACTTCATTTACTTCCGGTACGATGGACGTGGACGAAATAAGGGCAAATTTTAAACACATTGTAAATCACGCATTGGAGAAGTATATGCCGAAAAAGTGGGTTACGGACGGAAAAGACCCACCGTGGTTTAGCAGCGCAATTCAGAGAATGCTCAGGGAGCAAAGACAGTTGCACTCGCGGTACAAGAAAGATCGGGAGAATGAAGACAGGCAAAAGTTAGCAGAGATTCGTGCTGCTGTAAAAAGAGCGATGCGCGAAGCATTCAACCACTACCACCGTCATACCATAGCAAAAGATCTTGCTGAAAACCCAAGGAAATTGTGGTCTTACGTAAAATCGGTAAGCGGGTCGAAGCCTTCCATCCAGTCACTCACTGA
This sequence comes from Schistocerca americana, assembly GCF_021461395.2. Taxonomy (NCBI): domain Eukaryota; kingdom Metazoa; phylum Arthropoda; class Insecta; order Orthoptera; family Acrididae; genus Schistocerca; species Schistocerca americana. The sequence goes on along the minus strand of NC_060121.1, from coordinate 327,739,070 downwards.
TCAGTCTGACCTGGCAGCGGAAGACAGCAAAACGAAAGCTGAAATTTTAAATTTAGCATTTGAGAAATCTTTCACGTAGGAGGATCGTAAAAACATACCGCCGTTTCAATCTAGTACAGATTCCCGTATGGAGGACATAGTAATAGACATCCCTGGGGTAGTGAAGCAGCTGAATGGGTTGAAAATAAATAAATCTCCAGGTCCTGATGGGATTCGGTTTTACAGAGAGTACTGTACTGAACTGACTCCTTACTTAACTTGCATTTATCGCGAATCTCTTGCCCATCGTAAAGTCCCGAGCGACTGGAAAAAAGCGCAAGTGACGCCTGTATATAAGAAGGTTAGAAGGACGGATCCTGAAAATTACAGATCAATATCCTTAACTTCGGTTTGTTGCGGGATTCTCGCACATATTCTCAGTTTGAATATAATAAATTTCCTTGAGACAGAGAAGTTGCTGTCCATGCATAAGCACGGCTTTAGAAAGCGTCGTTCCTGCGAAACACAACTCGCCCTTTATTAACATGATATCTTGCGAACCATGGATGAAGGGTATCAGACGGGTGCCATATTCCTTGACTTCCGGAAAGCGTTTGACTCGGTGCCCCACTGCTGACTCCTAACTAAGGTATGAGAATATGGGATTGGTTTCCAAATATGTGAGTGGCTCGAAGGCTTCTTAAGTAATAGAACCCAGTACGTTGTCCTCGATGGTGAGTGTTCATCGGAGGTGAGGGTATCATCTGGAGTGCCACAGGGAAGTGTGGTAGGTCCGCTGTTGTTTTCTATCTACATAAATGATCTTTTGGATAGGGCGGATAGCAATGTGCGGCTGTTTGCTGATGATGCTGTGGTGTACGGAAAGGTGTCGTCGTTGAGTGACTGTAGGAGGATACAAGATGACTTGGACAGGATTTGTGATTGGTGTAAAGAATGGCCGCTATCTCTATGTAAATTAATGCAGATGAATAGGAAAAAGAATCCCGTAATGTTTGAATACTCCATTAGCAGTGTAGCCCTTGACACAGTCACGTAGATTAATTATTTGGGCGTAGCATTGCAGAGCGATATGAAGTGGGACAAGCATGTAATGGCAGTTGCGGGGAAGGCGGATAGTCGTCTTCGGTTCATTGGTAGAATTTTGGGAAGATGTGGTTCATCTGTAAAGGACCTATTCTTCAGTACAGCTAGAGCGTTTGGCATCCCTATCAGGTCGGATTGAGGGGGGACATAGAAGCAATTCAGAGGCGGGCTGCTGGATTTGTTACTGGTAGGTTCGATCGTCACGCGAGTGTTACGGAAATGCTTCAGGAACTCGGGTGGGAGTCTCTGGAGGAAACGAGGCGTTCTTTTCGTGAATCGCTACTGAGGAAATTTAGAGAACCAGCATTTGAGGCTGACTGCAGTACAATTTTACTGCCACCAACTTATATTTCGCGGAAAGACCACAAAGATAAGATCTGAGAGATTAGGGCTCGTACAGAGGCATATAGGCAGTCATTTTCCCTCGTTCTGTTTGGGAGTGGAACAGGGAGAGAAGATGCTAGTTGTGATACGAGGTACCCTCAGCCACTCACCGTATGGTGGATTGCGGAGTATGTATGTAGATGTAGATGTAGATGTAGATATTAGGTAAGTGGCTGACCAATGTATATGAAATTATGAACTATGAGCAAACCAATCAAAAAATTGAGATGTTGTGTCACAGGAAAACACCGACTAGAGGAGAGAAGTGGATGGTAGGACATGTGTTGGCACAACTTCCACTTTACTAGACGGAGCTGTAGAGACTAAAAGTTGTACGGGAAGGCAGACAGTGTAATGCATCCAACAAATAATTGAGATAGTAGGACGGAAGTGCTACTCTATGATGACGAGTTTGGCACAGGAGAGGAACTCGTGGCGGGTCACATCATACTGGTTTGATGACCGATAACAGAAAGGGGTGGTATTAAGTTACTCTGTAATCGGTTTTCAGAACACTAACTAACAGATGAAAGACGTTTTGTTACGACCTGATTAACTTCTAATTATGGCTGTGCAGACCAACTCTTCTGATGACGACAGACTGTAATTTTGCGGTAGTGTATTCGAGACACGGAACCTGCAAATGAGAATGAGGCATGGGTTGTGTTACAGAGGGGTCAGACACAGTCGACGATGGCGGCGGAGACGGCAGCCGCAGCCCAGGAGCTGATGCTGGACGAGAATGTGGAGCCTCCAGCGGGCTCTGCGCCGGCCAAGACGTGGCCCCAGTACCTCGCCGCGCTCACCGGTGAGTATCTAGTATCCAGTACCCAGCACGGCTCAGCGTGGCCCTAGTACCTCGCCTCACACAAGAATGAACGCTTAAAATACGGTTCCCTGCACTGCTCAGGGTAGCCCCAGTACCTGGTTGCACACACCGAAGTGTAGCCAGGTCCTAGTACCAATACGCAGCACCCAGTACCCAACGTTGCTCTAGCCGATGAAGCGCTCGATTGCTGGGGCAGCTCTCACTAAGTGGAGCATACACCCAACTGGTCACCGATTTATGTTACCTTTTATACGACTGTGGCGCATGTGGTAGTCACGAAGTTTTGATCATCACCCCGGAAAGATAAAGTTAAGTAATAAATGTTTTGTTTGTTTGCACGTACATGAGATGCGTAGTGTGGCATATATTAAAATTCCGCGTCATAATTCCGTGGTATGCCGCTAGAGAGGTAAAAAACACTGTCGTGATTCTGCACTTTATTTTGCCAATGTTGTAATTGCAGCTGTATGGCTACCTTCGTGCATATTTACACACACTGCCTGATTAAAAGAGTGAAATACTCCGACGACATGCTTCGATGACACTGTAACTTCGTGTATAAGCGCACCAGTAGCGGGTATGTAAATGATTACAGTTTCAATTCTCTGTGATAGGTAGAATGCCCACCAGAGTCCATTCCTGTGGTCCGTGTTGTTTCCAGGCCCGGTAAGGCCTATAAATAGCATAAACGTCATATTTTGAGTGATCACCGTGAATGACGAGGAGATGCAAACTACTCGTGTGAGACGGTGTTATCAGCACCTGATTCTGAAAGCACGATTTGAGAGAGACCTCATTGTGGGTCTCTGTCTCCCTTCATGGACAAATAATGCAATATAGAGTTCTGTGTGAAATTTGATTGCGATAGTGCCCCGATGTTGGAAAGCATGGGAATGTGATGGGAGGCACATCTGTCGTGAAAGTTCCAGTCCAGCACGTCGGATCGCATATGGCAAGATCATCGTACTGTACACCAACAACGTTGTAACCAATTCACATCTGCATCTGCCATTCAAGAACAGGAAATGGACTCCCTTCAACATTCTGTCTCAGCCTTCATCATTGCTCGGAGAGCAGCAGCAGCCGCACTAGGCAGTTACCGTCCCAGGTACAGTGCAGGCTGCCATTAACATTGGAGTAATGCCATGCCGATGAATGGCACCGCGTTGTGTTCAACTATGCATTATAGTTATGCTGTACTGTGAGCGACTATTGTCACTGAGAATGGTGACAATATGTGAAGAGGTCCAATTCTTCCAATGTTTTGGAGAGACACAACGGTCTTACTCTTGACGTAACTGTATTGCTGCCATCAGGTATGACAACAGAGCATGGCTGGTAGTAATTGAAGGATCTCTCACGGCACAACGGTACGTCACGGACGTGCTGCGTCCCCATGTGTTACCTCACAAGCGACAGTATCGTTCTGTCATTTTTCAACAGGGCAATGCTCATCCGCACATGGCAACTGTCTTTATGAAATGTCCGCATCATGTTGAGGTACTCCAAAGGACACCAAGAAACACAGATCTGTTCCCGATGCAGCACGTGTGGACTTTAACTCCGTCTCAGTGTCAGTACCGAACACACGAAAGACCAGTTACGACGGTTGTGGGACAGCTTGTCTCATGAGAGGATACGATAGCTGTATGACACCCTTATCAGCTGAATCACTGTGTCCATCCAGGCCAGAGGGGTTGCGTCTACTGATAAGTGGGAAAATTCCTTGTAAATTTGACTGGATTTTGTAATCACCGCAACAGCAGATACCATTTGAGCCGGTGAAGTGTTACATCGTTATTTCGCCCTCTTCTGCGTGCTTCATTTTCTTTCTGAGGCAACGTATGTTATAACCTATTCTAGTACGATACGAATCTCAAGTGTGTCCGAGAAATCGAGCTGCAAGGTTTTACGAACGATCAGCAGCACCACATGAGAGCGCCAGCCATCTAACATCGGCATAGCTGTAACCGTCTCGAGCGCAATAAGAAATTTAGAACTACATTAGTGACGAAAGCAGGAAAGGTCCAACAGTGGAATAATCACTACGTAAATGGCACCCAACCCAGTGCCTAATTAACTTCATCACCAACAATGAAGATGAGATGCGTCTTGTGTGTGTAAACACTATTAAGACTGAGCGTAATTAGAATTCCACGTTAAACTGTGTGGTTACCTCTACTACCCGAGACGAGAAAATTCCTAACACACGGCCAGAAAAAAAATTATTTCATTTACAGTGTATTCAAGATTTATTTTTGCAACACTGCGTATGGAATCATGAATAAATTACATTTGCAGATCAGTAGCACAAGAGGTTCTGAGCTATCAGGTATCGACCCATTCCCAAACACTCGTACTAGTATATGGTGTAGACTCAACGGGCGGCAATGCATGAATAGATTACATTTGCAGATTAGTAGCACAAGAGGTTCTGAGCTAACAGGTGTCGACCCATTCCCAAACACTCGTACTAGTATGTGGTGTAGACTCAACGGGCGGCAATGCAGGAATAGATTACGTTTGCAGATCAGTAGCACAAGAGGTTCTGAGCTATCAGGTATCGATCCATTCCCAAACACTTGTACTAGTATGTGGTGTAGCCTCAACGGGCGGCAATGCAAGCGCTGACTCTGGCATTCAGTCGATAGTATAGATATACGTATCCTCCGATACGTTTTGCCACGCCTGCTCGACCTGTTCACGTATTTCCGTAAGAAATGTTGGTCGGCGAGTTGCACGAGTCACTTCTCGTCCCATCGAATCTTACAAGTCCGGAGATCGTTCTGACCAGGGAGGTTGCGGCGTGTCTTCCAGATCACGTTGAGTTAAGCGGGCAGTGTGTCGGCGAGCATTATCCTGTTGGAAAAAAGAAAGGGTCTAATAACATTCTGCACGAACCGAGCTCTGATTAGCATCCCCTCCAGAGACACCAAAGGTGAACGAGAGTTGTAGCCATAAGGCCTGGGGTGAGAGCAGTGTATCTCGGACAAATACACTCTACGAGACAGCGCTAACCAGGTCTACGTTGTACGCGCAAACGACAATTACTTCAGTGCAGGCAGGATCTGCTTTCATCGCTGAAGACCACTGCACACCATTCCACCTTCCGAATGATCCTCTGTCGGCACCTGTCACGCTGCACACGCCGTTGCTCTGGTGTGAGTGGAATATTGGTTAGGGGTTACGTGTCCGTTGCTCCATTGCTAAAAACCGGCTCGCAACAGTTCGTTTTGACACGTCTTGGCTCACAAGCCGTCTTATCTGTGCTGTGGTCGATGTACCACCTGCCACTACTGCCCTTACAATACAACGATCCGGGCAGCTGTAAGTGGTGCGTGGACATCCAGAACCTCGTCTGCGGGTATGAGAATGTTCACATGACCACTGACACCAGCACCGTTGCACAACTAACGCTGCACGGAGTGGCCGCGCTGTTTGAGGCTCCATGACACGGATTGCGCGACCCCTGCCGCCGGAGGTTCGAGTCCTCCCTCGGGCATGGGTGTGTGTGTTGTTCCTAGCAGAAGTTAGTTTAAGTAGTGTTTAAGTCTAGAGACCGATGAGCTCAGCAGTTTGGTCCCTTAGGAACTCACAAACACACACACGCACACACACATACAACTGACGCAGCACTTCCAACGTGTGTCGCTGTTCTTCGTAAGGATCATCCCACCACTGGGAAGGCCACAATTTGGAACCCTTTCAGATTCGCTCATTTGGTTGTAGAAGCCACTAGTGTATCTCCGTAGCATAGTTGGCTATTCCTTCACACGTTTGCATCACATCGAGCCTTCTGGTTGTGAACATTCCCTATTAGAGGGTAAACAGTGGAACTCAGGTAGCTGTGCCACTACGGCCTATGCTATCTGATCGCGGGAGATGTTTAAACTATCATCAGTACATCTACTACCCCCCCCCCCCCCCAAGTGACACAGTAGTAATTTTTTCCGGCAGTGTATATTATCACCTCCAAATGAACAAGGGTATGCATAGTAAGGGAGAGTGGTGCTTGGAGCAGCCTTCGGTTTGATGATCAAGCTAACGTTTATCTGAAGAATGATGTAGTCGTAAATTATAATAAAGAAAACGATTTCTGTTTGGAATCTTTTCTCTGGAGCTTGCCTTCCAACGTGTTCCATTTTACAGAGTAAGACATTCGATTCTGTCTGCAGCGAATGCCTTAGCGAACAAAGTGTGGGAAAAGTTGTCATACGAATGCGATTGCGACGGTTATCCAGAACAAGTTTATACACCACATCGTAATCCAGCTGGTTTAACCGAAGATTGCTGCTTACTGAATCTTGTAGTGCGAGCTTGCAGTATCCCGAGGCGCTTCATAAGAAGGTGCTTCAATCAAGCCTTTAATCTGGGCGTCTGATAAGGTGTTACATATTGTCCAATGTCGGTAGTGGATTCGTTCGTCAAATATGAAGATGGGTAAAGCAGACCAGTGAGGTGTGATTTAATTTCAGGTTGTTATGAGTGCTGGAAGTCGGTAAGACCATCATACACGGCCAACACAGCACTTCATGTCCATTGATATAGAGGTGTCAATCCCGATTCCAAAATGGAAGCGTACTACCGCGACTCAGTACGTGCCTTCATTATACCTCAAATTAGTATGCAGATGGTTGATTTAATCCAGTGGACCTTATATAAATGAATATCGTGTTCTAGCATGGATCTTGCACTGGCTAACTTGGCTGTCCAATTCAGATTGGGTTAAATCCCAAGTGACGGTTTATTTAACAACAGTCAGACTGAGGATTTCTGACATATGAGATGCTCTGTCTCTTAGGTGCTGCAGGTATTAAAACTAAACTAAACTCCGCACGAACAGGCCATGAAGGCCCAAAGTTACCTACCGGCCGCCGTGTCTTCCTCTGCCCAGAATCGTCACTGGATGCGGATACGGAGGGGCAGGTGGTTAGCACACCGATCTGCTGCCCGTATGTCAGTTTTCGAGACCGGAGCCACTACTTCTCAAACAAGTAGCTCCTCAGTTTGCCTCACAAGGGCTGAGTGTACCCGCTTGCCAACAGCGCTCGGCAGACTGGATGGTCACCCATCCAAGTGCTAGCCCAGCCCGACAGCACTTAACTTCGGTGATCTGACGGGAACCGATGTTACCACTGCGGCAAGAGCGTTGGCGGGTTTCCCAAATGCCGCCAACTAAAGTATGTGCCGTGAGGGCCGAGACTTGGCGAAAATAGTCGCCGCTAGGACTATAATGCCCACTACATGTTGTTGACATGGATCGGCTTCGATAACAGAGGATTCTCACTGCAGATAGATGAGACATACTGCATTCGATCACGCGCCAATTTAGTGCTGAAACAAGGACGAGCGGTGAGCATTTAAACGATCTCCAAGCTGTGAGATTCAGAAACCATCGTGCTGCATTTGTACCTCTGTTCACAGTACAGCACGGAGCACAGAGATTGGCATATGCGCGAGAACACCTGAGCTGATGTGTTGTGATACATGCTAGTAAGCATCGATGGAAGGATGTGAGAACGTCGAAAACCATATATGGCAGCAGGGGCCCGTTCAGGCTAGAGACGGGATAATTCTGCTGTAGTAGATGTTCACAGTGGATGCAGGAATATGATCCAATGGACTATCATATTTTTCCCTTTGCTGAACCACAGCATACCTTAAGCGAGGCAAGGCGTCGCCCATAGCATCGCTCCCAAATTGTCTGAGAAACACACCACAACCATTACGGTGCTCTCGGGCCTCCATCACATTATTCACATTACTCATTTTCTTGCAGTACATTTGCATTCTGAATTACGCAAAGATAAAAGGTTTGTGGAACTTTGTTCTCTGAGAAGCCTTCAGTTAAAATTTTCATCAATATCCACATTCTTTGAAGTATTCTACAAATTTAGTAATCCCATTCACATGGTAAATTTTATTTTGGTGTAATTCCGTTCGTTTTACAGCACTTAATATAGTGTCCTTTCTGAAATTAAGGGAGAGTTTATTTGCAGAGAAAGATTTATTAATTCTTTGATAAAAGTTGATAAAATTTCTTCTTGTTCTGTCGGTGTAATTGGATTAATTATAATACCTGTATCATTTGGAAAACGTACAAGGAGTGCTTCATGTTTATTAAACGATGTTTATTAAGTGGAAGGTCATTCACTTGTATATTGTTCATCATTACTCTGCCGCCAAAACTGGGATGTTGTTGAAGGATATTTTCTCTGTCTTTTAGTAAAAGTGACCCGAGATTTCCTGTGGCTCGTTACAGAATAATTGCCCTTTTGTGTAACGTAAGCATGTCGATTCTTCTTCATGTTTAAAAACCTCCGAAAAGACATAGATGACGCTCAGACAAGCAAATGCCGAGGAATACCCCAAATGTGGATAACAAATGTTGAACGTGTGACGTCACCAGATAGCGTACCTCACCGCACGTGCAGCGGTTGAGTCTATCGCCCCTGATCATGCCAAGTCAAATATTCGTGTCGGTGTCACTCCGGGCTTACGTGCGTGACTTTAGCGCATGGGGCTAGGGATTGGAGTCTTGCGCCTGGCAGGCTGAATTTTTTCCATTGTGCCCGACAGTTATGTGTTTACACTGAGTAGTAAGATTTATTATTTTACTGTCGGTCTCCTCGCCTCCGCTGGTTTATTGCAAAGTGCAGTACAACAAAGGCCTACCATATTGTGTCACAATTGAATGAGTATAAAAAGTTGGACAAAGGCGAGGTACAGCGAGGACAGTAATTTTGTAACTTCTATGTTTACAACAGATCGCATTTACAACAGGTGTTCGAAATTTGCACCATTTGCTCGAATACAGTATTGCGTCTTTCAATTATCCCTTCACCACGCCACCTGTGACGCCATGTGTTCAACATTTCTCGTCGATTTTTGAGGTACTTCCCGACATTTGCAACATCATACATCTTATATTAAATTATTTTTCTCAACATCAGCCATGTCGACTCGGGTGTTTATAAACGCTAATAAGAACCATGTTTTAGACTTTTCCAGACCACACTGCTGATGAAATATTCTCGAGCTTCCATTCAGGTAGCTGAGTTGAAATCCGTGACAATTCTTCTTTGACAGAATATGAGCAGAGTGACACTCAACGAAATGTCCCGGGATTTCGGTGCAGGCACTCGGATGGAAGCCTGAGAATACTTCATCACAAACAGCGTTTCCTTTGCTTTCTCACCCTAATTTGTCATTGTATCTGTATTTCAGTGTAAATATCGGAACAATAGTGTAAATTTCCTTCTTGGAGCAAAACTACACAACAGTAGTTCCCACTTGTCTTCGTCCTAGCCGGCCGCTGTGGCCGAGCGGTTCTAGGCGCTTCAGTCCGGAACCGCGCTGCTGCTACGGTCGCAGGTTCGAATCCTGCCTCGGGCATGGATGTGTGTGATGTCCTAAGGTTAGTTAGGTTTAAGTAGTTCTAAGTCTAGGGGACTGATGGCCTCAGATGTTAAGTCGCAGAGTGCTTAGAGCCATTTGAACCATCTTCGTTCTAGAGCTTGTGTCCAGTTCTGCTCCATTCTGTCTCAGATTTGTTTTTCCGGCAGTGTCAGTTGTAGGTTGACACCGATTCACAGCGGTCTGGGTGGGTTTACTGATGAAGAGTTGGCCGATATGCACCTCGTGCACAGGTTCACTGAATGCAGTGGAATAGTGACACAAAGTCTCAATGGTCAACTGTTCCCTCACAGACGGCCACCACATCACGCTGTGTTTTGTGCTGGTACGTTTAATGGTTGCATATTACAGGCTTATCATTGCTGTGAAGGATATTTCTCTTAAACAAAGATAATTCTGGGAAGATACCGAGTAAGTCATAATTGAATTATTGCTTCGTAACAGGCTACGGGGGACCACGGGCAGTTATTATCGAAATATTCAGACAATATCACTGATCAACCTCCTAAATTCTGTCGATGCAGTTCGAGTTCACCTGTACAGCTTTCAGTACCTTGGATCAAAGTCCTTTTATCCAAGTGGAAGCAAGTCTCAAGGTCATGTTTTAAAAAACGCTTTTTAATTTCGGCGTTGCGTAACGTAGAACTTGGGTTTGGTTACTTGAAATAATCGACCAAGCTAGATCTACACTACCGGCCATTAAAATTGCTACACCACGAAGATGACGTGCTACAGACGCGAAATTTAACCGACAGGAACAAGATACTGTGATATGCAAATGATTACCTTTTCTAAGCATTCACACAAGGTTGGCGCCGGTGGCGACACCTTCAACGTGCTGACATGAGGAAAGTTTCCAACCGATTTCTCATACACAAACAGCAGTTGACCGGCGTTGACTGATGAAACGTTGTTGTGATACCTCGTGTGAGGAGGAGAAATGCGTACCATCACTTTTTCGACTTTGATAAAGGTCGGATTGTAGCCTATCGCGATTGCGGTTTATCGTATCGCGACATTGCTTCTCGCGTTGGTCGAGATCCAATGACTGTTAGCAGAATATGGAATCGGTGTGTTCAGGAGGGTAATACGGAGCGCCGTGCTGGATCCCAACGGTGTCGTATCACTAGCAGTCGAGATGACAGGCATCTTATTCGCATGGCTGTAACGGATCGTGGAGCCACGTCTCGATCCCTGAGTCAACAGGTGGGGACGTTTACAAGACAACAACCATCTGCACGAACAGTTCGACGACCTTTGCAGCAGCATGGACTATCAGCTCGGAGACCATGGCTGCTGTTACCCTTGACGCTGCATCACAGACAGGAGCGCCTGCGATGGTGTACTCAACGACGAACCTGGGTGCACGAATGGCAAAACGTCATATTTTCGGATGAATCCAGGTTCGGTTTACAGCATAATGATGGTCGCATTCGTGTTTGGCGATATCGCGGTGAACGCACATTGGAAGCGCGTATTCGTCATCGCCATACTGGCGTATCACCTGGCGTGATGGTATGGGGTGCCATTGGTTTCACGTCTCGGTCACGTCTTGTTCGCACTGACGGCAATTTGAACAGTGGACGTTACATTTCAGTTGTGTTACGACACGTGGCTCTATCCTTCATTCGATCCCTGTGAAACCCTACATTTCAGCAGGATAATGCACGACCGCATGTTGTAGGTCCTGTACGGGCCTTTCTGGATACAGAAAATGTTCGACTGCTGCACTGGCCAGCACATTCTCCAGATCTCTCACCAACTGAAAACGTCTGGTCAATAGTGGCCGAGCAACTGGCTCGTCACAATGCGCCAGTCACTACTCTTGATGAACTGCGGTATCGTGTTGAAGCTGCATGGGCAGCTGTACCTGTACACGCCATCCAAGCTCTGTTTGACTCAATGCCCAGGCGTATCAAGGCCGTTACTAAGGCCAGAGGTGGCTGTTCTGGGTCATGATTTCTCAGGATCTATGCACCCAAAGTTCTAGTATAATATATTTATTCAATGAATACCCGTTTATCATCTGCATTTCTTCTTGGTGTAGCAATTTTAGTGGGCGGTAGTGTATATCCGTTCCAAAATTCTATACCACTGCCCGAAACATTTTCTTCCAATGTGTGATCAGTTTCATCTATATTCTTGTGCTCTTATTGGAGCTTAAACCACTGTGATAATCACAACTGGCAAGCTGTACAATTTACAAGATGCGCCTAGCTGTTATCCACTCGCTGTCTGCCTTCCAACAGTGACGCTGAGTTCGCTGTCAGTGGGCACCGTTCTCTCGTGGACGTCTCCTGCCCTGATGGAGCTGCAGGACGTCAACGCCACGTCGGCGCCCTTCCACGTCACGCAGGATGAGGGTTCTTGGATCGGGTAGGTAATCCCACAGTTCACAGACAAAACAATTTAAACATCTAGAAGGAACGGTCCTTTGTATACCAAATACCCGGATACGTAAATTGATTAAAGGTGTACTCATCTTTGACGATTAGAGCATCCACGAGAGTGTATTAGTTTTTTCATCAAGTCTCTTGTTTCCAGGAGTGACGTGGTGCATAATAGCCATGAAATGTATCATTTGGTTATGGACCATTGTAAAGGGCCACCGATAATGCCGAGTACTTCCGTAGGACCACGTTAATAGTTCTTAAGAGAATTTTGAAGGGTCATCATTCTGGGTCAGCATGTGGTTAGCTCGTCCAATTGTGAGTCTTGAGGGGCCTTAAGATGTGACAGTTGCCCTGTGTGACTTAAGTGAGAACGTAAGATAACTTACATGTTCGTATACCATATCACCATCCAGTGAATAGGCTGTCGTTAACAACACGACGCGCAGTGATACTTGTGAATCATTAAATGTTACGAATGGTGTCGTATCATTTGTAGCGATGAAACTCGGTTCCGTCCTTCTTCTATCAGCTATCGTCTGCAAGAATGGCGATGCCGAAAGGAGAGTTCACATTCTGTCAATATTTTGCTGTTATAGCAACAGCCATTGTGAAGACAGCTATCACTTCATTTCAACTACGGCAGTGACAGCGCAGACATCCTTCTCCCCATATGTTTGACCCCATGAGTCAATATACTGGTTCGGTCTTTCAACAGGACCACACTTGACCTCATCCGCCTCATGTCTGCTAAGTGCCTATGTGATGTTGAGGTGTTTCCCTTTCCAGCAGGATCTGTCGATCTGTACCCAATAGAATTTGGTATGCGCCAGATCGGACGTTAATTCCATCTCAGTGATATTATCCAGGATATCGAGGACCAGTTAGAACAATTGCTAACCAACGTACTTTAATGGAGAATACATATGTATGACACAGTTCCCAACCAAAGAACGACAAGCATCCTTGGCCAACAGGCTGGAACTTCTTGCTGGCTGGGCACCAGCAGTGTGCTCATATAGTCTGCTTCATTGTCCAGTTAACTGGAGTGTGTAATCAAGTAAACGAAACAGCATAACCTTTCAACACGTGAAGTTACATTTCCCATCCTCCTCTCCTTACATGTGATTAACCTTTTTTGTCACAATGTATATACAAAATTACCATTTTCTTCCTTTATTTCTAGCCTAGTCAATCCTCCGAAGGGCGATCGCGTAGCTTATACCGTGTATGCCTCGCTCACGTTTCTGTACCGCAGCAGGCGATAATGCCGTAATGACGTAATAGTATGTACAATGCAGAGCAAGTTGTAATCTACAGTGATGGACAGAGTCGCATAGATTAACAAAACATGCCGTTCTATATGTTGCCACAAGTGTGCTGGTGGAAATAAATAGTTTCAGTTCAAGGAAATCTGTACTGTATTTTGCTAATATTTACGCAAACCGTAGGGGAGCTGTTCTCTCGAAAAATGTCATTGTTTCTTCGTAACCTGGTCTATGCACTCACTTCGAAAGAGTACGATGTTTCTGAACTGATCCGCACTGTCTTCTAAAGCTATCAGAAGTGTGAGTTCAGAACAAATAGCCACCAGTCTCATAATCTTCATACAGTGATAGTACATCTCACATGGCACACATGCACTGTAGTTTAGGTGGTTTTTGAAAGCCAATTTGAGGATTTTCTGGGCTTCATAGGCTGCAAGTGTCCTTTGTCAAATTATTCGTGTCCACTTCCCGTACATCGCCGCGATGTAATGACAATGAAGCAGTAATGACGGAAACAAAAGATTGGTTCAGAAGTGGAATGAACTTCAGGGTGAAGGAATATCACTGACAAGATTCGCTGATAGGGTTTAGAACAAGTCTCAACTCATCCGAAAGCTTTCTGAATAAGCATATGTGCACATCTCAGTGCAACCCCCTGACGCCATATGCTTGCAGCAAAGAGGGAGGGGTTGATGTGGGAGGGCTGCCACATGCGTGTGTGACCTTAGGGGACTGTGCTGAGATGTGTACGTATGTTTAGGCAGAAAGCTCTCAGATAAATCGAGACTTGTTACCGGAAATGACATCATGACTATGTAAGAGGGAACTGTACTGAAATGTATACATATTCTTAGACAGAAAAGTCTCTGACGACACTGGTTGACACAGAACATGACATGCGTTTTGTACTGCAAGATAAACTCAATACTCTAGCGTGGGGTCGCCATAATATTTGGCTGACTTTGAAAAGTTATAGAAAGTTGGTAGTTGAAAGTATAGCTACCCCTGTGTTTAATCTATATCAGTGTGTTCTGAATTGTGATGTTAGAACTTCCAAATTTCACGATTCTCGGACAACGCCAAGTACCCTATACATATTGATGAGTATGTTTGCATGTATCAAAATATGTGATATGAATGTCCGCATCATTTGATTGCATTGACTTAGGAGCTTACAGCGCCGGGGAACCACACACCAATGTTTTACGTCTACCTGTTCCTGAGGAAAGGGAGGCTTTACAGATGGACGTACAGACAGACAATTACGATTAGATAACAAATTACAAAATTATTTATTTTCCTGTGATAGAATTACAAATTAACAAATTTAGATTTTTTCCTTTAGTTGTACTTTGAAAGCTTGATTCTTGGCAAATTTCATGATTCTAGGTCAAGGGCAAGAAGCCTTTGCGTTTGATGAATGAGTCTGTGAGTATAAAAATATGTGATATAAGTTGCGTTAGCTTAGAAGTTTCAGTATTTTACATTGCCAGCGGACCATAGACCTTGGTCTACGACACAGGTACATGCTGTTGGTATTATTTAGTAACAAATTATGGACATACAGTCTGTAAACTTTCTTAAAGAACCTTGACACCATAGTTCCGATCAGTACAAGGCACAGCCTTTCTCAAATGCTAAGTAGATCCAAAATCAAAAGTACTAAAGAGATGCTGTATTACCCAGTCAGTAACGTCAG
This sequence comes from Schistocerca americana, assembly GCF_021461395.2. NCBI lineage: Eukaryota > Metazoa > Arthropoda > Insecta > Orthoptera > Acrididae > Schistocerca > Schistocerca americana. The sequence continues at coordinate 327,724,001 of NC_060121.1, read as the reverse complement.
TTACATTTTTATAGTGTACAACATGATGCATCATCTTCTTCTCCCCTAAAATGGTGCTTGGTCACATGATGAAATTTAGTTTTTGTACCACCAGTAAAGCAAACTCATTAAGGCCTAAGAGGAACTGTCGAATACTATTGCATTGCCTGCTTAGCACGTTATTTTAGTCACATATGTTTTGTACCGTCACAGAACAGTAACACAGACAATTAGGTGTGAAAAGAGGATTGTGGCACTTAACTTGGAGTCCAGTCTCGTTTTAGGCGCCAATTGTATCTTAATCTGTAAGTTAGCCAATAATTGCATTGTTCCAGTAGCTGACACCGTCAGGTTATGACACACACCCAAATCCACACCCACCCACCCACCCATCCACACACACACACACATATATATATATATATATATATATATATATATATGTATATATATATATATATATATATATATAGGGTGTTTCAAAAATGACCGGTATGTTTGAAACGGCAATAAAAACTAAACGAGCAGCGATAGAAATACACCGTTTGTTGCAATATGCTTGGGACAACAGTACATTTTCAGGCAGACAAACTTTCGAAATTACAGTAGTTACAATTTTCAACAACAGATGGCGCTGCGGTCTGGGAAACTCTATAGTACGATATTTTCCACATATCCACCATGCGTAGCAATAATATGGCGTAGTCTCTGAATGAAATTACCCGAAACCTTTGACAACGTGTCTGGCGGAATGGCTTCACATGCAGATGTGATGTACTGCTTCAGCTGTTCAATTGTTTCTGGATTCTGGCGGTACACCTGGTCTTTCAAGTGTCCCCACAGAAAGAAATCACAGGGGTTCATGTCTGGCGAATAGGGAGGCCAATCCACGCCGCCTCCTGTATGTTTCGGATAGCCCAAAGCAATCACACGATCATCGAAATATTCATTCAGGAAATTAAAGACGTCGGCCGTGCGATGTGGCCGGGCACCATCTTGCATAAACCACGAGGTGCTCGCAGTGTCGTCTAAGGCAGTTAGTACCGCCACAAATTCACGAAGAATGTCCAGATAGCGTGATGCAGTAATCGTTTCGGATCTGAAAAATGGGCCAATGATTCCTTTGGAAGAAATGGCGGCCCAGACCAGTACTTTTTGAGGATGCAGGGACGATGGGACTGCAACATGGGGCTTTTCAGTTCCCCATAGGCGCCAGTTCTGTTTATTGACGAAGCCGTCCAGGTAAAAATAAGCTTCGTCAGTAAACCAAATGCTGCCCACATGCATGTCGCCGTCATCAATCCTGTGCACTATATCGTTAGCGAATGTCTCTCGTGCAGCAATGGTAGTGGCGCTGAGGGGTTGCCGCGTTTGAATTTTGTATGGATAGAGGTGTAAACTCTAGCGCATGAGACGATACGTGGACGTTGGCGTCATTTGGACCGCAGCTGCAACACGGCGAACGGAAACCCGAGGCCGCTGTTGGATCACCTGCTGCACTAGCTGCGCGGTGCCCTCTGTGGTTGCCGTACGCGGTCGCCCTACCTTTCCAGCACGTTCATCCGTCACGTTCCCAGTCCGTTGAAATTTTTCAAACAGATCCTTTATTGTATCGCTTTTCGGTCCTTTGGTTACATTACACCTCCGTTGAAAACTTCGTCTTGTTGCAACAACACTGTGTTCTAGGCGGTGGAATTCCAACACCAGAAAAATCCTCTGTTCTAAGGAATAAACCATGTTGTCTACAGCACACTTGCACGTTGTGAACAGCACACGCTTACAGCAGAAAGACGACGTACAGAATGGCGCACCCACAGACTGCGTTGTCTTCTATATCTTTCACATCACTTGCAGCGCCATCTGTTGTTGAAAATTGTTGTTGTTGTTGTTGTTGTTGTTGTGGTCTTCAGTCCTGAGACTGGTTTGATGCAGCTCTCCATGCTACTCTACCCTGTGCAAGCTTTTTCATCTCCCAGTACCTACTGCAACCTACATCCTTCTGAATCTGCTTAGTGTATTCATCTCTTGGCCTCCCTCTACGATTTTTACCCTCCACACTGCCCTCCAATACTAAATTGGTGATCCCTTGATGCCTCAGAACATGTCCTACCAACCGATCCCTTCTTCTGGTCAAGTTGTGCCACAAACTTCTCTTCTCCCCAATCCTGTTCAATACTTCCTCATTAGTTATGTGATCTACCCATCTAATCTTCAGCATTCTTCTGTAGCACCACATTTCGAAAGCTTCTATTCTCTTCTTGTCCAAACTATTTATCGTCCATGTTTCACTTCCATACATGGCTACACTCCATACGAATACTTTCAGAAATGTCTTCCTGACACTTAAATCAATACTGGATGTTAACAAATTTCTCTTCTTCAGAAACGCTTTCCTTGCCATTGCCAGCCTACATTTTATATCCTCTCTACTTCGACCATCATCAGTTATTTTGCTCCCCAAATAGCAAAACTCCTTTACTACTTTAAGTGCCTCATTTCCTAATCTAATTCCCTCAGCATCACCCGACTTAATTAGACTACATTCCATTATCCTCGTTTGGCTTTTGTTGATGTTCATCTTATATCCTCCTTTCAAGACACTGTCCATTCCATTCAACTGCTCTTCCAAGTCCTTTGATGTCTCTGACAGAATTACAATGTCATCGGCGAACCTCAAAGTTTTTATTTCTTCTCCATGAATTTTAATACCTACTCCGAATTTTTCTTTTGTTTCCTTTACTGCTTGCTCAATATACAGATTGAACAACATCGGGGAGAGGCTACAACCCTGTCTTACTCCCTTCCCAACCACTGCTTCCCTTTCATGTCCCTCGACTCTTATAACTGCCATCTGGTTTCTGTACAAATTGTAAATAGCCTTTCGCTCCCTGTATTTTACCCCTGCCACCTTTAGAATTTGAAAGAGAGTATTCCAGTCAACATTGTCAAAAGCTTTCTCTAAGTCTACAAATGCTAGAAACGTAGGTTTGCCTTTCCTTAATCTTTCTTCTAAGATAAGTCGTAAGGTCAGTATTGCCTCACGTGTTCCAGTGTTTCTACGGAATCCAAACTGATCTTCCTCGAGGTTGGCTTCTACTAGTTTTTCCATTCGTCTGTAAAGAATTCGTGTTAGTATTTTGCAGCTGTGACTTATTAAGCTGATAGTTCGGTAATTTTCACATCTGTCAACACCTGCTTTCTTTGGGATTGGAATTATTATATTCTTCTTGAAGTCTGAGGGTATTTCGCCTGTTTCATACATCTTGCTCACCAGATGGTAGAGTTTTGTCAGGACTGGCTCTCCCACGGCCGTCAGTAGTTCCAATGGAATATTGTCTACTCCGGGGGCCTTGTTTCGACTCAGGTCTTTCAGTGCTCTGTCAAACTCTTCGCGCAGTATCATATCTCCCATTTCATCTTCATTTACATCCTCTTCCATTTCCATAATATTGTCCTCAAGTACATCGCCCTTGTATAGGCCCTCTATATACTCCTTCCACCTTTCTGCTTTCCCTTCTTTGCTTAGGACTGGGTTTCCATCTGAGCTCTTGATATTCATACAAGTCGTTCTCTTATCTCCAAGGGTCTCTTTAATTTTCCTAAGGGCGGTATCTATCTTACCCCTAGTGAGATAGGCCTCTACATCCTTACATTTGTCCTCTAGCCATCCCTGCTTAGCCATTTTGCACTTCCTGTCGATCTCATTTTTAAGACGTTTGTATTCCTTTTTGGCTGTTTCACTTACTGCATTTTTATATTTTCTCCTTTCATCAATTAAATTCAATATTTCTTCTGTTACCCAAGGATTTCTACTAGCCCTCGTCTTTTTACCTACTTGATCCTCTGCTGCCTTCACTACTTCATCCCTCAAAGCTACCCATTCTTCTTCTACTGTATTTATTTCCCCCATTCCTGTCAATTGCTCCCTTATGCTCTCCCTGAATCTCTGTACAACCTCTGGTTCTTTTAGTTTATCCAGGTCCCATCTCCTTAAATTCCCACCTTTTTGCAGTTTCTTCAGTTTTAATCTACAGGTCATAACCAATAGATTGTGGTCAGAGTCCACATCTGCCCCTGGAAATGTCTTACAATTTAAAACGTGGTTCCTAAATCTCTGTCTTACCATTATATAATCTATCTGATACCTTTTAGTATCTCCAGGGTTCTTCCATGTATACAACTTTCTTTCATGATTCTTAAACCAAGTGTTAGTTATGATTATGTTGTGCTCTGTGCAAAATTCGACCAGGCGGCTTCCTCTTTCATTTCTGTCCCCCAATCCATATTCACCTACTATGTTTCCTTCTCTCCCTTTTCCTACACTCGAATTCCAGTCACCCATGACTATTAAATTTTCGTCTCCCTTCACAATCTGAATAATTTCTTTTATTTCATCATACATTTCTTCAATTTCTTCGTCATCTGCAGAGCTAGTTGGCATATAAACTTGTACTACTGTAGTAGGCGTGGGCTTCGTATCTATCTTGGCCACAATAATGCGTTCACTATGCTGTTTGTAGTAGCTTACCCGCATTCCTATTTTCCTATTCATTATTAAACCTACTCCTGCATTACCCCTAGTTGATTTTGTGTTTATAACCCTGTAGTCACCTGACCAGAAGTCTTGTTCCTCCTGCCACCGAACTTCACTAATTCCCACTATATCTAACTTCAACCTATCCATTTCCCTTTTTAAATTTTCTAACCTACCTGCCCGATTAAGGGATCTGACATTCCACGCTCCGATCCGTAGAACGCCAGTTTTCTTTCTCCTGATAACGACATCCTCTTGAGTAGTCCCCGCCCGGAGATCCGAATGGTGGACTATTTTACCTCCGGAATATTTTATCCAAGAGGACGCCATCATCATGTAATCATACAGTAAAGCTGCATGCCTTCGGGAAAAATTACGGCTGTAGTTTCCCCTTGCTTTCAGCCGTTCGCAGTACCAGCACAGCAAGGCCGTTTTGGTTATTGTTACAAGGCCAGATCAGTCAATCATCCAGACTGTTGCCCTTGCAACTACTGAAAAGGCTGCTGTCCCTCTTCAGGAACCACACGTTTGTCTGGCCTCTCAACAGATACCCCTCCGTTGTGGTTGCACCTACGGTACGGCTATCTGTATCGCTGAGGCACGCAAGCCTCCCCACCAACGGCAAGGTCCATGGTTCATGGGGGGGGGGGGGGGGGGGTTGAAAATTGTAACTACTGTAATTTCGAAAGTTTGTCTGCCTGAAAATGTACTGTTGTCCCAAGCATATTGCAACAAACGGTTTATTTCTATCGCTGCTCGTTTAGTTTTTATTGCCGATTCAAATATACCGGTCATTATTGAAACACCCTGTATATATATATAAATACTGTTTGCTTGCTGTCATTTGATGTTTGGAACTGTCACTTACCACTGCCTCCTCTGTATAGCATATCATTTAAACCAGCATGTGTCTCTTACAGTCACAGAACAATTATACTCTCTGTCTGTTTGTTTGGAACGTCACCTCTGACTGCCTTTCCTACTTAGCATATGTTTTGTAGAGCTACAGAATGATAATACAAACGATTTGGATTTGTAAATGTTTAATTTGTGGGCCTCGTGTGTCTTACATGACGTATGGTGCAATGACTGAAATTTGCTCGTTGCCAAATGCAGCTTAAACCGTAAATTAGGTCAATAGCGTCACGTGTATTTTGGTAAATAATATAGACATTTTAGTTGTGGAAACACTGTAAATTAGACCAATATTATCAATACATTTGTGTATTTCTGATAAATAATTCAGGTCGTTCAGGTAACTTGAAGTTTCATTCAGTTCACGTGATCCAGTGTCTCTTGAACATGGCGCAAGTGTACATAATTTAGGTGTTTCGGATACTTTTGAACAATTCCAAGATGGTGAATGTCGGGCTGCATACTGATTGGTTGTTTCGTTAGAATGTCTTGTAAAATAGGGTGCAATGATTTGGAGATATAACTACCAGTTTTGATGAAACAAGAAACTGTACTGAGGGACCTGTATGAAATGAAAATTCGTTATGCCGTTCTTTGTAAGCATAGAATTTATGGATATATTACAATTGTCTTTGGATTCTGTTTCATTGGCGTCTTTTTAAATGCATACAAATATTCCGGATGATAGTCTTTTGTTGACTGAATCGGGCAATTCTAATAAAGCGACGTACAGCTTCTTCGACAAATCATAGTTTTTCCAAAAACATATTGTTCATTTGATGAGTCATATGGAAGAGGGCCTCTTATTTGCCTATATGGTAATTTTATTCTGCTAGTGTCCTTAATATAAAGGCTTCCGTCGTAATTCCTAAACATTTTATTTGCTGCTAAGCGTTGAAATTTGGGATCAGAAGTCCACTTGTGCGCATTCCTGTGGATGTGATCTTCTTCTGGTTAGATATCGCTAGCTGTTAGCTACTTGTTGGCTTGTAAATGCTACAGACTAATTCAGTGCTGAAGGATCGAGAAGAAGTCAACTCTCCGCTGCAGCAGAGCCATACGAGTAGTCTTTTCATTCAATTTCTTTGGTAAAGCGATGTCGGCAGCATAAAAACTGCGAATATGTTGAATCTATGCTGAAGTCTTGCTTCTGGTACAAGTTTATCTTCTAAGCTGTTGTGAACCACTACCCTCGTAAGTCTGTCTCTGACTATAGATTTAACTAGTTGTTTAATCTGTGCTGAGTTCTAGCCCCGCTACCCTTACGTCGTCGATGCGACATCAAACCCTCATACATACTCCTTATTCTTCACGACTGCTGCACATGCATTCAGGTTACAATTCGTGCCACTTGAAGTGATGCACACTTACGATGTAGGCACATGGGGTTTACAGTTGCAAGAAAGAATTACCGTTGGCTTACTGGTCAATAAGCAAACTGAATGCGTTTCTCTGAAGTAGAGGGCTCATGTCAACAACCAGATAGTTAATAATCCCGGTTTATTGGCGGGAAAAGACAGCCGAAGCTACACAAGGGTTGACGTAACGGAGTATCGTCCTGTAGCAACTTGTGTTTTCTTCTTCACAAAAAGAACTGATGTCTGCATGCTCTGGGAAACACAAGGCCGTGAGAACAGCGCGTAATACAAATAAAGAGGACCATATAGTGTTCTCACGAAATGCGATATAAGAAGTTTTTGATGTGATAATAGTTACCTGTCACACGAAATATGTAATCTTGAATCTGAAAACTTCTGTATGACTGGGACGTTCAAGTTTGTATATATAATCTCAGCACAGACAATTAGAAAATACATTCCAACCTGTTTCACGTTAACGCAACTAGACACCATATAGATCATGTGAACTTTGTAAAGCCGGCCGGTGCGGCCGTGCGCTTCTAGGCGCTTCAGTCTGGAACCGCGTGACCGCTACGGTCGCAGGTTCGAATCCTGCCTCGGGCATGGATGTGTGTGATGTCCTTAGGTTAGTTAGGTTTAAGTAGTTCTAAGTTCTAGGGGACTGATGACCACAGATGTTAAGTCCCATAGTGCTCAGAATCATTTGAACCATTTGAAATTTATAAAGCAACAATTTCCTATCGACTCAATTCGGGCCTTTTGCAGTTTTCATGTGTTCAAAACAACACGACGGAAGCTCGTATGTCAGCTGCAATATATCTGCCTCACTGGCGCAATAGGAGAAATTTAGGTGCAATCTAGGTGCTCTGACTGAAAAGAAATACACTACCGGCCATTAAAATTGTTACACCAAGAAGAAATGCAGATGATAAACGGGTATTCTTTGGACAAATATATTATACTAGAACTGGCATGTGATTACATTTTCACGCAATTTTGGTGCATAGGTCCTGAGAAATCACTACCCAGAACAACCACCTCTCGCCGTAATGACGGCCTTGATACGATAGGGTATTGAGTCAAACCGAACTTGCGAGCTTGGGTGGCGTGTACAGGTACAGCTAGCTGCCCATGTAGCTTCAACATGATACCACAGTTCATCAAGAGTAGTGACCGACGCATTGTGACGAGCCAGTTGCTACGCCACCATTGACCACAGGTTTTCAATTGGTGAGAGATCTGGAGAATGTGCTGGCCAGGGCAGCGGTCGAACATTTTCTGTATTCAGAAATGCCCGTACAGGAACTGCACATGCGGTCGTGCATTATCCTGCTGAAATGTGGGGTTTTGCAGGGATCGAATGAAGGGTAGAGCCACGGGTCGTAACACATCTGAAATGTAACGTCCACTGTTCAAAGTGCCGTCAATGTTAACAGTAAGTGACCGAGACGCGTAACCAATGGCACCCCATTCCATCACGGAGGGTGATACGCCAGTATGGCGATGACGAATACACGTTTCCAATTTGCGTTCACCGCGTTGTCGCCACGGATGCGACCATCATGATGCTGCAAACAGAACCTGGATTCATCCGAAAAAATGACGTTTTGCCATTCGTACATCCAGGTTCGTCGTTCAGTACACCATCGCAAGCGCTCCTGTCTGTGATGCAGCGTCAGGGGTAAGCGCAGCCATAGTCTCCGAGCTGATAGTCCATGCTGATACAAAGGTCGTCGAAAGCAGATGGTTGTTGTCTTGCAAACGTTCCCATCTGTTGACTTAGGGGTCGAGAAGTGGCTGCGCGATCCGTTACAGCCATGCGAATAAGATGCCTGTCATCTCGACTGCTAGTGATGCGAGGCAGTTGGGATCCAGCACGGCGTTCCGTATTACCCTCCTGAACCCACCGATTCCATATTCTGCTAACAGTCATTGGATCTCGACCAACGCGAGCAGCAATATCGCAGTACGCTAAACCGCAATCGCGGTAGACTACAATCCCACCTTTATCAAAGTCGGAAACGTGATGTTACGCATTTCGCCTCCTTACACGAAGCATCACAACAACGTTTCACCAGGCAATGCCGGTCAACTGCTGTTTGTGTATGAGAAATCGGTTGGAAACTCTCCTCATGTCAGCATGTTGTAGGTGTCGCCACCGGTGCCAACCTTGTGTGAATGCTCTGAAAAGCTGATCATTTGCATATCACAGCATCTTCTTCCTGTCGGTTAAATTTCGCATCTGTAACACGTCATCTTCGTGGTGTAGCAATTGTAATAGTCAGTAGTGTATTACTGACAGTTGTGGATTCTCAGTGTTCTAAGAAAAATTTTAGAAAAAACAATGAATTACTTGCCCATACGTGGGTTCCTACCTCAGAGACGATTAGCTTTGAAGCTACTAAGCGTCTCAGTGTGCGTGCACTGAAAGGAGGAATCTGATCCGCTTATCGCAGGGCGATGGCATCTCATCTCGACGAGTTCGATGTCGAAGTGTTCCGGCGTTTGCATGCCCTTATCGCTACCACGTTGAATAGTCAGTTCACGTCAGATAAACTTCGCTCAACTCGCCCTTCAGTGTGACGATAATCGCTGGCTGGCTGCTTCAGGGCACATCTGATTGTAGGCCATAAGCGTACGTGAGGGGTACTCCGAGTGAAGGGGGGAGACAACCGGAGGCGCTTCCTCCCTTCCCCCCCACCTTCTCGACCCACCATGGAAGTTTCAGTATAGAAATTCCATTCATTGCAAAATTCTTACGCTATTCTATTTATATATCCACCGAATTGAAATTTTTGTTCGCTCTGCACTACATTGCCGAAAAGAGGCAGTAATATTGTGTTCTTAGCAATGGTCAAAAAACTTAGGTTTTCTTGGGAATCGTATCGCTCACAATAAATTACGTGGTTCTTTGTGGCTTGGTGCTGGTAGTAATAGGCCAGTAGAGCAATACTGGGCGTTGTGTTTCTTGTATCAAACCGCCTTTCATAGCTATTCTACCTTCCATCTCATTAACATTAATACTGACTCTACGACTTATCTCAAAAGATAGGGTAAGGAAAAGCAAACCTATGTTTATAGTATTTGTAGACTTCGAGAACCTTTTTGACAATGTTGACTGGAATACTGTCTTCGGAATTCTGAACATAGCAAGGGTACCATGCAGGGAGTGAAAGGCTATTTACAACTTGTACACAAACCAGACAGCAGTTATAAAAGTCAAGGGGCACGAAAGGGAGGTGGTGGTTGGTAAAGGTAGTGAGACAGGGTTGTAGCCTGCCCCGATGTTACTCAGTCTGTACAATGAGCAAACATAAAGGAAACCAAATACAAATTTGGATTAGGAATTGAAGTTAAGGGAGAAGAAATGAAAGCTTTCAGATTACCCGATGCCACTGTAATTCTGTCAGGAACAGCAAAGGACTTTCAAGAGCAGCTGAACAGAATGGGCAGTGTCTTGAAAGGGGGATATAAGATGAACATCAAAAAAAGCAAAAGAAGGATAACAGAGTGTAGTCGCATTAAATCAGATGATGCTGATGCAATTAGATTAGGAAACGAGGTACTCAGTAGATTAGTTTTGCTACTTAGGCAGCAAAGTAACTGACGATGGCCGAAGTAGAGAGGTTATAAAATGAATACAAACAACGGCAACAAAAGAGTTTCTGAAGAAGAGAAATTCGTCAACAACGAATATAGACTTAAGCGTTGGTTAAAATGGTTCAAATGGCTCTGAGCTCTATGAGACTTAACTTCTGAGGTCATCAGTCCCCTAGAACTTAGAACTACTTAAACCTAACTAACCTAAGGACATCACACACATCCATGCCCGAGGCAGGATTCGAATCTGCGACCGTAGCGGTCGCGCGGTTCCAGACTGTAGCGCCTAGAACCGCTCGGCCACCCTCGCCGGCTTAAGCGTTAGGAAGTCTTTTTTGAAGATATTTGACTGGAGTATAGCCAGGTATGTAAGTGAAATGTGGACTATAATAAGTTAAGACAGGAAGAGAATGGAAGCTTTTGAAATGTGCTACAGAATAACGCTGAAAATTAGATAGGGTAAATCACATAAATAACTAGGAAGTACTGAACAGAACTGGGGAGAAAAGAATTTCACGGCACAACCTGACTAGAAGAAGGGGTGGGTTCGTAAGACACATTCTGAGGCATCAAGGGTTCACCCATTTAGAACTGGAGAGAAGTGTGAGGGGGCGGAGGTGAGTAAAATCGTGGAAGGAGACTAAGAGATGAATACAGTAAAGAGATTCAGAAGGATGTAAGTAGCAATAATTATTCGGAGATGAAGGGGCTTGCATAGGTTAGAGTAACATGGACAGCTGCAGCAAACCAGTTTTCGGACTGAAGACGACAACAACAGGGAATGTTATACATTAAAATATCTATTCATTTGTTTCCTTTAACTGTAGGGCTACACCAGATGGAATTTTGACAACAATCAACAGTTTTAGATGTTCGTAATAAAGACTGTAGATTTGAGAACTGATGGTGAATCGCTCGGAATCACTACCTCCAGAAACACGGTTGCTTGTACTCAGAATTGCTACGATGAAATATTTATGACCTCATCATTGACTTAAAAGTTGTTGGACTCTCTGCAAAGGACATAGCAGAGGGAAATGAGTTAGCTATATTCTCTCACAAATGCTACCCCACCCCTATCTAACAACACAGATAAGTGAAAAAAAATATTCTGAATATTTCATAACGTCACTAACTTGTTGATTATTTTGTTAGGTACTTGGTGAATCCAATCGTATGAGAAGTAATTTCAGATTATTACATTAAAAAAGGTGATATAAATAATATGCCGGCCGGTATGGCCGTGCGGCTCTAGTTACTTCAGTCTGGAACCGCGTGACCGCTACGGTTGCAAATTCGAATCCTGCCTCGGGCATGGATGTGTGTGATGTCCTTAGGTTAGTTAGGTTTAAGTAGTTCTAAGTTCTAGGGGACTGATGACCACAGCAGTTGAGTCCCATAGTGCTCAGAGCCATAAATAATATAATCTTATACAGAAGTCATATTCAATATATAATAATAACATAATTTGTATCTTTTATTTTAGTAATCTGTCTACAGATACACATATAAAAAAAAAATTTGCATCACGCCGTTTCCCAGAGCTCCTGAAGAAAGACGTTGACTGTGGATATTGTATCACAGACACAGTCCGTTTGACTGTTCAGAGATGTCACCAAATCCGCCTAAAGATGTAAACAACCATACATGAGCAGCACCTTGCACCAGGAAGGGGTACACGGCTCGTGTTGTCTGTAGTTCATCCAAGCCTAGACGGACAATACTGCGTTTCCATCGCGTCCGCATTGTTACTTTGTGCCAGGAAGGGCTCTCAACAAGCGAAATGTCCAGGCGTCTCGGAGTGAACCAAAGCGATGTTGTTCTGACGCGGAGGAAATACAGAGGGACAGGAACTGTCGATGACATGCCCCGCTCAGGTCGCCCAAGGGCTACTACTGCAGTGGATGGCCGCTACCTAAGGATTATGGCTCGGAGGAACCCTGACATAACCGTCACCATTTTGAATAATGCTTTTCGTGTTGCCATAGGACGTCGTGCTACGACTCAAACTGTGCGCAATAGGCTGCATGTTGCGCAACTTCACTCCCGACTTCACTGACAAGTGTCGCATACGCCTTTAACCAGACAGACGTCGGAGACGTGTTTGGAGGCAACCTGGTCAGGTTGAACGTCTTAGACGCACAGTCCAGCGAGTGCACCAAGGTGGAGATTTCCTGCTGTTTAAGGGTGGCATTGTGTGGGGCCGACGTACGCCGCTGGTGGTCATGGAAGGCGCCGTAACAGCTGTACGATTCGTGAATGCCATCCTCCGACCGATAGTGCAACCATATCGGAAGCATATTGGCGAGGCATTCGTCATCATGGACGACAATTCCCCCCCCCCCTCCCCCCGCTCCCCCTCATCATGCACATCTTGTGAATGACTTACTTCAGGATAACGACAACGCTCGACTAGAGTGGCCAGTATGTACTCCAGACACGAACCCTATAGGACATTCTTGGGATAGGTTGAAAAGGGCTGTTTATGGACGACGTGACCCGCCAACCACACTGAGGGATCTAAAACGAATCGCCGTTGAGGAGTGGCACAAGCTGGGCCAGCAATGCCTTGATGAACTTGTGGATAGTATGCCACGACGTATGCAGGCATGCATCAATGCAAGAGGACGTGCTACTGGGTATTAGAGGTATCGGTGTGTACAGCAATCTGGACCACCACCACCTCTGAAGGTCTCTCTGTATTGTTGTACAACATGCAATGTGTGGTTTTCATGAGAAAATAAAAGGGTAGAAATGATGCTTATGGTGATCTCTATTCCAATTTTCTGCACAGGTTCCGGAACTCTGGGAACCGAGGTGATGCAAAACTTTTTTTTTTTATGTTTGTATATTCAGTGACCAAATATGAATGCTTTGCAACAGCGTAAGTTTCTTTTTATCCTGTAAAATTTAGTTCCTTGGAGGATGACACATTTTAATATTCACTTACTCAGTTATACAAAAATTGTGTTTAGAATATTTCCTCCTCTTTGATAACTTGCTATGGAAACATAATGTGTTGCCCGTGGACCAGGAGTAAAGTATGATTGGCAGCCAGGTCTGCTCGTTGACCGGTGAATTGTTAGCTGACTTGCAACGTCTGAGTTTCACCATACGTCAGCAGACAAACTACTTCATCAGGTGCCTTGCCAAGCCATGAAGCTAATATGTGATGATTAAATTAGGACCGTATACGAGGAGTGTTTGCTCTTCAAACATTTTGTATTTTCTGTCTACAATGCTTCTACTGATGGTTTTGACCTGACTGCATTGAAGTGGTACTTCGAAATTCAGACGTATCGTCTAGTCCGTTAGGGCACTCTTGCATTGCTGTTTGAAAAAAATGGTTTGAGCACTATGGGACTTAAGATCTAGGTCATCAGTCCCCTAGACTTAGAACTACTTAAACCGAACTAACCTAACGACATCACACACATCCATGCCCGAGGCAGGATTCGAACCTGCGACCGTATCAGCAGCGCGGTTCCGGACTGCAGCGCCTAGAACCGCTCGGCCACAACGACCGGCCATTGTTGTTTGAGTTTGGTCTTCTGGTGCCAACTGTTAATGATTTTTTTGCTGTAAGAAAGATTCGTAAGTGGGTAGAGGAGCGTGCACAAGTCTTCGAGGAAATTCCTTGCAACAAAATATCCTGGATCTTGACCCGCTGAAGGATCTCCCTCGTCGTGAATTATGCACCACACACTCGTTACGCTCTCGTCGGAAATGACGGACTAGGATGGAAATTAATATTACTATTATTGTACGCTTCTGTACAACGAAAATTTTCTGCCTGTCTAAAAATTTTCGTAAGTATATGATGCCCTAAGACAGTAGGCTAATAAGTGAAATTGGGTATCTAAGAGGACCTTTTACATTCTAACCTTTAAAGTCTCCAGAAGATGCCTATTTTTCACGTTGGCATAGGTCGATAACTGGCTCTTATAACTGGTTCTTATCAAACAATCAAGCATATAGAATATTCTGTTTTATATTGCGAGTGCTACCAGGAGGTCATAATGATGTGACCCAGCAGTGTACGCGACGTGATTCCGTGAAGATTTTACAAAGTTTCAGATATGACGGAGAAGGTAAATGTACCAATTTGAGGTAAGGGTCACTTATTCAGTAGAAGAAATTGTTTCAGAGTAACGAAGATGAACAAAGCGAAGATGAACAAATGCTTATAGGTTTTAAAGAATGTGTTTAAGAGTCCACGTTTACTAGACTTTTTTTCTTTTTTTGGTCCATGCTACCACCTCTGAAAGTTGCCTACCCTGCACTCTTATTAACAACGGTACTGGTATTTGCATTTCACTGTCAGATGTATCAGAACGATTTTCGCTTATAAGTTTTGACTCGGTAGTTTCCGGATCAGGGTCGCTTACCTGAAACTGATACATTTAACCACATTGTATTCACGGTGTAGCATAACGGTACTTAGTTACATAATCCAACAGTGGACGTTGACTGACTTCAAAACTTGATACCAGCTCGAAGTTAATTGACAGCCAATTACTTTGTATTGTAACAATCACGCGTGGAGAACTGAAGACAATGAGGTTTTTATCCAAGTGAATTTTCTCATGCAGTAGATACTGTACGAAACAGTCATATTTTCAACTGTTTATCTATCCAGTCACCACATTATATTCTGTTGTGCTTCATCTGCAATCCACTGCACGCGAGTGCTACTAACCGATTCCGCGTGCGTAGGACAGCGTCTCATGCTGTTGGTCTGGATTTAAATCTGACACAATCAGACGCACTTATCGACCTGATAACTTCGTAGCTCACACCGGTCGCTGTGGAATATCTTGTGTTTACTCATCAGGAAAAGATAGGCGTACATGACATATCACACAGTGGAGGTGATACCGTGACTTGATTACTTATGTGTACGCGTAATAGCGTTGTGCGTGTAACAGATTTGTTTGCCGGTACTTGAGCGTAGATTAATCCTCGAATAGCTCGTAGAAGCCGCTTAAAACTTTGATTTCACTCTTTAAATTTGCCTTACCTTTATGTGTGAACGTGCCGAGCAAGATACTAGAGCGGAAAATTTGCTGTCCTTTTGAATTAGGTTTGTCACGCCCTTCGTGCATCACAACAACCGAGTGTCGTAACTGTTTCGTCAGAATGGCCGCTGTCACAGTCTTCTTCATGTCTGTCGAAACGGAGCTCCTGGATCCGCGTACGAATGTATGGTTTCACGGCGATACGAACAAATGTTTTCTCGAGCCTCCGACCGCATTAAGTGGTTAAAAGATCCACGAACATTCGGGCGAGTGCACTTACCCGCTGTTAAGTGGTGACTGCCGTGAGATTGCAGCTGCTGCCCTGATATAGGGTGTTTCACGATTCCTAGTACAGGCTTCCTTCCACGGATTCTGCAGGAGATTTAGAAGTTTTGATAATGAACCCGTGTCCGGAAGTAAATAAAGCTTTGATAGGGAACCTATGTCCGGAAACGTACCGTTTGGATGTAGTATGTGTTTGCTGATCGGTTCCCTATTACATCTCCGCTGTACAGAACGGACACATCCGGTGAAGATGGCGCCACCTTCTGGCCCTGTTGCTCGGCCCAAGTACAACAACAGTGAGAGAAACTGATACGTTCACGACCATAGTAGCCCATTTTAGTGTGCTGAAGGGCGCGTTCGAATATCCCCTTTGAAGAGTAAGTGCCTCGTCACACAGAAGAGAACACAACGACGAGTATTCTAAACACTGACCACGCCATGGGTTGGCTACTGCAGAGCTCACTAGTCAGATCTGACCGTCCCCACTGTGCGCAAACCATGAAGAGCGAGGAAAGTATGTCGTTTTCACACATATTTCACATCCATACGGTACATCTCGTGACTTGAGATCTTTATCAAAAATCTATCTACCAAGTCCGCTCTCCAGCCCATAGGGGAACTCGGGGCAGAACGGCATACCGGGGCACAATGGGAAATTGCTCTGTTCTAGACTACACAGTGCTGCAACCTGTTGTATGGGCATGTAACTATTTCTCCGAATGGAAGGGAAGTGAGGGCAGCCATTCTGATTTAGTTTGAAGTGCGAGATCTAAGTGAATTGTTGTCCGTCACGTTACCGCTTGCCTTGTTCTAACGTTTGGTGAATTTCAACGCCATGTAAGCTGTTAATTGTTAATTGTATACCTTAAAATGACACATTCCCTTAAAGTGCATGTCATTTGTTAT
Source organism: Schistocerca americana (assembly GCF_021461395.2). Lineage (NCBI taxonomy): Eukaryota > Metazoa > Arthropoda > Insecta > Orthoptera > Acrididae > Schistocerca > Schistocerca americana. The sequence goes on along the minus strand of NC_060121.1, from coordinate 327,707,403 downwards.
ACTATAGTTATTTAATGCGTTTAAATACGTCAGTTATTGCACTCCATAAAAGTTGTTAACCTCAAAAGTGCTCTTGGGGCGGAACGGGAGTCCCGTGTCCCGTTCTGCCCCGTCATATTTTGATGCAAGTAGAAAGCAAACCCGGCCTAGATGTTCATGGATGCCAGACTCTCCCAACCAGCTATGTTCGCCGAACAACTCAGCTTTCCAGTTATCGCCCGAGGCTGTCATTCCAATCCCACTAATCTGTCAAAATACTCGGTGGACTACAAGACGAAAAGGAAAAACCGTCGTATTAACAGATTCTCTTAATAAGAAGGAACTGCAGAATGCTGTCGCGCGTAAAGTAGGCCTACAGAAAGGAGGAGGGTGCACAAATATAAACAATGTCAGGACAGAGACGTCAGGTGCAATGCAACTTAAGGCAAAAATATCAAACTGTGTACCCAAAAAAAACCAAAACAGTGGACATCAGAGACCTTAAGAAAAATAAAAGGAAGAAGATGATGGAGAAGAGAGAATCAGAGAGAGAGAGGATGCTGAGTGTCTCTGCTGTGGGGACTTCTACTCCGTTTCTAATGAGGGCTGGGTCGCATGCCAGTGGGCACACAATTCATGTGCTGGCATAGACAGTGAAGATAAAGAGGAAATACTGATATGTGACTTTTGTCGAAAGGGCTAGTAGTTAGTGGTTTGGTGGTTATTAAGCATTGTACATTTTTCAGAATGACATTAAAATATTTTCTTATTTTGAAGAATGACAGTTTAATTGTTTAAATTACACATTCCTTAGTCTGAATTGCCTGTTATACAACATTTTGCCATAGTTTAATTCGATATTCGTAATTCAAATTCAACGTTTATGCAATCATTTAACAAAAAATACCCTTATCCCATTCTTCCCCATGGGTGGGGTGGAACGGGAAATATGCAAGACTTTCCTTGAAAAATTGTAAAAAATGCAAAATGTATTGTTTTAAGTGATTTTAAAATAAGGTACATTAGGTTACACTACAAGGTGTTTTTTTATCACTTTAAGAAGTGTTTCCTTGTGTTCCCTTATTTTATAGAAATTGTTAAACATTAAGTATCCCGTTCCGCCCCGAGTTCCCCTATAAGCCTGTAATAAAAATTGTGAAATGCTCTGTATAACCACCCTACTACATGCGACGCCACTGGTACCTAAACCAGCGCGTATATACCGAGCAATACATTTCACATCAATTTTCGCAGCATGTTATAGTCTTAGGTGGAGATTTCAATTTACCAGATATACACTGGGACACTCAGACGTTAAGGACGGGTGGTAGGGACAGAGCATCGAGTGACATTATACTGAATGCACTATCCGAAAATTACCTCGAGCAATTAAACACAGAACCGACTCGTGGAGATAACATCTTGGACCTACTGATAACAAACAGACCCGAATTTTTCGACTCTGTAACCGCAGAACAGGGAATCAGTGATCATAATGCCGTTGCAGCATCCCTGAATATGGAAGTTAATAGGAATATAAAAAAAGGGAGGAAGGTTTATCTGTTTAACAAGAGTAATAGAAGGCAGATTTCAGACTACCTAACAGATCAAAACGAAAATTTCTGTTCCGACACTGACAATGTTGAGTGTTTGTGCAAAAAGTTCAAGGCAATCGTAAAATGCGTTTTAGACATGTACGTGCCGAGTAAAACTGTGAGGGACGGCAAAAACCCACCGTGGTTCAACAACAAAGTTAGGAAACTACTGCGAAAGCAAAGAGAGCTTCACTCCAAGTTTAAACGCAGCCAAAACCTCTCAGACAAACAGAAGGTAAACGATGTCAAAGTTAGCGTAAGGAGGGCTATGCGTGAAGCGTTCAGTGAATTCGAAAGTAAAATTCTATGTACCGACTTGACAGAAAATCCTAGAAAGTTCTGGTCTTACGTTAAATCAGTAAGTGGCTCGAAACAGCATATCCAGACACTCCGGGATGATGATGGCATTGAAACAGAGGATGACACGCGTAAAGCTGAAATACTAAACACCTTTTTCCAAAGCTGTTTCACAGAGGAAGGCCGCACTGCAGTTCCTTCTCTAAATCCTCGCACAAACGAAAAAATGGCTGACATCGAAATAAGCATCCAAGGAATAGAAAAGCAACTGGAATCACTTAACAGAGGAAAGTCCACTGGACCTGACGGGATACCAATTCGATTCTATACAGAGTACGCGAAAGAACTTGCCCCCCTTCTAACAGCCGTGTACCGCAAGTCTCTAGAGGAACGGAAGGTTCCAAATGATTGGAAAAGAGCACAGGTAGTCCCAGTCTTCAGGAAGGGTCGTCGAGCAGATGCGCAAAACGATAGATCTATATCTCTGACGTCGGTCTGTTGTAGAATTTTAGGACATGTTTTTTGCTCGCGTATCATGTCGTTTTTGGAAACGCAGAATCTACTCTGTAGGAATCAACATGGATTCCGGAAACAGCGATCGTGTGAGACCCAACTCGCTTTATTTGTTCCCGCTACGGTCGCAGGTTCGAATCCTGCCTCGGGCATGGTTGTGTGTGATGTCCTTAGGTTAGTTAGGTTTAAGTAGTTCTAAGTTCTAGGGGACTGATGACATCAGCAGTTGAGTCCCATAGTGCTCAGAGCCATTTGAACCATTTATTTGTTCATGAGACCCAGAAAATATTAGATACAGGCTCCCAGGTAGATGCTATTTTCCTTTACTTCCGGAAGGCGTTCGATACAGTTCCGCACTGTCGCCTGATGAACAAAGTAAGAGCATACGGAATATCAGACCAGCTGTGTGGCTGGATTGAAGTGTTTTTAGCAAGCAGAACACAGCATGTTGTTATCAATGGAGAGACGTCTACAGACGTTAAGGTAACCTCTGGCGTGCCACAGGGGAGTGTTATGGGACCATTGCTTTTCACAGTATATATAAATGACCTAGTAGATAGTGTCGCAAGTTAAATACGGCTTTTCGCGGATGATGCTGTAGTATACAGAGAAGTTGCAGCATTAGAGAATTGTAGCGAAATGCAGGAAGATCTGCAGCGGATAGGCACTTGGGGTAGGGAGTGACAACTGACCTTTAACATAGATAAATGTACTGTATTGCCAATACATAGAAAGAAGGATCCTTATTGTATGATTATATGATAGCGGAACAAAAACTGGTAGCAGTTACTTCTGTAAAATATCTGGGAGTATGCGTGTGGAACGATTTGAAGTGGAATGATCACATAAAATTAATTGTTGGTATGGCGGGTACCAGGTTGAGATTCATTGGGAGAGTCCTTAGAAAATGTAGTCCATCAACAAAGGAGGTGGCTTACAAAACACTCGTTCGACCTATACTTGAGTATTGCTCATCAGTGTGGGATCCGTACCAGATAGGGTTGACGGAGGAGATAGAGAAGATCCAAAGAAGAGTGGTGCGTTTCGTCACAGGGTTATTTGGTAACCGTGATAGCGTTACGCAGATGTTTAGCAATCTCAAGTGGCAGACTCTGCAAGAGAGGCGCTCTGCATCACAGTGTAGCTTGCTCGCCAGGTTTCGAGAGGGTGCTTTTCTGGATGAGGTATCGAATATATTGCTTCCCCCTACTTATAACTCCCGAGGAGATCACGAATGTAAAATTAGAGAGATTCGAGCGCGCACGGAGGCTTTCAGACAGCCGTTCTTCCCGCGAACCATACGCGACTGGAACGGAAAAGAGAGGTAATGACAGTGGCACGTAAAGTGCCCTCCGCCACACACCGTTGGGTGGCTTGCGGAGTTGCGGAGTATAAATGTAGATGTAGATGTAGATGTAGATGTAGGTGACATAAAACATGGGATACCTCCTTATACCGTGTTGGACCTCCTTTTGTCCGGCGTAATGCAGCAACTCGACATGGCAAGGACTCCACAACTCGTTGGAAGTACCCTGCAAAAATATTGAGCCTTGCTGCCTCTATAGCGGTCCATAATTTCGAAAGTGTTGCCGGTGCAGGATTTTGTGCACGAACTGATCTCTCGAGTATGTCCCATAAATGTTCGATAGGATTTATGTCGGGCGATCAGGTGGCCAGTTCATGCTCTCCAATTTTCCAGAATGTTCTTAAAACCGATCGAGAATATTTGTAACTCATTGACATGGCGCACTGCTGTTTGCAAACATTACGTCTACGAATGTCTGGGAACTGTCTCCTTATATCCGAACATCCAGAGGATCTAGTCCATTCCATGTGAACACAACCCGCACTATTCTGGAGCCACCACCATCTCGTACAGTGTCTTGTTGACAACTTGGGTCCATCGCTTCGTGGGGTCTGTGACACACTCTAAACATGCTATCACCTCTTACCAACTGAAAGTGGGGATCATCTTACCAGGCAACGGTTTTCCAGTTGTCTGTGGTCCAACCGATATGGTCACGAGGCCAGGAGAGGCGCTGTAGACGATGTCGTGCTGTTAGCAAAGACACTCGCCGTGGTTATCTGCTGCCATAGCCCATTGAGGGGAGGTTAATACTGTAAGTAGGCTGTTTAGGTTTTCTTGTTGGTAACGCCACGTAGCGCTCTGTATGAAAAATCACTGGCTGTGCTGTGTGCAGTCTGTGGCTGGTTTGCATTGTTGTTGGCTATTGTAGTGTTGGGCTGTTGGCTGTTAACAGCGCGTAGCGTTGGGCAGTTGGAGGTGAGCCGCCAGCAGTGGTGGATGTGGGGAGAGAAATGGCGGAACTTTGAAATTTGTAATACTGGATATCATGAACACACACACAAACACACACACACACACACACACACACACACACACACATATATATATATATATATATATATATATATATATATATATATATATAATGACTTTTGAACACTATTAAGGTAAATAAGGTAAACACATTGTTTCTTCTCTATCAAAATCTTTCATTTGCTAACTATGCTTCTCTATCAAAATCTTTCATTTGCTAACTATGCCTATCAGTATTTAGTGCCTTCAGTAGTTAGAATCTTTTATTTAGCTGGCAGTAGTGGCGCTCGCTGTATTGCAGTAGTTCAAGTAACGAAGATTTATGTGAGGTAAGTGATTCATGAAAGGTATAGGTTATTGTTAGTCAGGGCCATTCTTTTGTAGGGATTTTTGAAAGTCAGATTGCGTTGCGCTAAAAATATTGTGTGTCAGTTTAAGCACAGTCATGTATAATTTTTCTAAGGGGACGTTACAATACCTTTGGCCTGAAAAAAAGCATGTTCTTTAAGAATTTTTTCTCGTTATATGTTATAGACATCAATGTCAAATTTGGTCAAAATGTTTATTCATATTTCCTCTACAAACTGGAATTTTTTCGACCGGAAGTGTCGAAGAGCAGAGGCGGAATTGCCGTCGGAACGAAACAAAATTTCGATGTAGACCTCCACGCGCGATATGTCACAGATTAGCCGGCTCGTCTGCAATCAAAATTGAGTTGTAGTTAGCGAAGTATATACGATTCTTTAGGAGATGTACCTCACTTAGCTTATTTGGACCATAGGAAACAAAATGGCGGCCATTTGAAAAAAATGGGTTTTTTTCATCGATTTTTCGACTTCGTCAGCCAAGTAAAAATATTTATAGTTGATGGATCGGAATAAAAGTGGTACAACTCCAAGACAATTTATTTAGCTTCGTCGGAAACAAAGAACCACGCCAATTGGTTTAGTAGATTTGAAGTTACCATACCGCGCGATTAAAAAAAAAAGTCATTTCGAGAAAAACGCGTTTGAAGTTTTGACTACATATAAATGCAATATTATGCAATGTACGATCAATATGCTATTCCGGATCCATAAACTAGTCCTTCCTCTTCCTAACAGAGGGCGTTCTGATCGATCTGGACCATCCTGCGCTGCTCCAGTGCCGCTCGCATGGCCGGTGACAAGCCGTTTTCGGCCGCTTTGAATCCAGTGGTCGTCCGAACTTGGCCAACTGCGTCCAATATAGTCCCAGGGTGACGTCCATCGTTGTCATGGTCTTCTGAATTGCTGAATACCTTTCGTTGAAGCTGCTCAGTGCCAGGAAAGTCGCAGTCTCCACAGTCTTCGCACCAGAATGCAAATGCTTGGGGGCTAACTTCCAAATACACGTGTTCAAACTTTCATTTGAATTTTGAGTGTTTCCTCCCAAGCACCGGTACAACAACTCGTCCTCTGAAAGAAAAATCACTGGTTCGTGAAAAAGGCCGATTTCAGATAGCTGTATTTTTTATTCAACCTCGAATAACAAACATTTCTGTTCCGTATTCGAAAAAACCGTTTCAGGGGTGGATTCTAAATACTTTTATGAATCCAAAAATGCAATTTTAAAAAAATCGGTTTTTTGAACCAAAAGATAGTAAACCTCCCCTTACTGCCAGATTTCACCACACTGTCCTAACGGATACGTTCGTCGTACGTCCCACATTGATCTTGTGGTAATTTCAAGCAGTGTTGCTTGTCTGTAAGCACTGACAACTCTAATCAAACATCGCTGCTTTCGGTCGTTAAGTGAAGGCCGTCGGCCACTGCGTTGTCCATGGTGAGAAGTAAGGCCTGAAATTTAGTATTTTTGGCACACTCTTGACACTGTGCATCTAGGAATATTGACTTCCTAACGATTTTCGAAATGGAATGTCAGCAGCTCCAGCTACCATATCGCGTCCAAAGCCTGTTAATTTCCGTCGTGATGCCATAACACATCGTAAATCTTTTCACATGAATGAATTGTGTCTAAATGACAGCTCCTGCAATGCACTGCACTTTTACACTATGTCAACGCGATACTACCGCCAACTGTATATGTGCACTTTGCTCTTCCATGAATTCTTTCACTGCAGTGTATACCACCTAATCAGAGGTATCCGGACACTTCTGTGTAGTATGGAATTGACCACTAGATGTCAAGAGACGGAGAGTCTCCAGTATAAAAGGAGGCGGCGTGTATTGTGTTGTCAGTAAATGTAAATGTCGTCCTACTAGGGCCTCCCTTCAGATAGACCGTCCGCTGGGTGCAAGTCTTCCGATTTGACGCTACTTCGGCGACTTGAGCGTCGATGGGGATGAAATGGTGACCTTTAGGACAACACAACACCTAGTCCCTGAGCGGAGGAAATCTCCAATCCAGCTGGAAATCGAACCCGGGCCCTCAAGACTGACATTCTGTCACGCTGACCAATCAGCTACCGGGGGCGGACATGTGTTGTCAGTATAAAAGCAGTAACAGCAGAATGGGCCCGTCACGAGAGCTCAGTGACTTTGAAGATGGTCTGATCATTATATGTCTCCTGAGTAACAAATCCGTCCGGGATATTTAACACACTTCTAAAGTTGTCCCAGTCGACTGTTGGTCAAGTGGTTACGAAATGGAAATGCGAAGGAATAACCGCAGCTAAACCAAGACTGGAAGACAAGTCAGACCACATACACTGACGGACGGCGACCGTCGAGCATTGTGGAGGGTAGTTGCAGAAATGGTTCAAATGGCTCTGAGCACTATGGGACTTAACTTCTTAGGTCATCAGTCCCCTAGAACTTAGAACTACTTAAACCTACCTCACCTAAGGACATCAAACACATCAATGCCCGAGGCAAGATTCGAACCTGCGACCGTAGCGGTCGCGCGGTTTAAGACTGTAGCGCATAGAATCGCTCGGCCACTCTGGCCGGCAAGATGGTTGCGGAAAATAGTATAAGATCAGCGGAAGAAATCGCTCACGAGTTCCGAAGTGCCACTAGCAGTACAGTTAGTGCAGCGACTATTAGTAAGAAGGTAAAAAGAGTACGTGCAGTAGTCGCTCAGTACCTTAAGCTACATATTCCTGTAGTCACTGCTAAGCGAAGCTTGAGGTGGTGTAAAGAGCGAAACCACTGGATAATAAATGACTAGAAACGAGTGATTTGGAGGCATGAATCATGCTATACCCTGTAACAATCCGATATAAGGATTTAGGGTTTCGCGAATGTATTGAAAACATTTTCGTATAGAGAAAGTGAGGTTACAGCGTAGCAGTATTTTTCACGGTTAAGGTGTGTTCCCCTTATTCCTGTTAAGAAGGCGCTAAACGCGGAAGAATATGAACGCTTTTTATAGCATTGTGTTTTGCATAGAGTAGAGGAGCAGTTCGGAAACGATAGTTGCATGAGCATGACAACCGCGCGGAGTGGCCGTGCGGTTTGAGGCGCCATGTCACGGATTGCGCGGCCCTTCCCGCCGGAGGTTCGACTCCTCCCTCGGACATGGATGAGTGTGTTATTCTTAGGATTAGTTAGTTTAAGCTAGGTGAAGTAGTGTGTAAGTCCAATGATTGATGACCTCATCAGTTTGGTCCCTTCGGAATTCACACACATTTGAACATTTTTTTAAGCATTACAATGCACTTTGGTATAAAGCAGCAGCTCTTCACAATTGCCTGGACAATGGCCAGTGGAATTAGTGATTGAGTGCTGTGAAATGACATCAGGGTGCGATTCAAAAGTTTCAAGACTTAACTCAGAACTAGAAATTTATTGGACATTTAAGTGCAGCAGACCAAAATTCTTCAAAATATGATCCTTCAGTATCAACACAGTGCTGCCAGCCCGTCTTCCACTGTTCGTAGCCCTTCTGGAAGGCCTCGGGCGTCATGCTGTCAGGGGCTGTCGTCGAAGCCTGCAGGATGGCATCGAGGGAGTCGAATCGCTCCCCTTTTAAACCTGTCTTGATTCAGAGGAAGAGGAAAAAGTCACTCGGAGCCAAGTCGAGGGTGTAGGTTGGCTGCGGCACTGAACTTGACCAGAACTTCGGCAGCGGCGCCCGACGTGTGAGCGGGCACGTTGCCGTGGTGGAGGATCCAATCGCCTTTAATCGCCGGGCGGACGCGGTGAACTCGATCCCTCAAGCGGCAGAGCACTCCAGCGTAAAAGTTTCCTGTGACAGTCTGTCCACGAGCAACAAACTCCTTGTGAATTACACCTTTACCATAAAAAAAATCAACATGCACTTCACACACGACTAGCTCATGCGAGCTTCCTTGGGCTTCGGTGAGGAAGCAGTGTACCATTCTGAGCTTTGACGCTTCGACTCAGGATTGCACGTGTAGCCCCAGGTCTCATCACCAGTAACCACTTTCTCCAGAAGGTTCGGATCAACATTCAACCGTCGGAACATTTCCTGCAAACAGTCATGCGCCGTTTCTTTTGATCCACCGACAAAACTTTCGGCACCAGTTTGGCACACACTTTTTGCATCATCAAATTCTCCGTCACAATCCTGCAAACCGTACTCTGACTGAGCCCCAGTCCATCGGAAATTAATCTCGTACTAAGACGACGGTCATTGTTGAAAAGTTCCCGAACTCTCTCCACATTTTGATCCATTCGGCTTGATGATGGCCTCCCAGAGCGGTTGTCGTCTTCAGCATTCCCGCGGCCATCTTTGAAACGTTTGTGCCCCATGAAAACCACTGCACGGGACATGGCTTCTTCTTTAAAGACCTCTTGAATCATACCGAGAATCACTGTGCTTGTTTTGTTCAGTTGCACGCAAAACTTAATCGCATAATGCTGCTCCATTTTCGCCTCTCCCACTTTTCGACCGAAGTCAATGACAGGCACTCACGCTGCAAGCGATGCGCACTCTCCAGGGTTCCAGAGGCAACTGCCGCAGCGTCAGTTCGTTCCCTGAGTCCCCCCACTACTTCCATCACCCAGCGGAACCGGTCCGTGCTCGCTCCCCTGCTCAGAAATGAATAAGTCTTGAAACTTCTGAATCACACCTTGTATACAAAAATTGCTCCCTACATGGTCTTCTTCTAATTACACTGAACACTCGTGTGTGCGTACTTCAATCTCTCTTGTCGTATTATGTGACCCCTGCGCGACATATACGGTAAAAGCAGCTCAATGGTAGCAGAGTCTACAGGGTCTCTAACTTCACGCAACATGGCGTCGAGAGAATACGTCGTCTCTTCCCAGGATTTCGATTGAAGTTACCCTAGCATTTATGTTACACGTTGGCATGAGTTACATATACCAACTCCTGCCTCTGAATTCATGATATCTGCTGTATTTTCATGCACAGTTGACAATGACTGCTAATACTGGAACAATAATCTACTATTGTATTTCACTTGCTATGGCGCAACAGGCAGTTTATTAGACAGCTCATTTTATACCCCACACGCTTCTTCCCATCCGCCAGAGGAGTCGTTGATAGCGCACATCGCAGGACATCAACATTCCTCGCTGTCAGATGTCATAGATACACCAAATTGATTGCACTACTGGCTTGTATATGGTTTCCTTTACAGATGCACTGTATTCTTCCGAAATCTTGTGAACACGTATTCCATGCTTGCCAGTTCTCTAATTCTCAAAAAAAAAAAAAAAAAAATGGCTCTGAGCACTATGGGACTTAACTTCTATGGTCAACAGTCCCCTAGAACTTAGAACTACTTAAACCTAACTAACCTAAGGACAGCACACAACACCCAGTCATCACGAGGCAGAGAAAATCCCTGACCCCGCCGGGAACCGAACCCGGAAACCCGGGCGTGGGAAGCGAGAACGCTACCGCACGACCACGAGCTGCGGACTCTAATTCTCACTTTCTGTCACTGTCCCCTTTCATATTGCTAATATATGATGTGCCGTGATACTACCAGTTTCTCTCTCTTTCTTATAGCCATTTTTCTACATTCACGCACATGTAAAGACACTTGTCGTTTCTTGCACCAAGTGGAAATTTTGTCCAAGTATTTATGAATTACGTTTGTGCAGTGGCGATACCTATCAGTAGAAAATATCGTTAGCGAACTATCTTATAGTGCTGCTGATCATTCTACCTCGCAAATGCTTACAGCATTGGCAAGCTATTATATTTCCTTGAGGCCCATCGGTTGTTTCTTTACTTTCTGTTGAGCGGTTCCCTCCCATGGATGTTCAAATGTTCAAATGAGTGTGAAATCTTATGGGACTCAACTTCTAAGGTCATCAGTCCCTAAGCTTACACACTACTTAACCTAGATTATCCTAAGCACAAACACACACACACACATGCCCGAGGGAGGATTCGAACCTCCACCGGGACCAGCCGCGCGGTCCATGACTACAGTGCCTTAGACCATTCCATGGATGCTATGAGATAAATCTTTATCGAGTCAGTCACGTATCTGCCTACATACTCAGTGCGATCGAATCTCGTTAGTGGAAGCAGATGTCAAACAGTGTGAAACGCCTTTCGAAGGGAGGAAGACGGAATCTACTTGCTGGCCTCCATCTGTTGTATGCAAAAATGTATGAACAAAGAAGATTGTGTTTCAGATGGGCGGTTTTCTCTTGGGGTTGATAGTTTTGTGCTACATGTCAACGGGCAACATTAAGTTTCAGTGACAATGTTATCAACGATGCCTGAGCTGCAGACAGGGACTGAATCGAGACAAGGTACAGTGAAGTGCTTTCACATAGAAAGATTGCTGATGACCATAGCCTCAGTCAGAGTTATAGTAGCGACGGGATCCAAGATGTTCCCAATGCAGGTGCAATGTGAAACAAGGTTGATGGTGTAGCGTGGTGTAATCATGTGACTCAGTCGCTGTTGGCTGTAGACTCCATGGAATTTTCAGAGGTGGTGTGATCTATGGTTCAAATGGCTCTGAGCACTATGGGACTTAACATCTGTGGTCATCAGTCCCCTAGAACTTAGATCTACTTAAACCTAACTAACCTAAGGACATCACACACATACATGCCCGAGGCAGGATTCGAACCTGCGACCGTAGCAGTCGCGCGGTTCCGGACTGTGTGATCTATGGTCCTCTGCTAGAGATGGGATGTGAATTGGGGCTGAGAGTGTAGCATACTTCCGTGTGGGCACGTCACTACTTTTCTTCGTAAAAAGTTTGGTGGTAATGGCATCATGATGCCTCAACAGGGTGCAAGATGTGAACTAAAGTTATGGGTGTAGCGAGGCGCCATCGTGCGGGCATGTCACTGCTGTCCTTAGACTCCATGGAAGATGGCGATGGGATCTACGATGTGTCAACAGGATGTGGGATGTGAACTGAGAAAGAGGGCGTACGGCGTGTCACTGCTCTCTTTCATTGAAGGTTTGGTGGCAATGGGATCCATGATATCTCAACTGGATGCGGCGTATGTATTGAGGGTGAGGGTGCAATGAAGTGTACTCGTGTGAGCCGGTCGCTACTGTCCTTAGACGCCACGGAACGTTCCACAGCGACTGAAACCATCACTGAAGGTCACATACGAATTGAGCCCGGTGGTGTAGTGAGGTGCTCTGCTGTTCTGAGATTCCAGACAAGTGCGACCACTGGAGGTGCGATGTAAATCGAGGCTCAACTTGTAACAAGGTGCTTCGCTTTCAACAAGCAGGTCAGTGGTGTCCTTGGACTTCGTGGAAGGTTTGGTGACGATGGAATTCGTGGTGCCTCAACTGGAGGTAGGACGTGAATCGAGACAAATGGTGCTCGGGTGCGTGCAGGTCGCTGCTGGCCGTGGGCTCGATGGTGGGCTCGCTGCCCGCGGGCCGCGTGGCGCAGGTGGTGGGCCGTCGCCCCGCTCTCCTGGGGCTGGCGCTGCCGCTGGCCGCCTCCTGGGTGGTCATCCTGGCGGCGGGCGGCGCCGCGGCGCTCTACTGCGCGCGCCTGCTGGCGGGGCTCGCCGTCGGCGGCATCAGCGCCGTCGCCCCGGTCTACATCGCAGAGATCGCGCACAGCTCGGTGCGCGGCACGCTCGGCTCTTTCTTCCAGCTCATGATCACCATAGGTAAGTTCAGTTGCATTAGTACTTCTGCACTACTTGTCATTACAATAGCTACACCAAGAAGAAATGCAGATGCTAAACGGGTATTCATTGGACAAATATATTATACTACAACTGACGTCCTGAGAAATCAGTACCTAGAACAACCACCTCTGGCCGTAATAACGGCCTCGATACGCCTGGGCATTGGGTCAAACAGAGCTTGGATGGCGTGTACAGGTACAGCTGCCCATGCAGCTTCAACACGATATCGCAGTTCATCAAGAGTAGTGACTGGCGTATTATGAGGAGCCAGTTGCTCGGCCACCATTGACCAGTCGTTTTCAATTGATGAGAGATCTGAAGAATGTGCTGGCCAGGGCAGCAATCGAACATTTTCTGTATCCAGAAAGGCCCGTACAGGACCTACAACATGCGATCGTGCATTATCCTGCTGAAATGTAGTGTTTTGCAGGGAGCGAATGCAGGGTAGACCCACGGGTCGTAACACATCTGAAATGTAACGTCCACTGTTCAAACTGCCGCCAGTGCGAACAAGAGGTGACCGAGATGTGTAACCAGTGGCACCCCATACCATCACGCCGAGTAATACGCCAGTATGGCGATGACGAATTCACGCTTCCAATGTGCGTTCACCGTGATGTAACCAAACATGGATGCGACCATCATGATGCTGTAAACAGAACCTGAATTCATCCCAAAATATGACGTTCTGCTATTCGTGCACCCAGGTACACCATCGCAGGCGCCCCTGTCTGTGATGCAGCGTCAAGGGTAACCGCAGCGTGGTCTCCGAGCTGACAGTCCATACTGCTGCAAACGTTGTCGAACTGTTCGTGCAGATGGTTGTCTTTCAAACGTCGCCATCTGTTGACTCAGGGATCGACACGTGGCTGCACGATTCGTTACAGCCATGCGGATAAGATGCCTATCTTCTCGACTGCTAATGATATGAGGCCGTTGGGATGCAGCACGGCGTTCCGTGTTGCCCTCCTGAACCCACAGATTCTATATTCTGCTAACAGTCATTGAATCTCGACCAATGCGAGCACAATGTCGCGATACAATAAACCGCAATCGCGATAGGCTACAATTTTTTGGGGGCCTTACTTGTTTCGCTATTTTGTACAAGTCCTTTCTTCGTTGTGAAATAACTCTAGTATCTATAGTGCTCCAATGTTTCTTTAATGTTTGCATTACTACATTTAATTGCTTTTTTACAAAAACTGCTTTCAGAAATATGTTGAACTTAAAGTTAATATTAGGTTCATTGCAAACTCATCCAAGTCAACATTTTACAAGTTTTCTTTAAAATTTTCATCTGCTTTTTTATTAATCAGCCTCATTAGTTTCTTAGAGTGTTTTCGAACTGTACAAGGAACTAAGTCATGTAATGTGCCTCTTTCTTATTTGTACCGCTGATGACACACAGATGTATGGACGATCGAAAGATACCCGACTCCAGATGCCTACTAGATATGGTTCCAGCTGCAATGATCACTAGGAAACTGGTTGAGTAGGACCTGCTACTCGCTGACACTAGTAATTCCAGTGGGATGCAAAAACAACTGTCATTGACAAAGCACGACACTCGTGGCTGGTTCTTGTAGGTTAGGATTTGACTGCAAGAGGAACACCATTCTTTGTAACACCATTCTTTGTAGACACGTTGCACTGTCTCCATTGATACAGCAAGAAGTCAGGCAACTCTCTCACGTCGTGGTCATGGGCACGCTCAAAAACGATAGCTCGTTACTGCCATTCTGTCATGCCTCAACGTCAACACGTCTTACTGAATTTATTCCTTACCAGTGATTGGTACATACACACCACTCCAATACGATGGCTTGACTCATTAGTGGAGGCTCATATGAGTGTTTGGCAAAAGTCCTACACGATTTACAGCTTTCCAAAGGGATTAGTGTGCTCTTTTAATGGGGCCCGTTCCTGAACGTGCTGCGTTTTTAGCATTTTCTTCCCCTGACAGTATCACTGATATATAAATCAGAAGTAGCTCAAAATTTTACAAACAGTCAGGGTTGTTAGTCAAATCACTTCTGAGAAAATTAGGAAGTTATCTGTTATAACGTGATGTTGACAACAATATTTAGTAAAGGCTGAAGCCAATCTGTGAAAAATAATTTACTATGAGAAATATATTTAATAAATAAGATAACTAATGACACTCATCATCATCATATCTTAGAATTTTCTGAAAATAATAGGCAAGGGATGTTTAGAAGTTCCTTCTAATTATATGTGCCAATTATAGGGAATTTAACTTCAGTCATTTAGGAGAAAAGTGTACCGGAGTGACAAAATTAAGGTTTTCAGAAAATCTCAAAAGATTTACAATCTGATTAGCCTACCAGTATGCAAATTAAGAATATTCAAGCTTCATATTCCTCTTGGTCAAGTGTTTCTTTACCCTCCACACCTTTCCCTTCGTTCTTTTATTTATCCTAGTCTCCTTGGTAAAAGATTCGTTTATTCACAGCCAATCAATTACTGTTACAGCAGAAACCATATTCCTTTCAGCCTGTATATCTAATTTTTTCTGAACGTGAATTCTAGAAATTATATCATATTTTAAAGTTTTTATTGAATCCATTACACCTATCTCCAACAGTGTCAGCCGACAGATACAGTTTCTTGTTTTCGCTTCCCTATGCAGCTGTTGACGCTTTTTATCGGGATTCTGTGAGAGACCGTCGAGTTATCTCCTAAGAAGATTTAATTTGTCATATTTCTTTATTTATGCTTAGTTGCCGCTATAATAGCACGGTAAGCTTGTGAGGGTATTGTATGCCAGTACACCCAATTTCTGCACATGACTGTTGAACCAACTGTTTTGTATTATTCGATGTTGCTTCGAACTGGATTATGGTCCACATCTGAAAGCTCAAAAAAGTAAGGCAAAGAAGAATACATCACATATCATGACGCATTTTAACCCTTTCGTGGGCAAAATTATTGAGCAGTTTTTTTTTTTTTTTTTTTTTTTTTTTTTAGTGAATGGAGAGCAGATCATACAGAATATCAATTTGCTCCAACTGTGAAAGTGAGGTCACACAACAAGATGGGAAGTATACTTCCCACTGCCCTTCCTTGGAGTTAAATGACAAGAACAATTTTTTCAATATATGTCATATTTATTTGATAAATTTACTTCTCTTGTTACAGTGATTGTTCGCAATTACTTTCCATGAAATTTTCTGAAACATGGGTCTATGCAAAGTGGTATTTGACAACATGTACAAACACAGCGAGTGCTCTTTTCCACAGCTTTGGTGCTACAATGACGGCACGTCCAGTAGGTTTCTCCTAAAATGGGTTGATGCTCCCCTACAGCCACATGACGAAAATCTTCAGGTACTTTACCCCTTTTTGCCAGGACAGGTTTTTGTCCAAGCCTTTTTTGGGATGAGAAGCCAGCGATCAATTGTCTGGCTAGATGGATCCTGTATGTGACCTGATCATGCTGTCCACTTTCTCTTTTACTTATTTTCCACAGGATAAAACTTTCACTGCAGCAACGTCCACCAGGAAATAAAATATTCTGTGCCACCATTTTACAGAACGTCTGCCAATAGCATACCTTTCTCGTAATTGATCAAACTTATCGACACCACCCATTATTTTGTTGTATTCTGCCACAACTTCAGGACAAGAAATCTCTGTACTAGTAACATCCTTGTTTTTCCTTTTCACTGTGGCTGTTCTCGTGGGTCATGAATTGAGGACAGGAAAGTGACTGGACGGTTATCCATCCATTTTACTGCAGTAATGGCTCCTTTTGTTTCAAACTGGTATTCCCCTCGTTCCAATTTTACGTTTTTCATACGTTTGGGTAAATACTATAGCTTTGAGGAAAAAATCACAAAATGTCACGCAAACAGCACTGAAAGGTTCCTCTACAGAGCACCACTCAGCTATACAATGCCTCTGCCCGAAGGTACAGCAAAAACGGCGGGAACTTCCATTGGAAGTAGTACCCTATACTGTTCACTAGGTGGTAGCACCGTATAGAGCCGGTAACTGTGAATCCCACGGGACTAGGAGCGAGTTCATTGTAGTGGGAAGCGTTTCCCACGGCTCGCGAAAGGGTTAAAAAGCCAAAGTGGCGTGTCACCGGTACAACTTCAGTTCAAACTAAATATACGAAAATATGGAAAATGAAAGTGTCCATGAACTACATATTTTGGTAATCGACATGAAATACTCTTTTCTGAAGAGCATAATTTTTTCAAATATTTAGTCATTTTTCACGAGCAGTTCTCCTTAACAATCAGACTATCATTTTGTATGGTGAGCTTTTTACAGACCCATGTGGTGTTAACGAAGGGGCTGCAAGTACTCTAGCGGGCGCTGCCGACAGGTGTGCTGTACACGTACTGCGTGGGGGCGGCAGCGCCGTACCACGCTCTGGCGGGGGCGTGCCTGGCGCCGGTGGTGGTGTTCTGCGTGGCCTTCTTCTTCATGCCGGAGACGCCGTCGCACCTGCTGACGAAGGGCCGGCGCCGCGACGCGGTGCGCGCGCTGCTGCGGCTGCGGGGCGCCCAGTACGACTATCGCGACGAGATAGCGCTGCTGCAGGCCGAGGTGACGTGTTTACACACACATTTCTACGCCTCTGCAGGTCGCCTTTTGTATCTACAACTACAGTAGCGTAAACAGTAATCGCCCTCACTTCATACGCAAATAAACAGATACACTTACAGATAGACTAGTTTTCACATTTTTTCCATGAGATATAGGGTGTAACAGCTGTAAGTGCAGGTATTTCTAAAGGTGACTGAGGACGGTGTACCGAACATTACATTACTGTTTACTTCATTTGCAGATTAATAATTATAATTATAGCCATTATCAGTCAAATGTTTTTGTGTTGGTTAGTACCTCCTAGTTTACGTGGCAAGAGGAAGCCTTTAATGTTTATTTTCCCCTGGGTAGCGGGCCAGGTGTTGAAGTGTAGATGCACGGAAGCAAAAAGGTTAGGCTATACTGACAGGTGCTGTACTGAGTGGTGCAGTACGACCATGCAGGATACATCAGGTCGTCAAATTTGTGATGTGTTTGTAGGAAGACTGTTCGATGCAGAAAAAAAACTACCGACAAATGTGTGCTTATATGAAGATACCACACACAAAAATAACTGCACATATACCAATTAACCTGTATCCCATTCCAAAATTAAGTTAAAAATAAATTCGGCTTACTGGTTCAAGCTAATCGAGACTTCTCCATTAGTTGTAAGGCAAACGTCCCTACGAAATATTGCTAATTGGTATTCTCGCTTCCCCATTATCAGCTCACTTGGTGTCTAGCCGAAAAGTCTCTGACTCTATAATAAGTCAGAAACTAGCATTCCATTATCTTTAAGGGGAGAAAGTTAAATGTAAAATACAAAAGTATTCATATATAACCTGCCTAGATTGCCACTAAACGCTACAGATTTCTCTTGCCACATTAAAAGTACGACGGATAGTTAAACGTCTGGCTCATAACGGGGTCGTTAGGTCGTTAGAGACCGAGCACAAGCTCGGATTGTCCCAAGAGTGCGAAGGAAATCAGCTGTGCCATCCCGGAATTTTCCTGAAGCGATTTTGGAAAATCACGGAAAATCTTCGTGTGTATGGCCGGACATGGATTTGAATTGTCGTTCTCCCGCATGCGAGTCCAGCCTGCCAACACCATTCCCCATGTCACGTTAAGTGAATCTACTGGTTGGATGGAGTGATTCACGGAAACTTCAAGGTGGCAAGTCAAACAATCTTATTTGGCCGCTCCACTCGACGATTCCACTTCTCTTACTATCACCATTCCATTCCTCTCAGTAACAGAGAAAAATGTCTGTCACTAATCCTTGACAGTAAACTACACTACTGAGCATTAAAATTGCTACACCACGAAGATGATGTGCTACAGACGCGAAATTTAACCGACAGGAAGAAGATGCTGTGATATGCAAATCAATAGCTTTTCAGAGCAATCACACAAGCTTGGCGCCGGTAGCGACGTCTACAACGTGTTGACATGAGGAAAGTTTCCCACCGATTTCTCATACACAAACAGCAGTTGACCGCCGTTGCCGGGTGAAACGTTTTTGTGATACCACGTGTAAGGAGGAGAAATGCCTACCATCACGCTTCCGACTTTGATTAAGGTCGGATTGTAGCCTATCGCGAATGGGGTTTATCGTATTGCGACATTGCTGCTCGTGTTGGTCGGTATCGAATGACTGTTAGCAGAATATGGATTTGGTGGGTTCAAAAGGGTTATACGGAACGCCGTGCTGGATCCCAACGGCCACGTATCACTAGCAGTCGAGATGCCAGGCGTCTTATCCGCTTGGCTGTATCGGATCGTGCAGCCACGTCTCGATCCCTGAGTCAACAGATAGGGACGTTTGCAAGACAACAACCATCTGCACGAACAGTTCGACGACGTTTGCAGCAGCATGGACTATCAGCTCGGAGACCATGGCTGCGGTTACCCTTGACGCTGCATCACAGACAGGAGCGCCTGCGATGGTGTACTCAACGACGAACCTGGGTGATCGAATGGTAAAACGTCATTTTTTCGGATGAATCCAGGTTCTGTCTGCAGCATCATGATGGTCGCATCCGTGTTTGGCGAAATCGCGCTGAACGCACCTTGGAAGCGTGTATTCGTCATCGACATACTGGCGTATCACCCGGCGTGATGGCATGAAGTGCCACTGGCTACACTTCTTGGTCACCTCTTGTTCGCACTTTGAACAGTGGACGCTACATTTCAGATGTGTTACGACCCGTGGCTCTACCCTGCATTCGATCACTGCGAAACCCTACATTTCAGCAGGATAATGCACTACCGCATGTTGCAGGTCCTGTACGGGCCTTTCTGGATACAGAAAATGTTCGACTGCTGCCCTGGCCAGCACATTTTCCAGATCTCTCACCAACTGAAAACGTCTGGTCAATGGTGGCTGAGCAACTGGCTCGTCACAATACGCCAGTCACTACTCTTGATGAACTGTGGTAGCGTGTTGAAACTGCATGGGCAGCTGTACCTGTACACGCCATCCAAGCTTTGGCTCAATGCCCAGGCTATCAAGGCCGTTATTACGGCCAGAGGTAGTTGTTCAGGGTACTGATTTCTCAGGATCTATGCACACAAATTGCTTGAAAATGTAATCACATGTCAGTTCTAGTATAATATATTTGTCCAATGAATACCCGTTTATCATCTGCATTTTTACTTGATGTAACAATTTTAATGGCCAGTAGCGTTTATATAAAACAAAGAACAAAATAACACATCTTTTAGCTCATCACGGGGCTCAGTCTCCGGTTAGGAAAAATTCTTCTCATTCTCTTTTCCTTTGTTTTCTCTTCATAAACGGTACATATCTTCTCATTGATAATATTTTTTTATCTCTGTGTGGTGGAGTAAAACTTTTATCACATCATAATCACAGTTAGCAAGTACATAACTTCCTTCTTGGGGAATTTGTATTATTCTGTATGGTGCAGTATATAAATACTGCCATTTCTTATTTAAGGTGTTCTTTATTGATGCCTTTGGATGGTTTCTCAACAATATTTCTTCTCCAACAGCATAGGTTATTACCTTCTTCACATTTTTATCGAATTTTGTCTTCCGTAATTGAGCGTAATGTTGAAGATGTAAGTAAACTTTCTTCGAGATCTCCTCCTTAGTGAGATTGTCATTTTCAATTTGTGGCCATCCCTTTAACCGGTCTTGAGAATGATCCTTCCCATACATCACTTGGTTAGGCGAATATCCTGTAGAAGTATGAGGCAAGTCGTTATAAATCCTTTCAAATTCTGATAACCACTCGATCCAATTTTAATGTTGATTCTGGTATATGTACGTAGGAATCGATTTAATTCGCAGAACAATCTTCCGATTGGATTCCCACGGAGATAATAACGTGATATATATATAGTTAATATTGTATTCCTTCATAGTCGCCATCCAGATTCTGCTGGTGTAATAGGCAGCATTGTCTGTCAATATCATCTTCGGTTTTCCAAACTCTGTTATGAAATCATTGACAAATTTCTTTAACACAGGACACACATTTAGATTCCTCAAAGGATACAATTTCACATACTTCGAAAAAATATGGTAGAATGCCAGAATATACTGAAATCTTCCACGAGCAGTAGGACATGTTCCACACATATCACATGATACCAATGTTAAAGGTTGGTGTCGTATGATTGGATGTAATTCAATTTTTCGGCAATAGTTGATGGGTTTAGTTTTCTGGCAAATCTTACATTTCCTTAGAATGTTACTAGCCAAGCGTTCTAAATTGGGATGGTAGCAATATTAGGCTAACTTGGCTTCACATTTTAAAGATCCAAAGTGTCCCCACTTCAGATGTGTATACCACAGTAAAGATTCCAGTTGTTCCTTTGGAACGCATACTTTGCATGGTTCAGCATGAGTTTTTCTTCGAAATAATATATTAGATTGTAAAGTATATAGACTACTCGAATGATTCGTAGCTCCTTGGCTGATTACATCTCGAATAAGTTTCCAATAAGCATCTTGTTCTTGCACCTGCAACATGTTGTGACACAACTTTGAAATTTGTTTCTCACAAAATGCAATAGACAGATTCATTACTTTGAAATCTAAAGTCTGTTCCTCAAATGCTTCATTATCCTGCCTGCTAGGCAAACGAGATAGAGCATCAGATTCACCGTTGTCTTTACCTTTTACATATTGCATTGAAATGTTATATTCTTGAAGTAACAAGACCCATCTGGTTAATCTTGAGTGAAACATTCTTCCCGTTAAAATATAACACAAAGCTTTATGGTCACAAAATATGGTTACTCGTTTTCCATAGACAAAATATCTAATATTTTTAAGCGCACATACCACAACTAGTATCTCTAACTCTGTGGTACAGTATGCCCTTTCACATTTAGAGATGGTTCTGCTTGCGAATCCAATAATCTTAATGGTATTCATACCGAGTGGATCATCCATTTGGAAAAGCGTAGCGCCTAGGCCTGTTTCGGAAGAATCAGTGGCAATGTAAAAATCCTGTTCAAGTTTCGGATAATTAGGCGTTAACTAAAGCGTCTCGGATTTTGTCAAACGCTTGACTGCACTCACGCATCCGTTTCCACATGATGTTCTTTCGTAATAAGTGTAATAAACATTCTTAGCTGATTAATTGATTAGGCAAAATCGTCGAAAAATGAAGCTAATCCCATGAAAGATTTTAATTCCTTTTTTTTTTTAGGATAGGGACACACTTCGATATTACTCATTTCCTTAGGATTCGGCATAATACCGTCCGGAGAAATTATATGTCCTAGGAACTTCAGTTGACTTCTGGCGAATCTACTGTTACTGCATACTCTAAAAATTTCGCAACTACTTTTTCAAGCAGATCGAGATGTTCCGCCCATGTTTCGGTATCGATCAATAGGCTGTCCACATACAAGGTAACTCGTCCAAGTACAATGTCTAGCGCAGATATAAATACACCTTCACTGATATTTAGTCCAAATGGCATAACAGTGAGTTGGTAACTTCTGCCCAGAAGAATAAAAGCAGTATACTTTCGAGATTCAATAGAAATTTTCGTTTGCCAGTACGAACTTCTCATAATGGTTCAAATGGTTCAAATGGCTCTGAGCACTATGGGACTCAACTGCTGAGGTCATTAGTCCCCTAGAACTTATAACTAGTTAAACCTAACTAACCTAAGGAGATCACAAACATCCATGCCCGAGGCAGGATTCAAACCTGCGACCGTAGCGGTCTTGCGGTTCCAGACTGCAGCGCCTTTAACCGCACGGCCACTTCGGCCGACTCTCACAATGGATGTCTGGAAGTGGGCACCACAGAGTTTCTGAATTCTCTCATCTAAGTTCTCAGGTCTTATCTGTACCATTATGATTATCTTGTTTACCTCTCTGGCGTGTAGAAATAATCTACTAACGATGGGGTAGTTTACTTTAAATGTTTCCAAGTGCTCTACCGAACATCAGCTGCACGTCAACTACAAGAATATCGAGAACACTGATGTTATCGAACACAGCCATGCAAATAACCTAAGGAGTTATGCAGCCTCTCAGGGAAATACCGTCCAGGGCTGGAAAGAAATCCAGTGCGCCGGGGGACCTCATCCTAGATGTGGAGGAGGCCCTGCCTGCGGCAGTCGAGGATGCAGAGTGCAGATGTCCGCCAGTTGTGGCTTACGTCTGCACCAAAGAGGTCTGTTGCTTGGTTTCTGAGCCCATCGTTCGTTGGTACGCTGGCGCAGGTGGTGAAGACTGCTGCCCTCGCTCGCAGAGTGCAGAGTTCACAATTTTGCAGCATCGTTCCAAAAATTGATCGTCGTCCTCTCGTTTCGAGCTTAGTGTCTCAACCGCGCCTCCGTCGATTCTGTGACAATCGTGGTTGCAGGTTTCTGATCCTGCGTTTTGCGGTGGGCGATTGTAGGACTCCCTTGATATGTCATGGGTGCAGTACAGAGAGGAAGCAGCTAGTGGGACCTGAGGTTCTGCAGCTGCTTTCGATGGTTAATCGACAGGGGAAATACAGCCTCAACGAAACTATCTCCTGATATCCGCAAAAACGTAAACGACCACATTCCATAGCAACCTTCAACCACTTCGACTTTACGTCATCAATAAATTATTTAAAACAAAGAATTTCGTAATGACACAATATTACAATGTGTTGTTGTTGTGGTCTTCAGTCCTGAGACTGGTTAGATGCAGTTCTCCATGCTACTCTATCCTGTGCAAGCTTCTTCATCTCCCAGTACATACTGCAGCCTACATCCTTCTGAATCTGCTTAGTGTATTCGTTTCTTGGTCTCCCTCTACGATTTTTACCCTCCACGCTGCTCTCAAATACTAAATTGGTAATCCCTTGATGCCTCAGAACAAGTCCTACCAACCGATCCCTCCTAGTCACGTTGTGCCACAAACTCCTCTTCTCCCCAATTCTATTCAATACCTCCTCATTAGTTATGTGATCTACCCATCTAATCTTCAGCATTCTTCTGCAACACCACATTTCGAAAGCTTCTATTCTCTTCTTGTCCAAACTATTTATCGTACATGTTTCACTTCCATACATGGCTACACTCCATACAAATACTTTCAGAAACGACTTCCTGACATTTAAATCTATACTCGATGTTAACAAATTTTTCTTCTTCAGAAACACTTTCCTTACCATTGCCAGTCTACATTTTATATCCTCTCTACTTCGATCATCATCAGTTATTATGTAACAATTTGAAAAATTCTACGAAACTATTAGGCATTTGACTTCCTTTATTGTGAGAAACAAACACGAAATTTCATTGACACTTACGCCATGTCCGTGCTACTTCGACGACCTTCCACCTATTTCTAAAAAAATATTAATTTTTATGGAATATTCTGTCGGGCCTTGGAGGAACATTGACATATTAACAACCTGAATACAAAGTATTAATCTCCCACAATGATATTTATTAGTTCGCTTCGTAGCCCATCGTCAGATATCTGAGGATTACCTAAGAAGCCGGGAGCCGGTTGATAACGAACTGATAAATGTTATTGTGGAACATTAGTACTTTGTATTCAAGCTATTAAATATTAATTTGGTCTGTCACATCAGTTGTGCCTAACTTTTGTACACCCAGGTTTCCATTTTTTTTTCTTAAAGATTTTAATAGTTGTTCCACATTCTCTCACTGTCCCTTAGCTTTTAAAACGTCACGTATACGACAGCAGAGGAACACGATGCAATACGTAAAATGTATGAACTAAAGCTTCAGAAGCTACTGTCGCTGAAAGCGTTCTAGGCGGCTCACATGAACTCCGTAACATATAGCTCCTCAACGTCTGAACTTCACGCTCGTTCAAAACTGTCCATACCACCCGAACCAGAACTCTGCAACGAATAGAGGGCCTGCGATTTCTTATTGGCATCTTCCCGCAACAAGACAGTAATCCATATCATAGGAGTGTAGCAATATTAAGCTAAAAAGGACTATTCCGTTTTTATCAGAACATTTTAGAACGGTAAATTATTATCTCCAATACTTCAATTGATAGATGGGTGGCGAAACAGTACTTTTATCCAGAAGAAGTTTTTAAGATAACGATGCAATTAAAAATTTCAGTAAGAGCACTCTGCCCATTTCGCTATTTTGGAGTTGCACAAAATTCTGCTAGAAGAATGCTTATCTATTATTGGTTTTCTTTTGAGTTTTTGGCACAGAACGTGGGCAGACACTACTTAGCCGGATGTGAGTCCCTTGATACTCATCTCAAATACGAATGAAACTGTAAATATCAGGGTGGGTCGATTGACAGAAACAGTAAAAACGAGAATTAAAACATCACACGTACTCGGCTGCACAATTACATGTAAGCGGTATTCCACCTAAAGGACAGAGCGAGGTGGCGCGGTGGTTAGCACACTGGACTCGCATTCGAGAGGACGACGGTTCAAACCCCCGTCTCCGGCCATCCCGTGATTTCCCTAAACCACTTCAGGCAAATGCCAGGATGGTTCCTCTGAAACGGCACGGCCGAATTCCTTCCCCATCCTTCCAAATCCGATGCGACCGATGATCTCGCTGTTTGGTCCCCTCCCCCGAATCATTCAACCAACCACATAAAGGACAAGCTGCGGAGTTCTTGTCCACCCAGTACTTCGGTAAATGTAGCGCACAAGGCTATACAATGACGTGCAGGTTGCAATATGTGGTGTGTGCGGCTGCTCAGGTGGACGAGTCGTCGCGACGCAAGGCGTCGGTGCGTGACGTGCTGCGCAGCCCGGCCGCCAGGAGGGGACTGCTGCTGTCGCTCGGCCTCATGGCCATCCAGCAGCTCAGCGGCATCAACGCCGTCGTCTTCTACACCTCCACCATCTTCAAGGTGAGCCCGCTCCTCTCAAGCTCACGCCACAGTACTACACTGCCGTCGCGAAGTCACGCACATGAAAATAAATGTGGGTGCAAACAGGAGACGCACTGCATTCGTTCACGCTTGGTCCACAAAGTAAGTTCCATTTGGTTATATAAAACAAACGTGTATAGGTACAGAAAAAATATTTATGAACCGTGAATTTTAATTTTCAAAATCTTTTCTTAAAGAATTTACTTTATTTACTAGCGATTCACCAAGAACATTAACACATTTAATCACACTAGGCGAGCGTGGAAGTAGTTTCCAGGAAGTAACTGAAGGAAAATAAAATTGTCTTTAACAAAAGTGAATTTTATTCCTAACAGCCTTTTCAAAAACAGATTTAAAATTACAGTCAGAAGGACCGTCTAAATCAAGTTACAATTATTCAGAGGCAGAATTTTTGTTTTTCGGTAGGAGCCTTCGGGCTGAGAAGCTTCCGCCCTCTTTCAACACGGCCGTAGTCACGACCGCTCACAACGAACTCTGAAAAACTACACTGGAGCAAATCTGCAACACACCAGATTACGTTAAACTAAAAATTTTAACAACTCACACAAACACATTCACTATGCACCCCGTAAGAGGGATAGAAACGGTACAAACACTCACACTAATAAATTATTTGCCATCAAAAGTGCAATTTGGTTTTAAAAGGGATATTACGGTGGAAGGGTGGCAACTTTATAAAAATGACTATTTAAATAAAACCCCATGAAATTCAGACTTGCACAAAGAGTACAACATGCTCTACGTTACACATATACCGCCTCGCAAGATGATAGGCAAGATAAAAACATATTTCAGGAATTCGGCCTTTACCTTAATTCTATAAATTCGTTAACACCGAATCCGACAAACATGACAGGGGCAGCTATTAACGTACGGCAGACCGACAGGCAGACAGACAGACACTAACTGCCTAACAAATGCGGACGAGAGACAGACGAGCAGCCTGGGGACAAGAGACTGATCAAGAACACAAGTAGAATTTAACAAGTAACTGTAACAACATATCACTAATCACTTATCTTCTAATAACTGCGGTTTCTGGCAAAGACCTGGCGCAGCACCCCCAAAACGCTCTCCCGAACCATCCGCTGCCAGCCACTTCAACGGACGCAGGAAGGTGCGCCGATCTCCTGTCTCACAGCGCCACAGCTCGCTCCGGCCAGACCGATGTCGTGGGTTGATTCCTGTTGCTTCGCGTGTTGGCCGTGAATCCTCTACGCCTCGCTATACGGCGCGGCCCACTGGATTGACATGGCGACCTCACATGCGCCGACGCTCCAGGCGGACAATTCATCTTGGGTCCCAGTGCGCGACCGACCAACCGATCGATCCAACTGCCAATGCCCATTTCCCGAGCAAACTCGAGCAGACTGGCGGCCTAACACATACTAGCACTCCGGACGACCAACAGACACTAACCGCCTCACCAATGCGGACGAGAGACAGACCCAGACTAACTTGGCTGACCAACTGACCACACTGGCCCAGACTGACAGACGGCCCTGGCTGACCAACTGCCTCAGACTGACTGACTGACTCTCCGAGGTTTTTTTTTTTTGATGAAGATAATAAATAATAAAAGATACAAGTTGGCGATAAAACCGGTGACTTAAAGGTAAAATGGCGGAAAATTGTGGAACTTAAAACATAAAACAAAGGGTTGATGATGCTAATAAAATACACAGGAAGCAGAAAAATAAGACTCACCGAGCTGATAGCGCCCCTTAAATGCACGTGAACAGGCAACCTTTCCGCTTTCCCACCAGAGGGAGACACCAAAGCTGCGATTACCACAGCAGCGCCACCGCCAGAAACGGAGGGCGACTGCTTCTCACAACGCGCTGCGGCGCGCTCTTCAAAACAGCAATTTATTTATTTATTCTTTTTTTATTTTTACCACGGCTCAATTTATTGTACAAAAATCCACAACTTCAAACTACTTTTCTACATAGCTTCCGAAATTTTGTAGCACTTGTCATAGCGTGACACTAGTTCATATATGCCTTCTTCATAGAAGGGTGCCGCCTGTGTATTGTGCGGGGCGCAATTTCCTAATGGTTTCGCAGTAACGGTGTGCATTCATTGACTGGCCTCGTGGTAAGAAATCAATCAGCAAAATGCCTTTTCAGTCCCGAAAAACGGCGCATATGACTTTTCGAGAGGTCAAGATTTGCTTAGGCTTAACATTCGTTGGGGATTCCACTGATTGTCGTTTTGTTTCAGTGGTGACGTACGATACCCAAGTTTCATCCCCCGTACTATCCGAGAAAGAAAACCATCCATCGCCTTCTTCATTGTAGCGTGCCAAAAACTGAAGTGCATTGCCCATCCGTTGTTTTTTGTGTTGTTCAATATGAATTTTGGGGACCCAACGTGAGCAAAGTTTTCGAAACTTCAGATTTTCAGTACCAATTTCATGAATTAGTGATCGTGAGATTTGCGGAACTTCCATATCAAGGGCACTAAGTGTAAACTTAAGGTTGTGTTTAATCTTCTCTCCAATTGTGTGAACCAGTATATCAGAAACCACAGACGGGCGTCCACTTCGTTCTTCATCGTGCACTTGATCACGTCCTTCACTGAACAGTCTGCCCATCTTCTAACCATTGAATCACTCATAGCATTTTTTTCGTCAACCTCGCAGATTTGCCGATGAATTTCCTTTGGTTTAACTTTCTCTGCATTTATAAAACGAATCACATATCTGATGTGGTGTCACCGCCAGACACCACACTTGCTAGGTGGTAGCTTAAATCGGCCGCGGTCCATTTAGTACATGTCGGACCCGCGTGTCGCCACTGTGTGATCGCAGACCGAGCGCCACCACAAGGCAGGTCTCGAGATACGGAATAGCACTCGCCCCAGTTGTACGACGACTTTGCTAGCGACTACACTGACGAAGCCTTTCTCTCATTTGCCGAGAGACAGTTAGAATAGCCTTCAGCTAAGTCAATGGCTACGACCTAGCAAGGCGCCATTAACCATTTTAAGATAGAGTCTCACTTGTATCATCAAGGAATGCTGTATTCACATGAAGGATTAAAAGTTAAGTATTAAAGCAGCTACGTACTTTTCTTGCTACCATTCATTACGTATCCTGTTTCAGACCTCTATCTAGCCTACGTGAGATTACGCGTGCCTTTCGGCTACTTCAGTGTGGCGTAGCTGTCTTGTTACGCCACAACATCTGATTTCACACGCGGCGGAATTTTCAATTACGGCTGACATTATAAAGAAGCACTACAAAGCACACATCGGCAGCAGCGATCTGAAAATGGCGTACATGTCTTCTCCTTGAGTCAGAGTAACTGCCGCGCATGCTCGGAACTACTTACTTTGTGGACGACCCTCATATCTGTAGCCAGTCTCTTGTGTCGATGAAACATTGGGGGAATTTCACCACGACATACGACTCCTCACCCGAGAACTATTTCTACAATAAGAAAATAAGTAAAAGAAGTGAACTGATTCACTGTACCGTCGGTTCCTGGTAGAACATTTTATACATTATCAATGAAACAGGCACGACAGTGGTGCAATATTCTACAACATTTATTGTTGTACATACCAGTTTTCGGCTGTTGGGCCCCCATCAGGTACAAAGATAAATACAGTATATGTGGTTGTTGAATTTTATAGGTTCAAAAGCTTTAAACTAATGCATTACACAGTATCGCAGTTTGTTTTCAAAAATGACAGTTCATAATGTTTGATTTTGGACTCAAAAGCAGAGGAATTATTTCAGTGAAGATGATACGCAAAATTATTGAACTTAAACAAAATATGTGACACGTTAAATAATGAACTATATAACAAAACAGAATAACTGTTCTGAAAAGGAAAGAAATAATAATATTTTAATGATAACGTAGTGTAAAACTATTGAATGTAGACAAAATATCTGGTACATAAAATATTGAGCTATCTCGCTAATTACAGTGCACTGTTTTAAGACACCACGAAATTTCAGAGCCAAACATACTGTATTTATCTTTGAACCTGGTGATGTCGGAAAAGCCGAAAACATGTTGGTAAAATCATAAATATCATAGAGTTTTACACCATTGTTGTGTGTGTTTTAAGGATAATTACAGTAGCGCTCTACCAAAAAAGTACAGTTCAGTAATTATGGTGCACTACATAAATGTAGTTAATGGTAGGACTAGCGGTGGTATTGGTAGCACCGGTAGGGAAAGAAAAATAAATGAAAGAGAGAAACTGGGAGCCGACAACTTCTCTTTGTTTTTTTGCTTGTTTGGTCTTTTGTTTTGTACATCATTAGAACGGCACATCATTCACTGTTAGTCCAGTGTCAATAGAAAACAAATTGCATTTTCTAAGTAATAAAAATTACTTGATCGCGTAATTTCTGCCCTTTAATGCGACCAAAGCAATTACTTTCGATACAAGTACAGTTTACATGTACAAACACAAGAAATTATGTATAATTATCGTTATTTTGTACTCAGCAGAACGTTCTTCATCATGATCAAAGGCAAGAGTTTCCTGTTATTATAGATAAATGCGAAAGTTGTTTGTGAAAAACAGACACACGTTTTGTATAAGCTCGGCGAAGTATTCAAGCAATATTTGACACATTTTGTTATTGCAGTTTTTATATTTTACCATTTTCCTGAGGAAATTGATAAATATGTACTGTGTTCTTTATTTTTACTAGAACATTCCTCTGTTTCGCATTACAAATCAACGACTTTCGAATAGAACCTGAATTAAACATTGACAGTTTCATTATGAATACTGTTAACCTTGAAGTAACAGACAGGGGGATAACTATGTAGAACAAATATGTTCTGTAGGTTGCCTGGCTCTTGATACACTACTGGCCATTAAAATTGCTACACCAAGACAAAATGCAGATGATAAACGGGTATTTATTGGACAAAAATATTATACTAGAACTGACATGTGATTACATTTTCAAGCAATTTGGGTGGAAAGATCCTGAGAAATCAGTACCCAGAACAAGCACCTCTGGCCGTAGTAACGGCCTTGATACGCCTGGGCATTAACTGAAACAGAGCTTGGATGGCAATTACAGGTACAGCTGCCCATGCAGCTTCAACACGATACCACAGTTCATCAAGAGTAGTGACTGGCGTATTGTGACAAGCCAGTTCTTCGGCCACCATTGACCAGACGTTTTCAATTGGTAAGAAATCTGAAGAATGTGGTGGCCATGGCAGCAGTCGAACATTTTCTGTATCCAGAAAGGCCCGTACTGGACCTGCAACATGCGGTCGTGCATTATCCTGCTGAAGTGTAGGGTTTCGCAGGGATCGAATGAAGGGTAGAGCCACGTGTTGTAACATATTTGAAATGTAACGTCCACTGTTCAAAGTGCCGTCAATGGGAACAAGAGGTGACCGAGACGTGTAACCAATGGCACCCCACACCATCACGCCGGGTGATACGCCAGTATGGCGATGACGAATACGTGCTTCCAATGTGCGTTCACCGCGATATCGCCAAACACGGATGCGACCATCATGATGCTGTAAACAGAACCTAGATTCATCCGAAAATATGACGTTTTGCCATTCGTACACCCAGGTTCGTCGTTGAGTACACCATCGCAGGCGCTCCTGTCTGTGATGCAGCGTGAAGGGTAACCGCAGCCATGGTCTCCGAGCTGATAGTCCATGCTGCTGCAAACGTCGTCGAACTGTTCGTTCAGATGGTTGTTGTCTCGCAAACGTCCCCATCCGTTGACTCAGGGAATGAGACGTGGCAGCACGATCCGTTACAGCCATGCGGATAAGATGCCTGTCATCTCAACTGCTAGTGATAGGAGGCCGTTGGGATCCAGCACGGCGTTCCGTATTACCCTCGTGAACCCACCGATTCCATGTTCTGCTATCAGTCATTGGATCTCGTCCAACGCGAGCAACAGTGTCGCGATACGATAAACCGCAATCGTGATAGGCTACAATCCAACCTTTATCAAAGTCGGAAACGTGATGGTACGCATTTCTCCTCCT
Organism: Schistocerca americana; assembly: GCF_021461395.2. Taxonomy (NCBI): domain Eukaryota; kingdom Metazoa; phylum Arthropoda; class Insecta; order Orthoptera; family Acrididae; genus Schistocerca; species Schistocerca americana. The sequence continues at coordinate 327,675,696 of NC_060121.1, read as the reverse complement.
TATACGAGGCATCACAACAACGTTTCACCAGGCAACGCCGGTCAACTGCTGTTTGTGTATGAGAAATCGGTTGGAAACTTTCCTCATGTCAGCACGTTTTAGGTGTCGCAACCGGCGCCAACCTTGTGTCAACACTCTGAAAAGATAATCATTTGCATTTCACAGCATGTTCTTCCTGTCGGTCAAATTTCGTGTCTGTAGCAGGTCATCTTCGTGGTGTAGCAATTTTAATGGCAAGTACTGTATATGCTCACTCAGTTTCTAGACAGTTCATCACTTCCGGTTTTTAGGGGAATCTATTAAGACACTGATGGCACATGTAAAGAAAGCAATCATTATGAGGTTACGTCCGTAAGGTATCTAACACCTCAAACTTACAGGTAATGCAGGTATGATCTTAACTGAGTAAAGGTACTATGAAAACTACCGTAGTCTACACTTGCTTATGACGGTCTACAGTAACATACGGACTGATGACGTCAGAGCTCATAGTCATTTGAACCATTTAGCCAAGTCACATATGGTAGTTTCACAACTCTACTCATAATGTGAAAGAAGTGCCTTTTTCTTAACAGACTTGTCCATTACCCCGCGTTGCAGGAGGCCGGCAGCTCGCTGTCGCCGTCAGCGGCGGCGATCGTGGTGGGTGTGGTGATGGCGGCGGCGACGTTGGCGTCGTCTCTGCTGATGGACCGGCTGGGGCGGCGCGCGCTGTTGCTGCTGTCCACGGCGGTGATGGCGGTGGCGCTCGCGGTGCTGGGCCTGCACATCCACCTCGCCCTGCAGGGCGTCGGCTGGCTGCCGCTCGTCTGCGTCTGCGTCTACATCGTCGTCTTCTCGCTGGGCATGGGGCCCGTGCCCTGGCTCATGATGGGCGAGCTCTTCAACCCGGAGGCCAAGAGCATCGCGTCCGCCGCCTCCGTCTTCACCAACTACCTGCTCGTCTTCGTCATCACCAAGACTTTCGAACCCATGTCGAGCGCCCTCGGCACAGCCGTCGTCTACTGGATCTACGCCGGGCTGTGCGCTGCTGGCGCCGTCTTCGTCTTCTTTCTGGTGCCCGAGACTAAGGGAAAGACTATGCAGCAAATCCAGGAGATGCTAGCCACAGGGAAGACCTCGTGACCCCCGTCTCATACCGTACCCAGGATTCACATAGAACAGTGAACAAGAAAAAGAGTATCTCGCTGAACGAATCATCGTAGTTTACAGGATGAGTATGAAATGCCTACTCTCTGTTCTGCGTACCAAGCCAATACAGACACACTTGCCATTATTTCGTACTTCATTTCTCCCATCAGTCGCATGTCACTTGTGAGTAGGGTGTTTAGGTTATTGGTAACGCCACGTAGCGCTCTGTATGAAAATCACTGGCTGTGCTGTGTGCAGTCTGGTTTGCATTGTTGTTTGCTATTGTAGTGTTGGGCAGCTGGATGTGAACAGCGCGTAGCGTTGCGCAGTTGGAGGTGAGCCGCCAGCAGTGGTGGATGTGGGGAGAGAAATGGCGGAGTTTTGAGAGCGGATGATGTGGACGTGTGCCCATCAGAGAGAGTAAATTTGTAATACTGGATATCATGAACTGATATATATAATGACTTTTGAACACTATTAAGGTAAATAAGGTAAACACATTGTTTGTTCTCTATCAAAATCTTTCATTTGCTAACCATGCCTATCAGTAGTTAGTGCCTTCAGTAGTTAAAATCTTTTATTTAGCTGGCAGTAGTGGCGCTCGCTGTATTGCAGTAGTTCAAGTAACGAAGATTTATGTGAGGTAAGTGATTCATGAAAGGTATAGGTTATTGTTAGTCAGGGCCATTCTTTTGTAGGGATTTTTGAAAGTCAGATTGCGTTGCGCTAAAAATATTGTGTGTCAGTTCAAGCACAGTCATTTATAATTTTTCATATGAAACGTCCCCTTAGAAAAATTATAAATGACTGTGCTTAAACTGACACACAATATTTTTAGCGCAACGCAATCTGACTTTCAAAAATCCCTACAAAAGAATGGTCCTGACTAACAATAACCTATACCTTTCATGAATCACTTACCTCACAAAAATCTTCGTTACTCGAACTACTGCAATACAGCGAGCACCACTACTGCCAGCTAAATAAAAGATTCTAACTACTGAAGGCACTAACTACTGATAGGCATAGTTAGCAAATGAAAGATTTTGGTAGGAAACAAACAATGTATTTACCTTAATAGTGTTCAAAGGTCTATATATATATATATATATATATATATATATATATATATATATATATATAGATATATATATATATATATATATATCAGTTCATGATATCCAGTATTACAAATTTACTCTCTCTGATGGGCACACGTCCACATCATCCGCTCTCAAAACTCCGCCATTTCTCTCCCCACATCCACCACTGCTGGCGGCTCACCTCCAACTGCGCAACGCTGCGCGCTGTTCACATCCAGCTGCCCAATACTACGGTAGCAAACAATAATGCAAACCAGCCACAGACTGCACACAGCACAGCCAGTGATTTTCATACAGAGCGCTACGTGGCGTTACCAATAAAAAAAACCTAAACAGCCTACTTACACACCGTACTCCTCCAAGCATGATGTTCATTTGTCGAAATAACTGGTGTGGTCTGATTGGTTCCAGTTCAAGTCCTCAGTCTCACTAACACTTTGTTATCACTCAATAGATATACTAATTAGATATTTATAGTTTTCGAATAAGCCCATTTACCAATAAAAAAAACCTAAACAGCCTACTTACACACCGTACTCCTCCAAGCATGATGTTCATTTGTCAAAATAACTGGTGTGGTCTGATTGGTTCCAGTTCAAGTCCTCAGTCTCACTAACACTTTGTTATCACTCAATAGATATACTAATTAGATATTTATAGTTTTCGAATAAGCCCATTTAGACCAGCTGACTACTTAGAGGTGGTCATTTGCCTTCCTATGCGCCCACATTTTTTTCATTCCTATCCTGTTGGCTTCCTGTCTCTTTTCAACTCATGTCGCCCCAGTCGTCTTCTTTGGGTTTTCCTCTTGGTCAAACTACCATTTTTTGAATTTTGGACCTGAAGCTTTCGTGGTTTTGTACATATTCTGGAATACGTTATGCCAATTTCAGATCAGTTACGATCTCGCCAAACCATTTACTCGTGCCCATTTTTGCTCTGCTGCTCCTGTCAAAAAAATAAACTGTCTTCAAATGCTAGCCAATCTACAGATAACTTTCTTCTGCCTAAACTGATTAGTTGGTCAGTTTTGAGGACTGATTTCTGTTTGCGCCATTTTTGTTTCACTTTCTCAAGGACGGAGATAGCCCGTCTCCTCGTTTTACTCTCGCATTGATTTCGGTAGGACCTAAGAGTTCTCAATTAATTTAACCTTAGCCTCTGAATCTGCCAGTGTCTGTTTTGTGATTGCATATGTTTTCAAATCTAGACGTCCTTCTTGTAATATTTGTTAGAGTGATTAGCGGTCATCTGAGTCAGCGGACTTTTTCGGAATCAACAGCTGTGCAGATTAAATTTTTGCTACAAATTTTCTTATGTCTTCGGTGTGGCTCTAGATTCAACAGGTCAATCAAGCATTTTTCCAATCTTCTGGAATTTTGTCTCTTTTCCAAGCGTCTTGCATGATTTTGGTGGTTTCTTTCTTTGTTTTTCAGCCTGCAGAACCGAGAATTTCTTCTATGATTCCGTCTTCCTTCGATAATTTATTGTTTTTGAGTCTTTTAATCTGTCTGGCAATTTCGTCTTCATCCGAAGGTAATGAATTTTTATTAACGCCCTCAGATTCTCGTGCTGGGAAAAATTTGTGTTGGTTTTGGGCAGTTAAGTAGTTCTTTGAAACGGCTGGATAGTTCCTTGCAGTTTTCTTGATAGGTTAGAGCCAACCTCCCAAATTTCTAGAAACTTCGACTTCGTAGCTGATATTCCATGGGCTGTTTTGAAGAACCTATAAAATTTCGCGTGTTGTTCCTTGCGAAGTCTTTCACAAGTTTTAATGAATCTTTTTCATATTTCGTTTTCGTCTTGATGGTTAATGTGACTGTCCCTTTCCTCACTGACAGGAATTATTTTGTAGTTTCCTTCGTCTTATTGCTGTCCCGATCGTTATATGCATACTGTCGAGTCTGGACTACATACCCACATCTTCATTCCACCAAGGGTGCTTTTTCCCACCCTGCTGAGGTATTTGTGTTTGGGCTGTTTCGATCAATTTGTTTTAGATTTGTTGCTAGTTGCTCGATTGCTTTTGCTCTTTTGCTCTAGCTCTCCTGTGTGAGGTGGTTGGATCCTTGTGGTGTGAAACTTGGGGATTTGTGGCTTTCTTTTGTGAACCATAGTTTTGTTCTTACAGATAAATGTCTGCTTATATGCTTGCTCTCTTACTAACTTGGACGTTCATAATTTCTCTGTGCTTTAAAAAAGAGTTTGATAACAGTCAGTTTGGAATTTGTCAATGAGTGAGTTTAGTGATCTCCATGTAATCTGTCTTGGTGGTTTATTTTTGAAACGTGTTGACGTAAGTATTAGGTTGAATACCTTGTAGAGTTCAGATGATATTCTTCGGTTTTTGTTCGTTTATTTATGTGCTGAGAATTTTCCAACGCCGCTTAGTATTGCAGTTTCTCTGTTTCTAGACCCTCTATCTCTTATGCTATTGTTGTGGTGATCTTCGAAGTGAGAACTGGTATAATCTACTCTCCTCGTTTGTCTACCCTGTGAAAAGCTCTTAATCTCTGCATAATTACTTCAACCCCCACCCATTTTAATCCGTTTAATGTAATCAATGACCTACAAATTTTACTCTATCCGCCATCACCACTTTCCGCCGTTCGCCGTTACCAAGTTCAGTACAACTTGTCGCCTCAAGATTTGTCTTATCAATTGATCCCTTCTTTTGATCAAGCCGCACCATAATATTATTTTCTGCCGGCTAGATTCAGTGCCCCCTCATTCGGTACTCGATCTACCCATTTAACCTTCAGTATTTTTCTGCTGCAACCCATTTCAAAAGCCTCTATTCTTTTCTTAACTGTATTGTTTATCGTGCACCTTTCACTTCTACACACGGCTACACTCCAAACAGATATTTCAGAAAAGGCTTCCTAACACATTTATAGTCGATTTCAAAATATTTCACTTTTTCAGAAACACTTTCATTGCTGTTGCCAGTATGCCTTTATATCCTTCCTACTTTGGCCAATGTCAGTTATTTTTCTGCCCACATAGCAAAACTCGTCTGGTACTTTTAGTGTACCTTTTCCTAATCTAGTTTCTTCTGCATCACCTGATTTAATTTGACAACATTCAGTTACCTTTGTTTTACTTCTGTTGATGTTCATCTTATCATCTGTTTTCAAGACACTGTCTATAACGAACAAACTGATCTTCGACGTTCCTGTCGTGTGTGACACAATTATAATTGCATTGACGAACCTCAAACTTCTTATTTCTTCTCCTTGAACTTTAATTCCTTATCAAATCCTCTTACGGTTGGCTTGATGCCTCGGCCCGCCTGCGAACTGAAGACCATGTCCAATAGACAAAGTATATTTCACTTCGCTCTCAACTTCTTTCTCCTTTTCATATCTTAATTGCAGAGCACACTTGTTAAATTTTTATCAGTTACCTCCTTCAGTCTTATAGCCATTACATCGATGACGACTAAACGTTTTATATTCCACTCGCGGAACATACAGTATACTACAACCAAATTTTCTCGTTTTTCTTGCCTCACGTGCGTAGCATTTCGAATGTCACTCTTCTACCTTGTGGCGATACTATTATATTCTTACTAATTACCCCATTTTCAATTGTTCTTTTGTGTATGTCCAGGCCAAAACACAGTAACCGAACTTTTAAAACCAACAGCAAATCCCTGTACAAGATTTGAATGCCCTCTTTTCAAGTCAGCAATGTATTCCAGGAGCAAGACGATCGGGCTTTTCAACTTTTGTAGTGATTCTAATGTTTCGGGAAACATTTGTAGTTTCATGGAGGTAGAGTTACAAGATTTGTTCTTGTAAATAAGGAAGAAGCATGGGCCAGTGGCAGTAGCGGCTGAAGATAGCCGTCAAACTTTATTACGTGGAAAAATGGCGTTTTTCCCAGTTATATATTAATTTAACTTCCTGTAATTTTCTCTTCACAACTAAGGTTAATGAGTTTATGAAACTGAATCGTATTAAGTTTGTTTTGTGTGCATTTCCCCTGCTGTGTGTGTGTTATTTAATGACTGTTTACATGAAATACTTCTCTACAAAATGCAACGATGAAAATTAACTGATTTGCACTGAATATAATACATTATTTTATTGTAGTTTTTTAAGTATGGCGTATTTACTTTACAGCTTTCTCATATTGTTTTGTTGTGAACTACAAGTAAATAACGGAGCAACTGAGAAACATAGCGGATTTTCATTTTACTTTATTACAAAATATTTTATTAAAATAGTCTGATAAACTTTAATGAAACTCACATGTTTTGTTTATTGTATGTTAATGAAAATATGTTGTTTCAATTGTGTTTCACACATTAGGTAGTATGTAACATAACACGCGTGTGAAAATGTAGTATTACTTATCACTTATAACCACCACCACCAGAAGGCACTAGAGAATTTTGTACTCTCTGCTCTTTCCTAGACTTTCGCTAATAATTGGAATCTAATATTAAATATGTTACGAGCATAATTAAGTTTTTTGTCGTTCCTTTTATATTTGAAGACGACCGTTTGATGCGTTTGAAGTCTGTAATGTAAGTACACTAATGTGGTTGCGGCTGTGTCCAGGAATAAATATGTTTTTTAAAGTCTTAATCAAAAAGCCACCATTGAAAGATAAGTACAAAATCGATTCATTATACATCGTGTAGGTGTAAGTTACACGTCAAGTTTTGCATGGTCAGTTATTTAACAGTTCCACTGGGCTGAATTGTTAACTTAATTACTATAACTCGAGTAGACAGTTAACAGATTTGAACCAGCTGCTATGTGCGTTTCAGATGATGTACAAAGGCTTAACAGTTTCGGCATGTATACAATATAATTAGCAGGTATATTTCGGCATGTAGTACAAATGAAGTTAATAAGCTGTAACTGTAAATGATAGAGGCAGAAGCATCTTGTCAAGTAAGGTCACATGCGGCCCGCCCTGCATGTAGTAGATTTTTTATCGTTTAAGGCGGAGGGATCCAGCAGCATGTGTTTGAAGACAATTTTTTATGTAGTTCATGTAAGGGACAAAGAATATATCACTCGATCCAGTAGTTGGGAGATTTTGAAGGTGCAGAGCATGATTTGTTCCTCTAAATCTGTTCACTGTTTTCATTTTATTTTATTTTTCCTATTTTTTCAGACACACAAACACACACACAGATACACACACACACAAACACAAACACACACACACACACAGCACGAACACATACAGTATTGCTGTCTGATTAAACTGTGTTTTCAGATGTTAATGCGAATGAATCAATGACAATCTTAGATGTTTAAGTAAGCAAGGGTTTGGAGAAACGTGTCTCACCTGAAATGTTGTTAGTAAATTTCAGAGATTTGGTCGCACCAAATCAGAGACTGACTTTAAAAAAATACCGTGGAGGGGGGGGGGGGGGCAGGGGGGGAGCAGGGGGCAGAACAGCAGTGCGAAGTGTTTTCGAAATCAAACTACAAGTCTAAAACATTAAGGAGGTAACAGTGCATTTGTTACCTGAGACTTCAGACTATCTCTCTAGTATAGGCAGCAGGCTGTCACAAACGTGAGGCTAATAGCACAAGCAGCATACAGTTCTTTGTAGGGTGATGAGGCACCAGTTCTTGACGGTAGCTACAGTAACATTAGTTCATAGTATCACGTTCACTACTGTGTTCTTGATCTATGTATTGGATAAAGTTATTGAATTTTATTTATATTTTTTTTGTTTTAAGAGGCAGATTTGGGCAGTCGACACCCAGCGTCTACTTGCTGGTCCTGGTTTGAAGAACGACTAAAATATCGCATTACTCTCAGCACGCCTCACAACCTACTGACGCTCACTTGACGGTGGCCATAGGTTCATAAATAACCTCCTGGTTGCCAGTGTTCAGTTTGTGCTCCTGTCGATATATTGTATGACGGAGACATCCAGTAGCTTTCCAGTACAAACGTCTATAAGTAAAACACCAGGACACTTGATTTAAATTTATATCCTATCATTATACTATTTGTTTAGGACATAATTGGTTTTGAGGGTTAATCTCGCTTTCTCATTCACTGGAAAGCTGGCCTGTTACGATACAATCAAGAAGAAACATTAAAACCCACTACTGTAAAAATCATGCAAGGGGAGCAGATCGTCCAATTAATTTTTTATATAAGATGGAACACTGATTCTTTCATGCAGGAGAGGGTTTTTTATTTCAATTTCACACATCTAAGTAGAAACATAGACGACGTCCATAGGCCCCTGTGGGTCAGTCGGTACGGACTGAAACCCGTGTCACCCTCTGCCACTGACGTTATGGGATGCGGTGTGGACAGGTATGGTGCTCTCCCGGCCATTGTAAGTTTTCTTGTCCTGGAGCCGCCACTTCTCAGTCAAGTTGCTTATCAATCGGCCTAACAAGACTGAATGCACCCCATTCCAGTCATCCCATGAAGATGAAATTCCTGGCAGTACATCTACATAAATACTCTGAAAGCCACAGCAGGGTGCATGACGCAGGATACGTAGCACCACTGCTAGACGTTCACTTTCCTTTGGCACTCTTAAATTGAGAAACGGATAAATCGACTGTCTATATGCTTCCATACAAGGCCTGACTTCTTTTGTGCCGTCTTCGAGGCCCTTAAGCGGTACGTTGGTGGCAATACGATCGTTCTGCAGTCTGTCGCAAATGCCTGTTCTCAATAATGTTTCACGAAAGAAAGATGTTCTTTATTCCAGGTATCCCAATCCATTTCAGGGAGCATTTCTGTAATACTCGCCTGCAGACTGAACCTACCGTTAACAGATCCAGCAGCACGCCTCAGAATTGCTTCATTGCCTCCAATTAAACCGAGCTGGTGGGGATCCCAAATACGCATGAAGAATTCAAGACTGGGTTGCACAAGTTTTCGGTATGCTGTTTCCATTGTAGCTGAGCAACACTTTCCTAGATTTCTTCCAATAAACCAAAGGCAACCTTCCACCTTCTTTATAACCAAACTTACATGTTCGATCCATTTCATAACGTTTTGCAGCGTTATCTCTAGTTCCTTAATAGACGTGACTGTGGCAAGGAGCACACCATTAACACAGGATTCTAACATTATAGGACACTTTTTCCTACTAATGTGCGTTAATCTAGATCTATGTATAGAGTAGTCTGCATTCTTCACGTTAAACAGAAATCCTGTCCACATCATCGTATATTCTCCAACAGTCACTTAAAGACGACACTGTCTCGTACACTACAGCGTCATCAGGAAACAGTTGCAGATCGCTGCATACTTTATCCGTTAGATCGTTGATGTACACTCCTGGAAATTGAAATAAGAACACCGTGAATTCATTGTCCCAGGAAGGGGAAACTTTATTGACACATTCCTGGGGTCAGATACATCACATAATCACACTGACAGAACCACAGGCACATAGGCACAGGCAACAGAGCATGCACAATGTCGGCACTAGTACAGTGTATATCCACCTTTCGCAGCAATGCAGACTGCTATTCTCCCATGGAGACGATCGTAGAGATGATGGATGTAGTCCTGTGGAACGGCTTGCCATGCCATTTCTACCTGGCGCCTCAGTTGGACCAGCGTTCGTGCTGGACGTGCAGACCCCGTGAGACGACGCTTCATCCAGTCCCAAACATGCTCAATGGGGGACAGATACGGAGATCTTGCTGGCCAGGGTAGTTGACTTACACCTTCTAGAGCACGTTGGGTGGCACGGGATACATGCGGACGTGCATTGTCCTGTTGGAACAGAAAGTTCCCTTGCCGGTCTAGGAATGGTAGAACGATGGGTTCGATGACGGTTTGGATGTACCGTGCACTATTCAGTGTCCCCTCGACGATCACCAGTGGTGTACGGCCAGTGTAGGAGATCGCTCCCGACACCATGATGCCGGGTGTTGGCCCTGTGTGCCTCGATCGTATGCAGTCCTGATTGTGGCGCTCACCTGCACGGCGCCAAACACGCATACGACCATCATTGGCACCAAGGCAGAAGCGACTCTCATCGCTGAAGACGACACGTCTCCATTCGTCCCTCCATTCACGCCTGTCGCGACACCACTGGAGGCGGGCTGCACGATGTTGGGGCGTGAGCGGAAGACGGCCTAACGGTGTGCGGGACCGTAGCCCAGCTTCATGGAGACGGTTGCGAATGGTCCTCGCCGATACCCCAGGAGCAACAGTGTCCCTAATTTGCTGGGAAGTGGCGGTGCGGTCCCCTACGGCACTGCGTAGGATCCTACGGTCTTGGCGTGCATCCGTGCGTCGCTGCGGTCCGGTCCCAGGTCGACGGGCACGTGCACCTTCCGCCGACCACTGGCGACAACATCGATGTACTGTGGAGACCTCACGCCCCACGTGTTGAGCAATTCGGCGGTACGTCCACCCGGCCTCCCGCATGCCCACTATACGCCCTCGCTCAAAGTCCGTCAACTGCACATACGGTTCACGTCCACGCTGTCGCGGCATGCTACCAGTGTTAAAAAGTGCGATGAAGCTCCGTATGCCACGGCAAACTGGCTGACACTGACGGCGGCGGTGCACAAATGCTGCGCAGCTAGCGCCATTCGACGGCCAACACCGCGGTTCCTGGTGTGTCCGCTGTGCCGTGCGTGTGATCATTGCTTGTACAGCCCTCTCGCAGTGTCCGGAGCAAGTATGGTGGGTCTGACACACCGGTGTCAATGTGTTCTTTTTTTCATTTCCAGGAGTGTATATAAAAGAACAAGATCACTCGTACCACATTTATTTGGGGCATTCCTAACTATGCCTTTTTCTCTGGTGAACACTCGCCACACAGAACAATGTACTGGGTTCTGTTACTTCAAATGCTCGATCCACTCCATATGCTTGGGCTTATGTTAAGAGTCTGTAGCGTAGCACAAGATCATATAAACAGTTTACACATGTTGGTATGTAACATACACTACAACATTCCGTTGACTATTGGAATGGAAACAGGAGAATCAACGCTGTACTTTGACCGCAAAATGATAAAATCCAACAACAGAAGCAACTTCACTATAATCAGAAAAGATACAGCTAGAGACATAACTCACAAGGAATAAAATCAGCCACATTTTAAAAAAATGTAACACAAAATGGCACAATCATATCACAGTCACCTCACACACAAAATCAGTCACATCTTCAAAAAATTTACATGACAGATTCAAAAGCACAAAACAAGTTAAAAACTTTGAATGAAGAGACAGTTAATACAGTACAGTACTTGAACAATATATAGATTAAAATGTAAAAGTGACAGCCATAAATACCTTCAGGTGACTGCATGTAATTTTAATATCAGGCAAAAAGAACATATAAGAACACTGAAGAGTGAATGTACTCATTCCACATATGTAGAGCATGTTGTAAAAGAAACACTCCACTACAGTAAAATAGAAACAAACAAGAGAACTCTATTTCATAATAGCCAAAGAAAGGGAATTCTCGAGGGGAAATATGAATGTGCTCAATGATAGAAAAAAACGATATCACACAGTTGGAGATTGTGCAGCACGCGCACAAAATAGCGGCCAGTGATTCCTTGAAAATATATATCACACATGTCTTTAAAATGAGAAATAACACACACGGTCATGTGCAACAGTCAAGTGTCAGTTTGTCTGAGACATTGCTGAGAAAGTAGATAGATATCAGAAGCAAGGTAATCACTAGTAGTGACTCACTGATGCTGTTGCTAGCACAATTACCTGTTTTGAGTGCATGCAGCATCGAGATATTTTGTGTTCACACATAACTCTCTTCTATTTTAGATTGCAAGTGTAAAGAACTTCACCTCCAATGGTCTCATTCTTATATTTTTTTATTAGAGTGTTCAAAGAGTCTTTTTCTTCCGTTTTGCAACTACAAAATATTACCACGAAATTCCAGAATTCTGTGACATTTCCACTTACAAACTGTTGGTGTAGAAAAGGAGCTGCTACAGGGAATTCAGTTGTATATAATAATAAATAATGGGAAAACCATCTGTAAAGGGAGTTAAAATCAGTGATGATGCTGTTAAATTAATTTCTATGGATTCTACTTTCAAAAGCGGGACATGCACTGGCATAATAGCATATTGTAATGGGCTTAAGTATACCAAACACTTTCTTGATGCTTGCCTTTCAGTTTTTACCAACAGAGTACGTGAGTTCAAACACCTACGCAAGATCTATATCACATTTTCCTTTAAATACTTAATTTCCAAGTCCTGTGAAATTATGCGAAGGTATATGAACAGCAAGGATGCATCTCTGTTGGTGGGTATGAAATCAATGAATATTATTAAACGAATTTTTCAGGCCAACTAGAAAATTTCAAGATCGTTTTGCTAGTTGTGCGATAGGAGAAATTTCGAAATTTTGAGTCAAAAATATAAATAATGGCTTTTATACAGAATGCATACAAAATTACCAAAAACGATTACAAACAAACATGTCAAGATAAATGTTGATTACAGGAATGATAGTTATTGCTTCAAGTGATTAATTACAGCAGTTATGTACCCAGAATATAATCATGTGAGCCGTGTGTCTCATTACCATCTTTATTCGATGCAATGACTTTTGAAAATGTTTCATTTGCTAGCAATCTAATCCATGTGGAAATATCTGAGAGAAACAACGACAAAGTCTCTGTTAATGTGGATGTTATTCACTACACTGAACAAGAATGGGTGGTTACAGGAGTGACAAAAGTGCGCGAAGGAAAAGTGTTTAAAGTGGTACCACTGTATGTCCCAAAACGTCAGGACGTGAGGAACAAGTGAATCTGTTACACAAGCTGTGACATGGTCGTGAATAGAACAATGATCCAGAAAGTGTAGAATAAATTTCCTTTATTTCCGTCTATGACTACAGAATTATTAGGTCATTGCACTACCTGTTTCAATCTGCAGCAGAATAGAGGAAAAATGAAATACAACTACTGGATTGTCTACATCTTAAAACAATGAAATAGGCCATAATGAAATGTATTAGTGGCACACAAGTAAAAAACATGCGTTTAAAATATGACGAGGCATACCTGTTTTAAAACATGTCATAATATAATGAAGGCATAGAGGCATCGTCAAAAGACACCCACAAAATCAGAGTAGCATGTTTAACATATGGTATACAGTAGGCCACAGTGCCGGTGGAATCATTTTCTTAACAGTGTTACTATTCATGAGAAAATCCACTTTTGTGCCCAGAAAGTGTCGTAAGCTCATTATGTGTCCCTACTGTAAACCTACACATATTCATCAATTATATAATTGTACAAAATGCAATAAAACGAAGAATACATTAGTTGAAGTCTACGGTAGACTTACCAGGTGGTGCAGGTGATGATTTTCATTAATTGATAAACACTACTAAAGTTAAACTTAGATCGTTAAAAGATAACGATTAATAACGATCTGTGATTCTGAGTCGCTGTTGTGCCGATTTAGATAAAAATATTATGGCGTACATAATAACAAGCTTGTGGAGGTAACAGAATAATATAAAAATGATAAAATAAATGGGGAAAGAAGCCAAGAAACAATAGACTGCAGTAAGCAATCAGCGCCCTCTGTTGGAGTGGGCGCCAGAATGGCAGTAGGTGAGAAGTGTCCGAGGTAGTTAACAGCCTGAGGCCTTCTCGTAGCGTGCGACACAACCGTTCCAAGAAAAGAATGATAAAATGCGGTACCAGTCAAATAATAAGACTAACTAGTTAAAGAAAAGTGGTATAGAACTGAGAAGAGACACGTCAACTTTCTGATTCATGAAATCACAAAGCAAATCTTTTACGCGGCTGAGAATGCCCCTTAAATCATACATTAAAGGAGCAGCCGGTTTGGCCGATATAATATTCATCATAGTTACTGTAGACAATTCTGATACTCCAGAGCCATCAAATTTTTCATACGCACTTTTCAATTCATGGTTTACTCGAATTTTTAGGGTGTTTTTAACGTGAAAGCCAGACGGACTTTTTCAAATGTTTCTCTATTTGGTGGGACATATTGTCCTGAAATTTCATTGGAATGGTTTTCATTTCTTCTGTACTAATTCTGTTTTCGGAGTGAGTGCGCGTTTGCTTCTTGTTTATTTTTCGTTTCTTTAGCCTACTGTAAGGGCGTATGACATCATTACAGGAGAACTATTAGCTATTGTAGTTCACTTTAAAATACCAAGTTCTTTACGTATTTCAGTTTCGGCTAAAGCTAGACGAAAGAGTTGGTGAATCAGTGAGGTGAAAATGGTTGAAATGGCTCTGAACACTGTGGGACTTAACTTCTGAGGACTAACCTAAGGTCATCACACACATCCATGCCCGAGGCAGGATTCGAACCAGTGACCGTAGCGGTCGTGCGGTTCCGGACTGAAGCCCCTAGAACCGCTCGGCCACTCCGGACGGCTCATTGAGATGAATAAAACTTCTTTATATCGTAGAGGATGGCATGAACTGGCAGTGATGACACTGTCTGCACATATAGGTTTTCAGAAAATTGAAAATCTATGTTTATTGTCAACATTCTTAATAGTAATATCAATGTAGTTAATGGATTTCCCTCCTTCCACTTCCGTCGCAATATTAACGTTTGGGCGCATGCTGCCTATTGGTTTGGCAAATTCGTTAACCCCACTGGTGGCAACCTTAGTCAGTATACCGTTTATAATAAATGGTTTATCATTTAGCTGTGGAATATTGGCAAAAAATTTATATACTAAACCCTTCACAAAAATATCTGCTAGAGTACCATCCCACGTCCATCTTTTTAATGATATATGGAAGGTAAAAAAAATTGAGACCTAAAACAGAATCTAAAAATTCAATTAGTGCTGCACATTCTGCAGCACTGTTCTTGTTATGGGTTAGCAGATTACGTCTAATAATTTCTATAGTTTCTGTTATGGAGACATTACTGTAGAGGTTTATTACATCCACAGAAACTAATGTCACATTGTTTGGTATATGTATAACCTCGATTGCATTTGCAAGCTCAGAACTGGTTTAAAGGCCAGAAAAAGTAGCGAGCATGTAAACTGATTTAAGTTTATACCTAAGAAATTTATTTAATGTATAGCATGGTGATGAAATATTATTCATAATCAGATGAACCGTATTTCCATCTTTATTAATCTTAACTTCAGCCTTAAGATAGAGAAGTTTCGCAATCATCATTTTAAGCGATTTCTTTAAACTGGAAGCTGTCAAGTTTTTACACAGATCATTCTGGAGTTTTTCTGTTTGACCTCTGTAAATTTCTATTATTTCGTTTTTTGCAAAGAATTCTTCCACCTTCCTAACACAGTTATCATCATATATAAGTACTGCCGTTTTCCCCCTGTCTGCTCGAGTGACCACTGCCTTCTCCTGCTCTAACTCTGCATTGAGATTTTGTAAAATACGAATCTCGTGATTAACAACATTGTAAGAGCTATTTTTAATTGGTACAGCGTTATTGACCTTAATGGTTGTGTCCGCAATTTCTAGTTTCGTCATACTAGCTGCTTCGCATGCCATCTTAGTCTCAACTATTACTCGCTTAATACTTTCCTTAGAAGCATTTTTATTGATATTATGTTATAAATCTTTGTTTAGCAAAGTATTTTTCTTCATCATTCAGTACAATGTTTGATAAATTAGCTACCCCATCATTGGGGTATTGTTTCCCAACGCTAACCTTACTTTTTTACGACATTTACATTCAGAAGCATCATCAGTTCATTCAACTTTTTGCTGTGCCTCTTTTCGGGTTTCTCAACATTATTCCTGAGCCTATTAACAATCTTTTCCCAGAATCTAAGTTTTGCTCAGTATCTAAGCTCACCCCCCCCCCACCCCCTAGTTTCAAGAAACTACATGGAGGGGACGACTCAACGCTGTTGCCAATGTGACTGACGAGAATATCACTTATTTCACAAAAAAAGGGAGCGCAGGATAAACTTCCCACTATTTGTGTACAAAACGCACGTTAACAAACACAAGGTTAGCACCAGCTTGGAGCGGTGTTTCTCAATTGTTCGGGTCCTCCCCACCACGTGCAGTGGTGGGACGACTCAATTCAATGGCTAACAAGAATTTTGGAGCAAAAGCAATCATCAACCATCGTTCTCAAGCTAGCTGTGTGGTGACACAGCGTCTCCGCCTTTGAACTTATACAGAAAGGCCAAAACCACAAACTCAGTTATTCGCTAGGGATGGCTGTAGTGTACAACGGATCTTTTAATGGGGAAAAATTTATTGTATTTTTGTTAGATGTTTTCGTTAAATAGCTGAATAAATTGTAATTACGAATAATTTAATAAAGCAGAGTAGAAAAGATAAAGTCAAAGATGTTCATTGGGCGGACACTGTCGTAATGTAACGTCATTTTCGAGATAATTACATTCATCCATAACGCCAAAGTCATTTACTGCCAAAAGACTGCAATGTTACACTACTGGCCATTAAAATTGATACACCAAGAAGAAATGCAGATGATAAACGGGGATTCATTGGACAAATATATTATATTAGAACTGACATGTGATTACATTTTCATGCAATTTGGGTGCATAGATCCTGAGAAATCAGTACCCAGAACAACATCCTCTGGCCGTAATAACGGCATTGATACGCCTGGGCATTGAGTCAAACAGAGCTCTGATGGCGTGTACAGGTACAGCTGCCCATGCAGCTTCAACACGATACCACAGTTCATCAAGAGTAGGGACTGGCGTATTGTGACGAACCAGTTGCTCGGCCACCATTAGCCAGGCGTTTTCAGATGGAGAGAGATCTGGAGAATGTGCTGTACAGGGCAGCAGTCGAACATTTTCTGTATCCAGAAAGGCCCCTGCAGGACCTGCAACATGCGGTCGTGCATTCTTCTCCTGAAATGTAGGGTTTCGCAGGGATCGAATGAAGGGCAGAGCCACGGGTCGTAACACATCTGAAATTTAACGTCCACTATTCAAAGTGCCGTCAATACGAACAAGAGGCGACCGAGACGTGAAACCAATGGCACCCCATACCATCACGCCGGGTGATACGCCAGTATGGCGAAGACTAATACACGTTTCCAATGTGCGTTCACAGCGAGGTCGCCCAACACGGATGCGACCATCACGATACTGTAAACAGAACCTGGATTCATCCGAAAAAATGACGTTTTGCCATTCGTGCACCCAGGTTCGTTGTTGAGTACATCATCGCAGGCGCTCCTGTCTGTGATGCAACGTCAAGGGTAACCGCAGCCATGTTCTCCGAGCTGATAGTCCATGCCGCTGCAAACGACGTCGAACTGTTCGTGCAGATGTTTGATGTCTTGGAAACGTCCCCATCCGTTGACTCAGGGATAGAGACGTGGCTACACGATCCGTTACAGCCATGTGGCTAAGATGCCTGTCATCTCGACTGCTAGTGATACGACACCGTTGGGATCCAGCACGGCGTTCCGTATTACGCTCCTGAACCCACCGATTCCATATTCTGCTAACAGTCATTGGATCTCAACCAACGCGAGCAGCAATGTCGCGATACGATAAACCGCAATCGCGATAGGCTACAATCCGACCCTTATCAAAGTCGGAAACGTGATGGTACGCATTTCTCCTCCTCAAACGACGCATCAAAACAACGTTTCACCAGGCAACGCCAGTCAAATGCTGTTTGTGTATGAGAAATCGGTTGAAAAACTTCCCTCATGTCAGCACGTTCTAGGCGTCGCCACCGGCGCCAACCTTGTGTGAATGCTGTGAAAAGCTAATCATTTGCATATCACAGCACAGCATCTTCTTCCTGTCGGTTAAATTTCGCGTCTGTAGCACGTAATCTTCGTGGTGTACCAATTTTATGGTCAGTAGTGTAGTAAAGGCATTTGTCATCAATAACATATTCTCCTTAGGTTTTACAAAAGTGTGCCATCGCTGAGGTAACTTTTCGATTCCAAGACTGTAGAAATAAAGTGGTTTTGAGGCGAATAACTCTTCGAGCCATATTAGGAGCGTATATTTTTATTGGGAAAAAAAGTTCCTTGAAGGTCGTTCGCTAGAGAGCGGAGAAGGTGAAAATCTGTGGGCGCAAGATCAGATGAATAAGGTGGGTGCGGAATGATTTTCCATCTCAACTCCAGTAGATTGTTTTTTGTTAGTCTAGGAGAATGCGGGCGGCTTTATCACGCAGTAGCGTCACTTTACACAGTCTTCCTGTTCGTTGTTCTTGGATTGCGCCTGCAAAATGTCTCAGTTGTTGTTAACAAATGTCAACAGTGACACACCTCGGGTAAGCAATTCGTAATACGCCACACATTCGCTTTTCCACCAAATGCATAACACTATTTTTTGTGTATGTGCTCAGATTTTTAGAAGGGGAGCTATTGCTTTGTTTGTGTTCAATCATTGCTTCCTTTTCCGTATGTTAGCAAACGACCCATAATAGGACTGGTTGATATTGTTCATGAGCCAATTGATGACGAGCAAGCAGAGATGTACATATGGCCACCCTCTGATTTTGGCTGAGACCATGCGGTACTCATACACTGGGGTTTTGAAACTTTCCCATTGAATGCAAATGTCGCACGATTATGCAATGATCACATTTGACGCGTCTCGAGTACACGCTGGAGTGAATAATTATGTATCAACACTTTTAAACGATCCTCTTGAACTTCGAGAGTTACTAATTGCAAAACGGTTATCCTTAAAACGAGAAAACCATTTTCTTGGCGTGCTCTGTACAGTGCCATTATCTCCATGCATGGTGCTAATGTTTCTGGGTGCCTCAGTTATTGTCACACCTCTACTGAACTCAAACAGATGAGTATGTCGGAAATGTTCATACATCTCCACTTGACACTCCATTTTCTAGCGTCCACAGCTCCACTTACTATCACCAAATGACAAAATGACAATATCTAAACTCAAATAGCAACAGTGAACTACAAACAAAATATGATAATCGATAAATAAACACATAAGAAATGGAATACCAAAACGCAAAAGAAAAAAGCTACGAACTTCCCACCAACTTAATAGTAACCTACAACGTGCCACCGTTTGGTTCAAATGGCTCTGAGCACTATGGGACTCAACTGCTGAGGTCATTAGTCGCCTATAACTTAAAACTAGTTAAACCTAACTAACCTAAGGACATCACAAACATCCATGCCCGAGGCAGGATTCGAACCTGCGACCGTAGCGGTCTGGCGGTTCCAGACTGCAGCGCCTTTAACCGCACGGCCACTTCGGCCGGCGCCACAGTTTGTTGAACAACGGTACGAATTATGTTTTCTGCTACGGTGTATGTCTGGGCTCAATTAATAGAAACATTCCATTACATTATTCTCAACAAGTTCGAACAAAAATTGTAATGAATCTAAACTAATTAGTATGTCAAGATTTAAATTCTGCAATCTGTTCAGTACCCATTAACATTTCCGCTGGTGCCGCTGCAGGTCGACGGGCGTTTTAATGGGTACTAGCAGTTGAGGAAGCCAGCAGGCAGGGACCTACGTCATTTTTCAAATATCGTGCAAAATGTTGAAATCTGATCCATGGCTGATTTTCACTTTTACAAGTATAGTCTCGACTGCAATACGCTCCTCTTCGAGCATAAGAGTCTCGCCTCCATTCCTGCCGTCATTCCCGGTTCTTCTTCACCTTTCAGACTTGTTGAACCACAGCGGAAGCACATACATCAACAGACCACAGTGTCATATGATAGTGCATTATTTCCGTACTGTTTCACTAATCCAGCATGGAGTGATGCACCGTTGTTCCCCTCCATGTGCGGAAAACGCATTACACTACGATACTAAATTGGGATGTACCATTTTGTTTGGGTTCTCTAGCTGAGTGATAGGGTAGTGCGACGCTGGGCTTCTTGACATGTACCTGCAGTGAAACAAATACTCAAATACGTAACTATATTTTTTTCGACCTGATAATTGAAACCTTGTGACTAATCCTCGTATGCAGTCTGCATGCTGGGATAATTCTGCTACGCTCGATTTAATTATACGCCACGTGGAAAGCATGTACAACACGTTACATAATGCGCATCGTTTTAATTAACGCAAACAGGGAATATCACGTTTGAAATAGTGCAGAGCCATTGCGTAAGACTCAATGCTGTTATACGGATGTGCCTCGTACAGTAACTTTCGCATTACTTCGCAAATGACAACCGGTTATATTTCCAGAAGATATACACAAGACGCATAACGTAATACATACTCTCTATACCCGTCAATTGTTGAACGATAAGCTAATGATAAGTTGTTGAATGAATAAAAAATGGTTCAAATGGCTCTGAGCACTATGGGACTCAACTGCTGAGGTCATTAGTCCCCTAGAATTTAGAGCTAGTTAAACCTAACGAACCTAAGGACATCACACACATCCATGTCCGAGGCAGGATTCGAACCTGCGACCGTAGCGGTCTCGCGGTTCCAGACTGCAGCGCCGGAACCGCGCGGCCACTTCGGCCGGCTGTTGAATGATAAAACCAAAATCTGAAACACCAGAGTGGCACCATTACAATACTTACCTACGACATATGTGAGAACATCTACTGACACATGTCTCGCAGAACAGAGCCTATACCAGGGCCGGCCAGAAATTCTGCACGCGTGCGGTGCTCTTGCACATGTGCAACTTCCGGGTCACAGCGTGCACGCCGCAGCCGTCAGCGTTCATGTAGTGCATGTTTCTACCCACAGATGTCGCTCCTCTGTTACACAAAGTGCGTTATCGACACCTCGTATGTATATCACAACCTGGGCTGTAACTGTAAGATCTGTTGCTTCATCGAGCGCAACAGAGAAAGCAACAAAGTATTTAGCCTTATTTATTAGCTGCCTGTGCAGATCGCCGGCCATAGCACTGATACGTCTGGTCACTGTTTGTTTGGATAGACCGATTTCTTGAAACCTGATAACGTTGGTGGGACACACAAGTTCTGCAGCATCAATCAGACACCCTTTCACAAACTCCCCTTCGGAAAAGGGTTTCCCAGATTGTGCAATTCTTACTGAGATTTTAAAACTTGCTCGCAGTGAAGATTTAGTGTGGTTGTCATTCTGGAAAATTGAAAACAGTACATTGTACAGCGTACAGTAAAACAGACATAAATGTAACACAAGAAACTAAGAGTTCAAGAAGTATCAGTTACTCTGACGTACAGTAAAATCGAGCTGATGTGTCTCATCCATTTTCTGAAGGCCATTTAATTTTGCTTGTTGAGTACACTACACTCGTTTTTGTGATATGTATTGTCTTTCAATTGAAAACTTATGCTGGACGCCTATTATTCGGCGGCACAGCAAACACTGTGAGTTTTCACCAACGGCTACAAAAAAGAATTGCAGTTCCCAGTCATTTTTAAACGACTGAGAACATAGATCTCCCGTCCTTTGCTTTTTCACAGTACTTGCCATTTCTCAGTACTTCTCTGTTAAGCTTACGGTCACCAGGAGTAAACGAGACTGGATAGGTTGCGCTCTTGCTTGTACCACAGGGAAGTGGAGCCGCCGCCGTTCATTTAGGACACATGTCTAATAACAGATGTCGCTGTCGCTCGCTGTCGCACACGTGCGCACATGAGCAGCACTTCCGCACGTTTACACAATGTGCAGCGTTTGGCCGGCACTGGCCTATACAGAGATCAAATACGTGGGTAGGAATCTTAATAGTGCCAACTATTTGTTTACAGCTCGTACAAAATAGATACGTGTTTCAATGTTTTACTGACCTTCAGAGTAGTCTCCAGCATTATAACCCGTTGCCAGCGATGTGGAAGTCGTAGGATACTCTTAGCAGTTCCAGTTGTGTTGACAGTTCGAGAGGCGCGGTCTATTGCCCGACGAATTTGTAGCAGTTCTGAAGCGAATCCGTGAAGTGTTTCTTTCAGTTTAGAAATCGAGTTGAACTCACGAGGGCTTAAGTCAGGGGAGCGCAATAGGTGGTATAGCACTTAGCAGCCCCATCAGTGAAACAAATCAGTAACAAACTTCCTGGCAGATTAAAACTGTGTGCCCGACCGAGACTCGAACTCGGGACCTTTGCCTTTCGCGAGCAAGTGCTCTACCAACTGAGCTACCGAAGCAAGACTCACGCCCGGTACTCAAAGCTTTACTTCTGCTAGTACCTCGTCTCCTACCTTCCAAACTTTACAGAAGCTCTCCTGCGAACCTAGGCAAAGGTCCCGAGTTCGAGTCTCGGTCGGGCACACAGTTTTAATCTGCCAGGAAGTTTCATATCAGCGCACACTCCGCTGCAGAGTTAAAATCTCATTCTGAAATCAGTAACAGCTTGCACTGTACGTGCTCGAGCATTGTCCTGCAAAATGATGGTCAGGTCCTGCAGAAAGTGTCATCACTTCTGTCTCTAAGGTGGTCGTAGGTTGTGATCCAAAAATGAACAGCATAGAGACAGAAGTGATGACACTTTCTGCAGGACCTGACCATCATTTTGCAGCACAATGCTCAAGCACCGTCAAGTCAAGCTGTTACTGATTTATCTGACTGATGTGGCTGCTAAGTGCTGTACCACCTACTGCAATCCCCTGACTTAAGCCCTCGTGAGTTCAACTCGATATCTAAACTGAAGGAAACGCTTCATGGCATTCGCCTGGATTGCGAGGAAGGTAAACCTCTATAACAAACCCTCAATCTTACGGTGTGCTGCGCGCCTATAAGATGCAGGGCTGTTGGAGTGGAACAGTCGCAAGCGGGCAACCTCTGGGGCACCTGCCGCAGCCCAGTTGTATAAGGCTTACCTAGGCACGCGGGGCTCTGTCTAGGTGGACTTCTAGTTCTCTAGCTGCTCGTGGGACCGAGATGGAACCCTCGAACTTTTATTCTTCTCCTGCCAGCGGAAAGGGTGGACCGCTGGTGGGTTCTAACACCCAATCCAACAAGAGGGCTCGTGTAGCCAGTCCTCCTGATTCAGGTAGTAGTAACAGAGCGCATGCTGCTTCGCAGAATGTGTTTTTCATAATTAAAAGAAAAGATGGGAGTTTTGAAAAAATTTCGCCCTTTTATATACAGAAGGGGTTAGAAGGTATTGCTGGCACATTAAAATCTGTAAAGCGCTTGCGAAATGGCACCTTGTTGGTTGAAACATCTAGCTTCCAGCAAGTCCAGAACCTTCAGAAGGCACAATTTCTTGGGGAGTTTGCGGTAGAGACTGAATTTCACAACACCTTGAACTACAGCAAGGGTGTTGTGACTTGCAGAGATCTCGTTGACATTCCCCAAGACGAACTGAAGGCTGAATGGTCCTGGGAAGGAACTGTCGACGTGCAACACATTATGAAACGGGTGGATGGTGCTCTCATAAAGACTGACTCATTTATCCTTACATTTAACACCACCAAATTGCCAGAGCATGTGAAGGCAGGGTTCCTACATCTCAGTGTACGGCCTTATTACCCCAACCCCATGCGGTGTTTTAAATGCCAACACTTTGGACACACTACTCTCGGCTGTAGATGGGAAGCCACTTGCGGGAATTGTGGTAAAGCCACCCATGAGGGAGTTGGTTGCTCCTCTCCTCCCAAGTGTGTCAACTGCTCTGGGGATCACCCTGTGTGGAGTAGGGAATGCAGAGTTTTCCTTGAGGAACGGAAGATCCAGGAACTAAAAACTACAAAACGCATCCCGTATGGTGAGGCGAAGAAAATCTACAAGTCCATGCAGCCGCCCACGTTCGCTGCTTCCTTTTCTTCCGTTCTCAAACAACCAGTCTTGAAAACCGATGCCGCTACACAAACGGAGGTTGCTACTGTCAGCACTAGCACCTGCGCTTGTCAATGTACGTGTACTGCTGCCGTTCCTGTGAAGCCTGCTGCTCCCCCCCGGCCTTCTGACCAGGCCGTGGTAGCTGACATCATGGAACTTCCTGCCCCTTCCCGGGTCCAGTCTTGTGCGTTGCCCAGCGCTGCTACACCCCCTACTGCTTCTGAGGTTTTGGCTCCAGTGCCACCTCAGACCATAACATCGAAGCCAAAGACAAAGGTGAAGATTCGCCCACTAAAGGAGACTGCAGTTATACAGTCTCCTGATGTGGATGTCATTCTCTCTGACGTCTCTCTCGACTCCTCTTCTGAGGCGATGGAGGTTGATGTCAGACTGGGGCAATCATCTCGCCCCAAAACTGAGCCTCCACCTCTTGTGGGCTCTTCTCCCCGACAGAAAGTGAGAATGAAGGTACTCCCACCCTGATAGATGGTTCCCATTATACAGTGGAACATGAATGGATTCCAGGCACATGTGGAGGAACTGAACCTCCTAGCACGGAAGGCCCCCTGTGCTTGTGTTTACAGGAAACGCATTTAAAACCATCTGATGCTCCTGTACTAAGGGGCTATACGTCATATCGCAAAGATGACCTGACTGGAGAAAGGGCCAAAGGCGGAGTCGCTGTGTTTGTCAATAATGACCACCACTCCTCTGCTCTCCCCCTGGATACTGACTTGCAAGCAGTTGCAGTTGAAATTCATTCACCTCGGAAGCTTACCGTTTGCTCCCTTTATTTACCCCCTCTGGATGCAATGACCTTAGACGCTCTCACAGATCTTATTGACCAACTCCCCCGCCCATTTCTCCTCCTGGGAGACTTCAATGCCCATCATGTCCTGTGGAGCTCCACTTCTCTTTGCGCTCGAGGTCGAATTTTGGAGAGCCTCCTAACATCTCAAGCGCTGTGCATCCTCAACACAGGTACTCCGACTCATTTCTCTACTGCTACTGGGTCATTCTCAGCCATTGACCTATCTTTTTGCTCTCCAACCCTCACCGACTCTGTTCACTGGGAGGTCATTGACGACCTTCATTCCAGCGATCACTTCCCTATCCGCATTCATCTCCTGGATGGTGTATTGCTGGAGCAGCGGCCACCATCGTGGATGATTGGCAGGGCTAACTGGCCACTGTTCACTCGGTTGGCTGTCTTTGACCGCCACAATAACGTACAGGAATGGGTGGATCACACATCACGCTTGTGGTCCATCATGCTGCTGACCTGTCCATACCACAGTCTTCTGGCACTCTTAAGCGGCGCCTTGTGCCTTGGTGGACAGAAGAGTGCCGTTCAGCCATCCGGGACAGGCGTGCGGCTCTTCGCCGATTTAAATGCCGCCCAACAGCGGTCAATCTTACCGCCTTTCGAATCGCGA
Organism: Schistocerca americana; assembly: GCF_021461395.2. Taxonomy (NCBI): domain Eukaryota; kingdom Metazoa; phylum Arthropoda; class Insecta; order Orthoptera; family Acrididae; genus Schistocerca; species Schistocerca americana. The sequence continues at coordinate 327,650,332 of NC_060121.1, read as the reverse complement.
GAGTCAGGGCACGCCGTGTCATCAAAGAGAGCAAGAAAAGGTCATGGCAGGAGTCCCTGGACTCCATCAACCGTTCCACTTGTTCCACAAGAGTATGGGAAGCCATCCGGAGGATTTCCAGTAAACATAGCCGTTTACCAACAGCTGCTGTCCTGAACCAGGGACGCCTCCAAACGACACCCAGAGCCATTGCTCAGACGCTGGCACAGCATTTTGCACAAAGTACTGCCACTGCAAATCAGGATCCAGCGTTTCTTCGCTACCGTGCGACTGTCGAAAGAGCGACCTTGGACTTTCTGTCGAACAGTTCTGAGGCCTACAATTCCCCTTTCTCCACGTGGGAACTTGAATCGGCACTTACTGAGACTTCTGACACTGCACCAGGTTACGACCGCATCCGGTACTCCATGCTTCGACATCTGCCAGCGGCGTCAAAGGAAATCCTCCTCGAATGTTTTAATCTCATATGGCAGACAGGAGTGTTCCCCACCTCGTGGAGGGAGGCAATCCTCATCCCTCTCCTCAAACCAGGAAAGGACCACACATATCCCGGTAGTTATCGTAGTATCGCCTTGACAAGCTGTGTCGGAAAGACCCTGGAACGGATGGTTAACCGGCGTCTGGTCTGGCTGTTAGAGACCAGACAGCTCCTTAGCCGCTTTCAATGTGGATTCCGAAAATTTCGGTCCACGGTCGACAACCTGACCCTCCTAGAGGCGGCTATTCAGCAGGCTTTTCTCCGTCAGCATCACTGTATCAGTATGTTCTTTGATACCAGTGAGCATATGATACTACTTGGAGACACTGTATTCTTGCACAAACGCATCAATGGGGCTTTCGTGGCCGCCTCCCGATTTTCATTCGGTCTTTCCTGTCTCAGCGGTTTTTTCGGACCCGCGTTGATAACACACTGTCTGATCGCTTTGAGCAAGAGAACGGTGTCCCCCAGGGCAGTGTTTTAAGCGTTACCCTCTTTGCCATAGCCATCAACAGTATAACGACTACAGTGAGGAGTCCAGTACAGTGCTCCTGATTTGTGGACGACTTTGCTGTTTTCTGTTCCTCCTCCAGTGTTGCAACCGTGGGCCGTCAGTTGCAGCTAACAGTGCGGCGGTTAGAGGAGTGGGCTGCAAAGACGGGTTTTCGGTTTTCTGCCGATAAGTGTGTTTTTGTTCATTTTAATCGTTCTCGTCATCTTTTTGCTTTGCCTGCCTTGCATATGGGGGGTACTGTCCTACATTTTAGAGACACAGTGCGGTTTCTGGGCCTAATTTTTGACTCCAGGTTGTCATGGGTGCCACACCTACGTGACTTGAAAGCCAGAACGCTGAAGGCACTGAACATTCTCAAGTGCCTCAGCCACAGGTCTTGGGGCGCGGACAGGGCGCGCCTCCTTCAGTTTTATGGAGCTTTTGTGCGTTCACGGCTGGACTATGGGTGCACAGCATATGGGTCAGCGAGGCCATCTTATTTGCGGATCCTTGACGCTGTTCACCATGCTGGGATCCGACTGGCCACAGGTGCTTATCGGACCAGTCCCGTACCCAGCCTCTGTGCTGAGGCTGGCGGACCGCCACTTACCATCCGGTGGCAGCTCCTGCTGGTGCGCCAGGCTTGTAAGTTTCTTACAGCTCCCAGCTCGCCTGATCACCGTCTTGTTGCCCATCCACCTCCGGACCGCCTTTTTTCCCGCCGTCCCCGGGCTGCGTTGCCGTTTGGGATCCGTGTGCAACGTGTACTAGAGTCCCTCGGTGTGGAGTCTGTACAACCCCAAATCCAAGGTTTTAACAGCCTGCCACCCTGGTTACTGAAGAGGCCCGGCGTGATTTTAGATTTATTGCAGTACAAGAGAGATTGCACTCCTGCCACCGTTTTTAATGCAGCATTTTCTGCCATTTTATCTGATCACCACGACTATGTAGCTGTTTTTACGGGTGGGTCGAAACAAGGGTATTCTGTTGGTTGCTCAGTTGTTTTTCCATATCGTGTCCTCAAGGTCCGACTGCCTCAGACTTTTACTGTCTTTGATGCAGAATTGTTTGCGATCTTGCGGGCACTGGAGCACATGAGACATTCCTCCTCTCCTAAATTTCTTGTCTGTTCCGATTCAGTCAGTGCCCTTCACTCATTGCAACGTTTGTATCCGGCAGACAAAATTGTCCAGACCATCCAGGATGCCCTCCTCCGACTACAGCGACTGGGGAAGGTTGTAGCTTTCTGCTGGGTTCCGGGGCATGTCGGCATTGCTGGGAATGAAAGGGCAGATCTCGCAGCCAAGGAGGCGTGTCTCGCCCCACAAGTATCTCAGTGTGCTATCCCCTTGCACGCACTCACCTCGCTGTTGAGCTCACGGGTCATGCGTCGGTGGGAGGATGAGTGGCTGGAAGTGACTGACAATAAGCTCCGTATAGTCAAGCCCACAACGCGTGTGTGGTGTACTTCCTTTCAGCCCCATCGACGGGACGAGGTTCTCCTCACTCGGCTTCGAATAGGCCACAGCCCTATGACGCATGGCTTCCTGCTCCGGCGAGAGGACCCTCCAATGTGTGGTGCCGGCATCCAGGTCACTGTGCGCCACGTTTTATTGGATTGCGTTTTATTTTCTGACCAGCGGGTCACGGCTGACTTGACAGCGGACCTGCCATCTCTTTTAGGCAACACTCGGACGAATGTGGTTAAAGTTTTAAAGTTCTGTGCCCTGTCGAATCTTTTTACAAAGATTTTAGGGAGAGGATTTTAATTTGCTCACTGTGTGACAAGCTCGCCCATATTTTATGTAAGTGGCCAGCCAATAACAATTTCCTGTGACATTCTTGTTGCTATGTTTCCCCTTTCCTTAGGTTTTACTTTCTTATGTAGCATTTTCCTTCTTTTCCTGCTTTCTTTGAGTATGTGCTTTAGTTTTCTTAGGTCTGTCCACATTCGTTCCTTTTAATTTGTGTCAGAGCGCTGATGACCTCGATGTTGAGCGCCCAGAAGCCCCAACACGCCACACCACCACCACCACGGGTGTTTCCGCAATAGATATACGAGACTTAATGGAAAATTGAGAAGGATACCTGTTTCAACCAGTTGAAAGTTACTAAGCCAGACGTATTGTGGAGTAACTTCCCTATAATACCAAAAACCTATGAATCGTTGTTTGTACGATATAATAAATTGATATATTACGCAATGTAGAGTAGATCTACACTGTCATCTCAGAAACGTACATTATGAAGGCTGTGGGACAGGAAACACCGCTTATATACAGTATTTGGCGTGATGTATGCGCTGATTTGGTCAGTCCTGATGTGAAGCTCTGCAAGTTTACAATCCATGATTACAAGCTGAATTTCACAATCGATCAGCCCTAGAAAAATGGTTTTGTGCCTGGATTTTCTTATATGCACAATTAAAAGGAAACGGTGTGGAAGGTGACAGGTTGCGTTGAGCTAAGCAAGGTAATGCCGTTTACTTTGCACCGCTATCTAAACTGAATCAAATGTGAAAAATTAGGAGTGAGTATGCTGCAGCATTGTAGCAGCTTCAAACCAGAGCTTACAATGTCATTACTGCAGACAATAAGTTACGAATATTTCGAACGTGTACTGTACTGTCATGTGTGTTTTTATTTTAATGGTTTTAATATATATCTGCTGGTGTATATATAAAAGCTAACAAACGGATTATTTTCCAGGGTGGGTAAGTTGTCCTATAGATTTTGTTAAAAGAGCACTTAATAGCGTAAACAATGAAGTACAGTGTGTTTCAGAAAGGGTGACATGATTTCAAAGCTCCATATTTATTGATAAAAACGTACTACAATCATGGCAGGCATTGTGAAATAGTCACAAAAGCCTAAAGTTTTTGCTAGTCTATTAGAAATTCCTGTGTGTCCACCAGCAGTAGAACGAACAACATCTAGGAGACAGCTAAATTCGTCATAAATTTTACACAATGTATCTGCTTTTACAGAAGTTATGGTGGCTGTTATTATGTTCTTCACTTCTAAATCACAAGATAAAGAAGAGGTAAATACACTTTCCTTTACATAACCCCACTAGAAAAAAACACATGGCTCATTTCCGGCCACCTTCAAAGCCAATAATGCAGGGCAGCGTCTCGGGGTCCAATGCGCCATATCCAATAATGGTTCAAATGGCTCTGAGCACTATGGGACTTAATATCTGAGGTCATCAGTCCCCTAGAACGTAGAACTACTTAAACCTAACTAACCTAAGGACATCACACACATCCATGCCCGAGGCAGGATTCGAACCTCCAACCGTAGCAGTCGTCGGTTCCGGACTGAAGCGCCTAGAACCGCTCGGCCACAGCGGCCGGCACGCCCTATCCAGCGTTGAGGCAGGGAGTCACTGAGAAACTGACGTACGTTGTTGTGCCAGTGTAGCGGAGCTCCAGCCTGCTGGCAAATGAAGTCGTCGGATTCCTCCAGAAGTTGTTGCAAAAGCAAATTCTGCAGCTTTTGAAGAGAGCTCAAAGCTGGATAGGGTGCACGCGACCCCGAGAAATGGCTCTGGATTCTTGGGCTCCAAGATCCCAGACACTGCACCATGCTTCTTTTTCTTGTCGGGATATATGAAGGAAAGTGTGTTCACGTACCCTTTACCTCCTGACATAGGAGAAGTGAAGAACAGAATAACAGCTGCCATAATTCTGTAAACCGGATACAATGTTAAAACTTTGTACAAATTTAACTATCGTCTAGATGTTGTTCGTGCTGCTGGTGGTGAAAACATAGAGTATTTGTAATAGAGTAGCTATAACCTTAAGATTTTGTCACTATTTTGCAATGTTTCCCATAGTCGTAAAATGTTTGTATCAATAAATAAGGTTATTCTTTTTGAAACACACTGTATTTCCTCATTTGCCTGTGCACATTTCAGTTCAAATGGTTCAAATGGCTCTGAGCACTATGGGACTTCACTTAAGGGGTCATCAGCCCCCTAGGACTTAGAACTACTTAAACGTAACTAACCTAAGGACTTCACACACACACAACCAACCTAAGGACATCACACACATCCATGCCCGAGGCAAGATTCGAACCTGCGACCGTAGCGGTCGAACGATTCCAGACTATAGCGCCTAGAACTGCACGGCCACTCTGGTCGGCGAAAATTAAGCAAAAGAACAGATACTGGTGGCGCACTTGCCTTTCGTCAAGTGCGTCAGCATCCTAGTAGGCAAGGTGCTTCACCGAAGGTGCTCCAAACCAGTTTTCCTGAATGGCAGGAAAATCTAGAATCTGATAGGTTCCGCGATGGATGCAGTAAAATACCGCATCAGGAGAAGTCTGTGGGACATTGTGAGTGCAGTGTCGCCTCCATTGTGGAAGCTGGAAGGCCTGTTAGAATCTGTATAGGGCCTTGTTTGACTGGGGCAGCACAACAGATCGGCACTTGCGGAACACTATCGCGACTATGGACAGCCTGTAAACTTTCTAGCATCCAGGGACAGCCAAGGATGCACACAAGCAAAATAAGACATTTAGCTGAAATCCAGGATCAGCCTAACAAGTATGACGGCTCTAGGCTCTCGACGTCCTAGTTGCCGATAGTCTCGGTACGACTGGACGAGTGTGACCACAGGCAGTGCCCCACCGGACACAGCTCCTACTGACTAAACATACAGCACTTCAATGATGGATTCATTTCGAGGCCCTGACGGAAAAGCCTGCCCAACCTCCCCACGAAATTAAAAATTACTGCCCCCCCCCCTTTCCCATCCGGAGAATTCATATCTAATCGTATATAGCATTTGGAGTCATAATAATATATGAATTTAAATTATCGTCTGGGTGGGTGTAATGTAATAACTAATAAGCTTGTATTGCTTTTACAAATTCCAATTGTGCCGCCCGCTGCTGCCTACGAATTTTGGAATCAACAGCGGAGAAGTCGTGATAACTCTGCATATGCTGGTACCACCAAAATATAACGGCTAGCAAAAAAAAAAAAAAAAAAAAAAAAAAAAAATGGTTCAAATGGCTCAAATGGGACTTAACATCTGAGGTCATCAGTCCCCTAGAACTTAGAACTACTTAAACCTAACTAACCTAAGGACATCACACATATCCATGCCCGAGGCAGCATTCGAACCTGCGACCGTAGCAGTCGCGCGGTTCCCGACAAGCGCCTAGAACCGCTTGGCCACTGCGGCCGGCTAACGGATAGCAACTACTTCATACTACGATAATAATAAGCTTCGTGAGCCGTGTGGCTCGATCAGCGATATTCCCACCGCCGGTATGGGTCATCTTTCCGGCGGTGTACGAAGAGCGCGCGCTGGAGCCACCTACCGGGCCGATAGGGAGCGAGAGGAAAAGCTGAGGAAGAGGGAGTGATTTTGCTTTGGGACGCCTAGCGGTAACGGCTAGCACGAAAAGAAAGCAGTACCGAGAAAAAAAAGAAATGATAGGAGAGGGGAAAAAATTTTTAATCCCTGCTTGTCGCCACTTTTTGTATCCCCCTGGAAGACGGCACGTAGGTTTGCTCCTGTAAACTGAAGGGTAGGCCGAATTTAGGAAGTGAGTAGGATCAGGGAAAGGTGAAATACTTTGGTACTGCATTTAACTTTACAGAACATTTAATAGAGAAGGCTAGTAAATGACATACATAACTTCGCACTGAAGAGCACATAGGTGAGAAGCTGGATAGGCATCAACACTAATAGCCACCAGTTGTTGGACAAACTATTATTGAAGTAACGGAAGCAACAAAGTCTGTAATGGCTAGCCGCCTATGAAGTACAAGCTAAGTTGCTTGGTCGTCGGTTCGTAATCAAATGGGCTGAATCTGGAGCAGAGCTCGTAGAGCTGCCCAGCGCCAGCTAGAGGGCGCTGTCGTCAGTGTCGGTGTCGTAGTGCCAAACTAAGAACTTGCACCTACGCCATGGCATTGTAGCTATCGATACGACATCCTACCCGCTGAAACGACGCACTGTCGCTGAGTATGGCTTCCAACGGTGGGTAGAGGGACCCCGGGGCAGTGCAACTGAGGGGGTGGACAGCGGAACTGCCAGGGTGCTTGTCCACCTGCGACCCCGAATTGCTCGCGAGGGGGGCGAGGAAAAAGCCCTGTGGAAAAGCTGCCCAGGCCGCGCAGCACCACTGGGTAAGTTCGGATGAGGAGGTGGAGCAACGACCTCCATGGGCGACGGCGGCAGCGGCGTGATGCCAGCCTCAGAGTCCATCGGGTCCGGCACCACGGTGGGAAGGTGGCGGTGGATGTGGCCGGCGAGACGCGTCCCTCCGGTGCAGGTCACTGGACTGGCAGTGGCGGCAGCATCGGCAGGGGCGACCGCGACGGAGGCGCGAGTGGCGGAGTCGCCGTCGGTGGAGTCGTGGGCTGAGGCGGCGGAAGCCGTGAAGCCTCCAATTCCGCCGGAAAACAACCAGCGGCAGAAAACCGCGGACGGAATAAACGGATCTGGTTTCGGTGTCTCTTGGTAGTGCCGTAGGGAGCAGAAATGACAAATAAGACTCGGCCAAGCTGGCGAAGAATGCGGAACTGCTCCCAGCGCTGCTTGCCAGAGAAAACGCGATAGAACACCAAATCATGTGGCGCCAAGTGTAACACCTTCAGCGTCTCTCGGTGTTGAAAAAACAAAAATAGCTCCCAAATTAGCTCCCATATCCTTAAAATATCAATTCACAAAATGACCCAAGTCCCTCCACAGGTAGTAATTACGAAAAATAAATAAAAAACAAATAGAGGGAAATATCTAGTATAGGAAGCTAAAGAAAAGAAAAGGAACATTTAATTTTAGAAACATGGGAAGGGGGAAAAACAGTAGAAAATATTAAAATATTAGTTATTCCAATACGTAAGAAAATCAATATTATAGTCATAGAACGTAGGTCTGGGAGACCGAGGATAGTGTTTATTAAAGTATAAATAGCCATACGTTGTAATTACGATACTCCAGTCTCTAGTCTGTTCTAGTTCGGAAGTTATTTGGGACGTACAGCTTTTGAGAACAACAATTGGAACTTTATTAAACTGGGATCAAAAATAGATCGTGACGAGATTGTTTTTGAGGGTTGTCAATTCAAGACTAATTTGGACATTTATCAGATTAGACAAACGGGAAGGTGAATAGTAATCTGTTTGGATTTAATGTCAATTCGTGTGAATATTTTAACGCTTTACTAAATTGAGAATTTTAACCGGATTCGGTCTTTGAATTGTGATTGTGGGAAACTAACTTCACGTGACTAGTGATCGTAGTTAATGACAGTGCGCGAATATAAAATAGAAATAACTTATTCACCGAAAGTGACAGGATATTATCTAACATCTCTGATGGTAGCGGGAATCCTACTTAGACATCTAATTAAAGAACTTCTTTGAATAAGATTGTATGAGTGAAATCTTGTCAATAAACTGACGTTGTTAATTTGAAGCACAGTACAAGTCTTGAACATTAATTTAACTTATATTGATAAACGTTAAGGTTACGTGATCCATGCCAAGAACAAACTAGCGATTCGTAATTAAAACAATTGAATGAAAGGTTAAAGTATCGTCGTCTGTAAACATTGGTAGTAAAGCTACTAAAGATATTTTCTCTCAGAGTTGGGAAGACTATACGTGTAGTGACCCACGTTTAACACTGGGTTTTGAAAGTAATCAAACTGATACTTAGCCAGGACAATATTAAATAAAAGTAAAACCCTTCAATGACAGTCAATGTGTAAAAAATAAAATTCACCTATTAGACGAAAAAGCGAAAACAGAAAAAGGGCTGCTACACAAGCCAGAACGAGGCGAAGCAGCGGGAGCGCGTGGCGGAGGATGCAAAAGCTGCAGAAGCGAGGGGCGCGGCCATGTAGCTATTCCGCTAGAGAACAGGTGCTGCGTGGCTGGGGGCGATATGAAGGAAGGAAAGTCCATAGTGCGCGCTCGCGAGAGTACGTGGCACACAACTTGCTCATCTGCGAATTAAATGTACGCACAAAACGTTTAGCCTCACCGTTCGACTGGGTGTGGAACAGAGCTGAGATCAGATGGCGAATACTATGAGCAGCACAGAACGCTTCAAATTCTGAGGACACAAATTCGGGACCATCTTCGGAGACAATAACTTCAGGAAGGCCCTCAATGCAAAAAATAGATGCAAAACCCCGAATAGTACTGGCAGATGTAGTAGAAGACATAGGAACAACAAAAGGGAAGTTCCTGTATGCATCAATAACTATCAACCAGTGGGTGTCCGATAAAGGACCCGAAAAATCGATATGAACGTGCTACCAAGGCGCAGTAGGGGTCGGCCAGGCAAAGAAGCACTGGCGGGGAGCAGATTGATGCTTCACGCAAGAGCGACAGTTAGCAAGCACATTCTCAACTTCTTTGTCAATGTCGACCCAAGCACAGTGATGACGTGCTAATTGCTTCATCCGCACTATACCCCAATGACCAGCAGGCAACAATCGGAGGATTTCCGACTGCAACGAACGAGGTACAACCACATGAGACTGATCATTGTCAGTTCGTAACAAGATAACACCGTGGTGTACAGATAAGTTGTGACGTACTGCAAAGTAGCGTCGAACAAGTGGCTCACGAATCTGCATAGCAGATGGAGGCCATTTAGTACGAATCTACTGCAAAAGGATCTGCAAGGAATCATCGGCGGCTGTCGCGGCAGCAATGCGACGAAAGTCCACCGGAAAACCATCAGCTAATTCCTTATCTTGCGAATCAATAAACATGCATAATAATTTGGAAGAATCAAACACTCCGTCAGGACCGATAGGGAGACGAGACAAAGCATTAAAAAAATGATTCAAATGGCTCTGAGCACTATGCGACTTAACTTCTGAGGTCATCAGTCGCCGAGGACTTAGAACTAATTAAACCTAACTAAGCTAAGGACATCACACACATCCATGCCCGAGGCAGGATTCGAACCTGCGACCGTAGCGGTCGCTCGGCTCCAGACTGTAGCGCCTAGAACCGCACGGCCACTCCGGCCGGCATTGCCATACTGGGCCGTAGGCTGAAACAAAATTTCATTATTGTAGTTAGACAAAAATAAAGACCAACGTTGCAACTTTTGTGCTGTACAGACCGGAATTGGCTTTGACGGGTGGAACAACGACGTCAAAGGCTTATGGTCGGTGACCAAATAGAACTTGTGACCGTGCAAAAAATCATGAAACTTTGACACACCATATACAATAGCTAAAGCTTCTTTCTCCACTTGAGAATAATTTTGCAGGGCAGACTTGAGCAACTTAGACGCAAAAGCGATCGAGCGATCGACAGAATTAATGCAGTGGGAGAGAACCGCTCCGATGCCGTGAGAAGATGCATCGACAGCCAAAACACTGGTTTGGAGGGATCGAAAGGAATCAATCTGCGATCACTCAACAAAGAGATTTGAGTGTGTGGAAAACAGCGTCACATTTCGAAGATCAAACAGAAGGAACGTTCTTACGCCGAAGGCGATGCAAAGGCCCTGAAATCTTTGCTTCATTTGTTATAAACCGAATATAATACGTAATGTTGCCCAACACAGCCTGAAGTTCTTTCAAGTTCCTGGGTGATGGCAAGTCTCTAAATGCACTGAGATGGGACGGCGAGGGGTGGATACCCTGTCCGTTAATCATGTGTCCTAAATACTGAATCTCAGTTTGAAAAAAAAATGCACTTGTCTCTGTTACACTTTAGTCCTGCCTGCAAAAGTACAGTAAATAAGACACGCAAATTCTGCAAATGTTCGTCAGGGGTGCGGCCTGATACAACTATATCGTCGAGATAATTGGAACTACAACGGACAGTGGCACATAACTGCTGCAAGTAAGACTGACAAATAGCAGGAGCCGAAGCACAACCCAAGGGAAGGCGGCGAAACATGAACAATCTAAGGTGGGTGTGGATCACAAAATAACGCTGCCACTGTTCGTCGAGCTGAATCTGAAAGTATGCGTCCCTCAAGTCAATCGTGGAAAAGAATGTTCTCGCAAATTTATCAAAAATGTCTTCAGGACGCGGTAAGGGAAACGTAGCTACCACTGTCTGGGGATTTACTGTAGACTTAAAGTCAGCACAAATACGGAGACGACCGTTTGGTTTCTTCAGACACACTACAGGCGAAGCCCATGGCGAAGCAGAAAGAGTTTCAATGACACCACTGCCTTGCAAATGCGTAAGTTCAGCAGCTACAGCGTCGCGCAGTGTGTGTGGTACCAGGCGTGCGCGTCGGAAAATAGGCATGGCATTGTCCTTAACTACAACATGCGCTGCAAAGTCTGCGGCGCAACCAAGGCCAACAGAAAAGAGTTCAGCAAAATCATCGCACAGTGCGGCAACACTGTCTGCATGGTCACTAGCGTTGATGCAAAGTACATTGTCCTGAATCACGAGGCCAAAAAGTTCAAAGGAGTCCACGCCAAAAAGTAAGGAGCATCATTAGAGCTGAGCACATGAAAAGACACAGTTTCCGTCGTTGCACTATACGTGGTGGGCAAACTACACAGGCTGAGCACTGAGATTTCCTGTCCAGTAATTGCAGTCAGTGTGGAATGTGAACGACGAAGCGGGGACGAACCCAGCAATACACACATTGATTTGTTCAGTAAAGAAACCGACGCACCAGTGTCCAGCTGCATGCGAACAGAACGTCGACAAATGTTCAAAGGTCACAAACAGTTTCCTCGCATCTCGCTGAATGCGAGAGTAAGTGTCTGGCAAAACTTTATCCACACGATGAGCTGTTGAAGCACGTGAAGCAGAAGGCTTTCAATAAATGGCATTAACGTCCTTAGGCTGACGTGAACCATGATTATGGCAGTTTCCGTTGCGGTGACGCCCACGTGAGTCACGCGAATGGGAGACAAGTTGTGAATTAGAGTTTCTCTTACTGCACACAGCTTGCACGTGTCCTTTCCTATTACAAAAATAACACTGTGCTTGATGGAATGGGCAACTGTCCTGTGGGTGGGCATGAAAGCAGTTCGGACATGATTTCAGCTACCGGAATGAGATTTTCACTCTGCAGTGGAGTGTGCGCTGATATGAAACTTCCTGGCAGATTAAAACTGTGTGCCGGACCGAGACTCGAACTCGGAACCTTTGTCTTTCGCGGGCAAGTGCTCTACCATCTGAGCTACCCAAGCACGACTCACGCACCGTCCTCACAGCTTTACTTCTGCTAGTACCTTGTCTCCTACTTTCTAAACTTTACAGAAGCTCTCCTGCGAACCTTGCAGAACTGGCACTCCTGAAAGAAAGGATATTGCGGAGACATGGCTTAACCACAGCCTGGGGGTTGTTTCCAGAATCTGCCAGGAAGTTTCATATCAGCGCACACTCCACTGCAAAGTAAAAATCTCATTCTGGAAACATCACCCAGGCTGTGGCTAAGCCATGTCTGGGTTCTGTGCGGATGACTGTATTTCTTTGGGCGGCCGTCGCTACTCCTACTGAGTCTGCCCTACAATGTGTTGATTTTGAATGGTTTAATACGTAATGTTTTAAGTTGTATGTGGTGTGATCATTTACATTTACGTGGGCCTGGAGTGCTGAGACATTCCGTTGTAAATCCCTAGTGTCAAGGTTTAACCGCCATTGAAAGCAGTTTCCTGGTCATTGTTGAAGTACCACCTGGTTACTGTATTTACATCACAACACGGTGTGCTTATCTCTGAATTGTAATAACATTACTGTTACCTTTCTGTTTGAACTAACAGCGTGTCTTAGGGAAATGTGTATAATTTTGAAATCAGTAGTTTCCTAAATTCTTACCAGTTATTGAGAGGTCAGTTGTTATTGTGTGTTTAATGGGCTGAGACGGATTCTTTCTATTGATGGTGACACTAGAATTCCTTCAACGACAGTAGATCGATATTGTAATTAATTTCATGTACTCATTTTACTAATGTGTTGTAATGAGGTATTGTGTTTCTAGTTATTTAAGGCAGATGTCAGTCTGTTGTAGATACCCACAAGTTCTGGGATTTCTTCTTGCCCATTCATGACCATTGCTGTTGCCATCTAGGGGTCCATGTCGAGCCTGTATTGGAAACAGCTGAACGGGTGGGCGTCTGTCTTCTGAGCATAGTTGTAGAATGTCACAAGCTTTCCTGCTCACATGCAATTTTATGTATTATACGCTAAATTAACTGAATTATTTTGGTAATAACAATCACTGTCACATTAGTTATAAAATTGAATTCCTTTCAGTAAATGTGGAATAGGCCATAAGTGCCGCATTCTTATGAATGTTTAAAATTGAACTAATTTATTTTCACCTGAATGGTGAGTTTTAAAGACGTGTAGTAGTATTAAACATGTGATGGGTTTATTTGTCAAGTTTTCTTGTTTAAAGGTACCATATAAAATGTTAGGAGCAACTGTCGATGGTGATTGCCTGATGTCTTACTTTGGTCCAGTCCTAACACCCTATAGCCTATTGTGCTGAGTTTGTGTTGTTACGTAAAAGGTGTAATTACATGTTGTCTCGTCACTTCACTTCGATTGTTGTAATAAATTTTAAATTCTTGTAGGAAACTATTTTAAGCATTACTTAGTCAACGCAACAAGGAAGAGAGATGTGACAATGCAATGTGCCTGCGGTCTTCATCGGTTCATTGTATAGAAAGAGGTGTTAGTGTAGAAACATAATGCTGAAACAAAAAACTTCATTTTCTTTCTTTTCTAATAAAAGATAGCGAATTACAAAATTAGTGAATGGGTATTGTGAGTCTATTGAAAGACTTCATAGTGAATGTGATGGTCAAACGCGTACTGGCTGATCAGTTACTTTTCCTCAGTTTTCGAAAGAAAAATGTATTTGTGACCTATCCTGAAGTCGTAATCCTAGACGAAGTCATCAACGATATGGAATGTTACAGTTGCAAAAATAACTTATTTATATAAAAGAAATCACAACCTGATTTCAGGATGATTGTCCCATCTTCAGGGCTATATAAAATGGGAGTCCATAAGAAATGGATAACAGAGATTAAAATAGGTTAAAATGTTTTAAAATAATGCATCCCTAGTACACAGCAACCTCTTCAATACTAGGCTTGCCAGAAAGTTGCTCACAGAGGAGATTGGTCCATCTTCATGGGTATGCCGCACAGATGTCCACATGAAAATAAATAGGTGGTCTTTCGAACACAGTGCTGTGTATACATTATCAGACCTGTTCCAAGCACAACCCAAAGTACTCGTAGAAATCATGGGGGTATAAGTGCAGTTGGTAATACTTTGACCGCATTCAGGGTAGGTTTCTTGCCAAATCATATCAAAGCGATACAAAAATTAGGGGGAGTGTTCATTTCTGTACCTTTCAAGTAGAAGCTAAGTGTAGGCCCTAACTCTCTTTTTTCCTAGCTAGCTCACTTTTTGATACACTTCATGAGTCAAAAAGTTGCCTACCTTGTAAGAAAGTTATCCAGAACTTACACTTACCTTCTGCTAGATTCCAGTTTTAGGTCTAACTCACTTACTTTCATTTAAAAAACCCATTTTATTATCAATTACATAGAAAATTAAGGAAATATGAATATTTCTTCTTATCACATTCACTTATTATAAAAAAATATTTTTTTCACAAAAGATTCACATAAGAAAATAAATTTAATGTTTTCTGAAAAAAGGAGAACCTAAGATAAAAAATAAAAACAGTTTTCATTTCTTTATATCTTTAGCTCCATACCTAAAATATCTAACTATTTTACTGGCTCTCTAGTTCAGTATATACTATTATAAGAGGTGAATAACAACTTAAATAAATTCATTCTCAAAAACTCAAAAACAACCCCCACATTGTCCTGAACACAACTTCTGTTTTTGCAGACTCTGCTGACCCAATGTACACAGCAATACATGAAAACTTCTTTGGAAGTGTATCTTCTATTTCAACTCCAGCTTCATTATAGTCTGGGCATCTAAGAATAGGATCTCCAAAATTTGACTCCTTGTGAAAATTACAGTTAAATTCCACATAATTTCTTTAGAATCTTTAAAAAGTGCATGAGGTAGTCCAAGTGGACAAAGTACCTCGTTTTTTACAACTTATTTTTCCATTATTTAAACTACAACCTTCCATACTTATCAGTGACAAATGAAGTCAAATTCAACATAACCGCTGAAGAAATAAAACTATGATCAATTCTAGATGAAATATCATTCCTTTTCTTTATGGTTATAAAAGCGAACAGCTTGTCACATAATTATCAATGTTTTATTATATTTTCCATCATATGTTGGATAATCTGATTCTGATTCATCAGGGTTAGCTATAACAATTTTAAAGTCTATGTACAATAGGACACGATTAGGATGAAGCCATCTATCACCAATAATCATATTAATCTCCCTATTGGGTACATTCAAATTATTTTTACTCTTCTCATTCATAGGGAATGAGTAAAATTGATAACTCTCGATTTTGTTCATGATTTATTAAGGAAACAAAATTGTTAAGATGTTTCTGAATGAAGTGTTACACAAGCACCATTAAGGCAATCAAACTATCGTTTTTATCAGTTATAGTTGTCATAAATTTTAACATGAATTGGACTATATAAAATATAATGTGGTCTATAAATTATTGGTCCAACAAATTCTCCATTTGGTTTAAATGAAGCAATAATATTATTATCTATATGAAGATGATTAGTTTGTTTAACAAACATTTCATCAGCTAGATTAAAATTCATATTTATTGGTTCAAATGGAATAATTTTAGGAACATTATTAGCAACTGTCTTTTCATTAGCTTCAATAATTTGATATTTTAAATCCTAGCACACTTGCTATGTTATCTTCTCGTACATCAATATACAACTTAAAATCGCTCTCAATAGTAACTCTATTTGAATTTTCATAAGCATTAATGTGAATATTTGCGTTTTTCAAATGAATAAATTTTTCTAAATGTTTAAAACCCTACTGACCACAGGAATTTCTATCATTTCTCCATCGCAATATAGTTCACTAGTTTTTGATGTACTATTTTGAGTAAAAAATATTGTATAAAAACCAACTAATGTAACATTCATATATGTTTCTCTTCTTGGAACAGATAATCTCTTTTTGAGAACAGATGATTTATCACTCAACAGAAGTAGACATATCATCAATATGAATAATTTAAATAAATGACACATTAGGAACCAAAAACAAGAATCCCAGAAAATAAATTAAAAATAAGTATGGTAAACTTTCACCAAATACTATTCAATGTCAATAATTGTTCATAGTGGTTCTGGTAAGACACCAGGAATGACTGATAATTATATTCTAG
This sequence comes from Schistocerca americana, assembly GCF_021461395.2. NCBI lineage: Eukaryota > Metazoa > Arthropoda > Insecta > Orthoptera > Acrididae > Schistocerca > Schistocerca americana. The sequence goes on along the minus strand of NC_060121.1, from coordinate 327,634,063 downwards.
GTCCAGGATGACTGAACTGAAATAAAATTAATCATTTGTGTGTGTATTAAAAAGGTTTACATCAACCAAAATACTCAGAATTAATAAACAAATGTTAGAAAATATAATATGAGTATAACCAAATAATTTCTACTTTTATTGAAAATAATAATGAATTTATTCCATTAGATCAATGTCTAGATAATTCAGTTGTGAAATTTTATGATTTCATTCTTGAAAATCAGGATTTAGATAGAGAATATTTTACTAGTGGCAGACATAAGGGAATTGACTGCTTCTATTTGGCTCAGAAATAGCAAAACTCATTCAAAAATAGCAAAACAATTAGTCGTAGATAATCTTATTTTTTTATCTTTTCAGACAAGGTGACATAAACTTAAACCATGTTTATCATGAATTTGTTGGTGGTGATTTAAAGTTAGATGATTTTAAGAAAATGTGTAGTAAATGTTGGAATGATCAGTTTGCATTTTTTATGGTAGATAAGACTAGATGGATAATTCAGAAATAAAATAAAACATTTCTTAACAACACAAGGGTAACGAATCCAGTATCTTGATTCTGTAACAACATAAATGTTAACCATAAATGTTTAACATTTAAGAAATAATTGTTTAATGTTTTTCCTTCTCTAATAAATATTTACAAAATTCAACCTGAAGGTTGTTAAAAAAAGCCAGACAAAAGAGAAGAGTAAAAGAACAATTCCAAGAAAAGCTTAAAAACTAGAAAAACAACCAAGAACAGAATATCAAAAAGCGACCTGATAATGATGCAATTGGGCAAGTTAAACAAGGAATCGGAGCTTTAGGTGATAATATTTCGAAAGGTATTGAAGAAACCAGAAAAGTTGAAAAACAGATGGTTCCTTATTGTCAGTTTACAGAACATTTTTGAGATTTAACACCGATTAAACAACTACATGATGGGTCTACACAGTATGTTGGTAAGTATGACTATACATTAAGTGAATCAGAAATACAAGATGCATTGAATAAATATGAAGAATAAAGAAACTAGGGAAAGAAGAGAGAAAAATACTAGATCCCAAAAGAGATGGAGAGAGATGGGTGCAAAGACCTACGGAAGAACTGTACCAGAACATGAGAACAATATCCAGGGAAATCAGACTCAAAATGGCAAAATGTGCTGGACATGTGATTAGGATGAATATGGTCAGAATGATGAAGAGAGTGTGGGGAAGAGGGAGGACAAGGGGAAAAACAGGAACCAAGTGCGTTGTTGAACTTTGGAAAGACTGATTGAATCTGAGGATCAAGGTTGAAGGGAGGAAAATTGGATGAACAAATATACACTGACCAATATGCACGAGATAAACGACAGAGAAGAGTACAACAAAAGATTAGTGTGTCACCAGTGGAGCTGACAGGAGAAAAGGACACTGAATATCTCAGAAGAAGATCACAAGAGAAGAAGAGGATGAAGAGGTTTTGGAGGAAGAAGAGGAAAATGCAGTCCACAAAGAAGAAGAAGAACAAAGAAAACTTAGAGTGCAGTGACAAAAGTTAAAGAAACAGTATTAACAGTATTAACCATTATTCAACATTACTGCATTAAAAGCATCTTTTCTTGAAAGATTTAATAGAGCATTAAAATAAAAGATCTGCAAAAAATTTATTCTTCAAAGAAATCATAAATGGGCTGATTTAGTTAAAAATCTAGTTGAAGAATATAAAAACACAAAACAGTCAACAATAAAAATGAAACCAATGGAAGTTAATGAAAAGAATTACAAATGAACTATTGCTCTATCTAATGATAAGGCAAATTTTTCACACTGAATCTGATACTCATTGTATTCAAATTAAACATGACTCAAGAGATGTACATATGAAGAAGCAGAAGAACAGTGTTGTCAATATGAATTTCAGAAAACAAAATATCCTGATGTATATCAATTTGAGAAAGTTTTGGGAAAGAAAGGAGGTAAAGTGTATGTTAAAAGGTTAGGTTCCGATCATTCACATTGCAGTTGGGCCAATAAAGGTAAAAGCGTTTTGTAAAAGTTGCCTTATTAAGATTTATTACATCATTAATCAATTGTTCTCGTGTATAGTCATCCATAATGTTAACACATTATGTCCCACTATCAATTTTTTTTAGATTTTGATAAAATATCAGATTCACTACCAATATGGATTAATAATCACATTATGGTAATTTATGTTAACTTACAATGGTTCTCTTAATTTCATAATTTTTTTACGTATATCATACAGTGTGTAGTAAGGGGTAAAATTATTGAGGTATGATTTATCATACAATATGTAGTAAGGGATAGAACTCCTTTCACAAATTTGTCACAAACAATACCAGTATGTTCAATTTTTCGTGATTACCATTCATTACATGAATAAATGAAGAAAAAGTACAATAATAATTTTCAGGTATTTTAATGTTCATTTAATTTATATGTTAAGGTTACATTACTTATTTGTGTATTAAGTACATGTGAAAAATTCATATAGTAGAATCAACAAAATAACTGTACTGCATTACATGAATAAAGTAAGGCATTGCAATAATAATGGTCTTCTTAGCACCAGTGATACAAAATGAAACTTCACTTTTGTATGGAGTCCCACATTGCATTTTACACAGTGAAATTTTGTGCATCTATCACACTGTTGACATCTTCTTTGTGTGCCCTGCTCATCAATCATGCAACCAGCATTATCAAATCATATGTCTTCTTGCACCTGTGACAGAAATCTTGGCCTCACACCTCTTGTCAGGCAAAACAAGAATTGAAAGTAATATACTGCTGATAAATTCCAGTAAGCTTACATTGTTACTTATCTTCCATTATAGGATCCCCATACTCACAACAACACCTTTTAGGCAGAACCTGATTATTGCCCAATACCATTTCTTTGATCTTATTCAAACATGATACAGGCTTTGTAGATTGTCAAAAAGATTTACCCCTCCCATGTTGCGATTATATTTTTGTACAAGGGAAGGCTGTGGTATGGAAGCCTTCTGTCATCATTCTCTATTCCACCTCAGGCATGTATTTTCACCTAATACACCTTCATGCAGTACATTTGCCCCCAGAGTCACTTGATTATTATTGTTTCATCTTACAAGTGTCATAGAATTCTCTTTATCTTGCAACATATTAGTACCTCGTGGTGCCTTCTTTCTGGCATGGGTGCCTTCTTCAAGCGGTCATTTCTCACAGTTCCTACGCATTTCACTCCATATGAAGTAAGATGCTGAAGCTGGGGCACAGAGCTAAAGTAATTATCAATGTACAATGTGCTGTTATGAGGGATGTAGCCCACACAGAGCTTTTCAACTACAGAATGTCCCAGTGGCTTATGGGGAACTCTTTGACTTGCTTCAACATATGGCTGAAATTTGATGATGTATCCGTAGCTAAACACCACCATGTGAAACTGTAGCTAATTGGCTTGCCTCTTATAAACTATTTCATAAAGTGGTGGCCATAATAAGGCTCCATGGGCTTGTCCCAGATGAAGTTTGATGCTAGAGGCTCTATGATGTCTCGAAATTATTTATTTGGATGTGAAATTAATGGCCATACATTATAAAATTTATCTTCTTTTTCAATGCTGTCATTATCACTTATATTGAAGAATCTATGAATTTTGTCAAAAGTATTTCTCGAAATAAAATTCGAAAAAAGTACATTGTTTATATCAGGTCTTGTCTTCCACTACATACCTGTATGCATGACCTTACAATATCCAGATAACAGCAAAATATTGACATATTTGTAGATGTCATCATGACTTGTTTGTATGTTGTGTCTCTTTTGAGCAGCATATTTTGCTATCTCTCTCGTCGGAATCTCGATCAAATCAGCATGAAAAACTTCACGAAAAAGATCTATTCGAGCCAAGTCTGATGTGTGGAGATGTTATATAATATCAGGTGTCGGTGGGTCCTCCTTCTGCATCCCTACCTGCGTATCTATATCAATGTCCTCACCAACATAAGGTGGAACAAGTGAAAATTTGAGCTCCTGACGTGTATCAAATATGTCAGACAAAGTTTCATCTTCTTCTGTGGAGAAAATGATTTTAAGAACCTCTTAAAGTTCCTCTCTTGTTCCAAATTATATCTCAAATAAATTAGACCAGCTGCGAGAAAATGACCCCTTACTGCTCACCATACGATATTTCCTATGTAAAGATATAAGCCACTACTGCTAAAAAGCAAATAAAGGACTTTTTTCCAATTTCTACTTATATACTGCAATTAAGTATTCAGATTACTAATCCATAATAATATGAGCGAAATTATCAACCATCACATTGTAATTTTTTTATAACTTACAGCCTGTCCATGAAGAGATGCAGCAGAACCAGTAGCACCAGAACAAATGCTTTCCATCAGGAAATAAACAGTCCTTATCTCCACTGTTAATGTTAGTTTCAACAATGGACTTCCAAACTAATAATAAATCATAAAAGAAATATTTCAGTTGTCAAAAAGGGCTTCTGATAACAAATATACCTGATAAGGGCAAGCATATGATAAATCATTCTATGGGACATAACGGGTTAAAATAGTTCAGATGACAGGCAATCCTCAAATTTCCTTTCATTCTCTGCTATAAGTTTATTGTGTTAACATTATACTCAAGGTTGAACATTTGTTCACAGGGACTATGTCTATCAACAATTCCATGTACCTATCTTTGCAAATTTCTCCTTTGTATTCTTATGATGTAATAATTATATTCACTTTCATCATCAGATAACTTTAAAAGAAGAAACATATGTCTCAGCTCAATATTGTCCGTTGGTATAACGACATGTGGTTGTATCACTTTAATGATTTCATCTTTGTAAATGGCAGAGTTAAAAATATCTTCACATTTTGCTCTATCATCAGTATCGACATGTTTTCTAACTGCGTCATCACTATCTTCATACTGTGATATTTTTGCAACATCTTTTCCTTTTAAAAAATGAATTATTCTCTTTCAAACAAATTAAATAGCTTCATTAAAGCATTAGATGTGCCTGGAATTGGCTCCCTTTATTAAAAATTATTATCATTAGCATTTTATTTTTATGTTGCAGCATACAACACAGATTCATTGAAAAATATAGTGGATTTTTCATGATCCTTTAACTCTTCCAAACTGGACGAGTTTATAGTCTTTTGCTTCTTCTTTGTTTTAAAATTTATGAGTATAATCCAGACTCATTGATAAGTGTTGTATGTGGTTGTAGATTTTGAGAGCACCTTAAATCAAGGATCTCTTTAATATGAACATATTTTATTTTCATCATGTATTTCAAGGGGTGCTCTTTGATAGCCTCCTTTATTTGTAAATATTTCTTTATCTTCAGATAGTAATGTTTCACTGATATTCAAATTTTATAATTAAAGAATATAGACCAGAGTCATTAATAAATATCGTTTTATGATCACTTTTATAGAGGTCTCCCACTACGACCTCTTATAAATTTCTTAACTGTAACTTATTATCTTCATCAAATACCCACATTAAATATGTTTTTAAAAATTTTTTCCTATAAATTGAGACTATTTTTGATAATGTAAATCAATTTGGAATTGATTAAAATCTTCGATTTGCTAATTGTTTTATTAAGGACGATAGAATATTGCTAGATATTAAAATAAAGGTCAACAAAAATGATTCAATGTCAGACTTATATGAGAATTTTAAATTTGAGTTGACTGAATCAGAGGGGTTTAATACATTTTCCATCGCAACCTATGGAATAGATCTCATTTGGGAAAAGAGTCTAAAGGACCTGAGGACTCTGGAAGCAGTTAAATCACACTTCTTGAAAACCGCCCTAGGTGTTTCAAAACACACAAAGTCGAGGCTAGTATACGAACTCACCGGCGAACCCTTTTTCATGGAGGAACTGAGTATGAGACTCCCATCCACAGACAATACGATTAAGCTCATACATGAAAGAGAGAAGAAGAAAAGGAAAATTTGGCTGGACTTTTATACACCAGAAGCAAATCAAACAGATCCTGGACCAACACAGATCAAGAACTCTGATACCTGCTGAGCTCAATAGCAGTGCATGGATACTGCCATAAAATATGCATTAGTAGGAGTTTCCACAACCCCAGCAGTAACTGTTGGCATGAATTGTGTGACCAACCTGTGACCTTTATAATGTGATCAGCTATAAAAAACAAATCAAGTCACTGGCAGAATTCTTTAAATAATAAACAATGTGAACACTCAAATGTGACAAACAGGTACGATACCACTAAGCTATGTAATTTGTGTAACTTACGCACAACTTTTGCATATTTATTCCAATAATAAAAAATAATATGTTTTCTTTATTATATGTATTTAACAATCGTTTGAATGTTATATAAAATTTAATTACGAAAAAGTAATTAGAAATGTACTTTCATTGAGAAATAACATATAAAATTGAAATTTTAATTTCATTCTGTGATACTGGTTCATTACTGTTTTTTCTGTTGTTTTGTTCTCTTAAAACAATTTTATTCTTTTGTATTACTAACATGATCAATTTCAACTCTATCGAATAATTGCTTTCTAATTAAACTTAAATTATTTTCAATTATCCAATCATGTAAAACTTTATTTATTTTCTCTAGTCGATCTTCAATCAAAATACTTTCTTTACATAATTCTATTTTGTTAGGATTAATTGGTTCTATCATATATCTTTCTGTGTAGGTTATGTGGTTAATATAATTAAAAGGCTCATTTATATTTTAGTACTCAATTTAACAATCTCGGGTAACAGTGTGTAATGTAAACAGAAATTTCTTTATTTCTCTTGTTTCTAAATCGTCAAGTAATTTATTAATTACTTTTTCTACTTCATTTACATCAGATTCTTTAGCCTAAAAACATCCACAAAATTTATCTTGTTCATTGTGTGAAGAATTAAAATTAGAGTTTCCAACAGTCAAATTGTCTGTTTTTCCCACTTTATACTTAGTGATTAAAAATAACTCTTTTAATTAGCAATGTAAATACACCTATTTTCTGTTTCTTGTTTAATCTTATCAATAAAGTATTTCATCCTATTCATATTGAATTGTTTAACTTTTTCGTATTTTCTGATTGTTGCTTTTCTTCACCTATAACATTTCATTAAAAATTTTTAAGTTATATTGCAAGTTGTTTAGGTTCATCTTTTACAACAATTGGCGCATGTTTTAGATAATTGAACAATATATTTTCTAAAGCAATGTAATAATTTTTAATTCAATTGGAAACTATAGTCCTTAAACAGATTTTTAATTTTTTAAAATATTCGACAGTTAATGAAACCCAGGTTTTTATATGAAAATTATTTGATGTTACATTTTTAATCTGATTTTGTATATATTTGTATTTTAAAGCTACTGAATTTAAAAACTTTTTTGTATACTCCTTTTTAAAACTCTTTAAGGAATGAATAAAATTTGACTTAATTTTTGTAATTTTTTTCAGAGACTGCCCTCAAAGGGCCTGAAATTCCATTACGAATAAAGTTTAAAATATTATTTGTAATTAATACATTTTTCTCTTCAAATAAAGGAATGCAAATATCTACACAACAATTTAGCTGATAATTCTTTTTCTGAATAAATTCAAATATATTCATCATAGAAGATTGTGAATTACATCTACTAGAAATAGCTGTCATTTATTAAAAGTAACGTTCATTAGACTTTTTATTTTATTTTAAATAATACAATCCTGGTTTATTAATAAAATTGGTATCTGAGTGTACATGTAACGTTGGTTACACCTCAATTCCTTATATTTTTTTACAATTTTCAGTGTTCATATTACTGGCTTGTGAGATATCATAGTTTTCCAAACTAATTAAATATAGATTTATATTTTGAAAATTTTCAGAAATTTTCCTCTCCACCTCTGACTATGATGTTCTATAAAATTTTCAAGGATTTAATTTTTAATGTCTGGGATTCATGCAGAAAATTTTAATATTACATTTTATTCATTATATTTTGTCATTAAAAGAATGGTATAAATCTTAAAAAGAAAATAACATTTAGGAATCTTTATTTCTTTACAAATGCAGTAAAAGTTATTTCTAGTAAATGATGAGTCTAAATAGTCTGAAAGTCAATCAATTAAAAGCTAGATTAAAATAATTAGGAGTTAGTTGTTTTTCTAAAATGAGAAAGCAACAGCTACTTTTTAACAATTATATATACAATGAAATGAATAACAGCAACAGTGAAGTGAAAAATGATACTATAATGAAATTAAAAGCTAAAGTAAAGGAACTAGAATAAATGTTATTGTACAATGGGAGTGGAGAAACTTAGTGTATTGATTAATAATAATCTTAAACTTTTCATTTGAAGGGACTATATAAATTATATTTGACAACAACTGAAACATAAAAATCAACTTGTTGTGTATATTAGATACAGTGACACATATTGTTACAGTAGAAACTGAGTAGCACAGGCACTGTGGTGTAGTGGTTACGATATTAAACTCTTGCATGGAGGGTCATGAGTTCAAAACTCACCTGATCTGTACGATTTTAATTTCTATATTCAGTTTGAGTACATTCTAGAAGTATCCACAAATGTCAAGAATCATTGTACTGGAATGTTCTGTACCTGTATATACACCATATGTGTTCTGGCCAGAGGCAGTTAGCTCCATGCCCTTGAATATGCAAGTGCTGAATAAACCTTCATTAAGTGAAGTTACTGTTCGCCATTCATCAAATTACACCTTCTTCTATGTGAAATTGATAGAAATATGTATCAGGACATTATGCATTTTCTATAGATTTTATGCAATAATATAAAGATAAATTAACTTGGGAAGCTATATAGTAGAATGAAATTTGCATGATGTTTTTATTACAGGAATTCAAGATAAAATTAATTTGGATATTTGATCAAGATATATTGTATTAAATGAATATTTTATGAGACAATTCCAAGACAAATTGAATTGAAATTCAATATCTTTTCATACTTTAACTAATAAGTTCATACAAGAATTCCAAGACAAAATAATATGGGATATATAGTCAATCAGACAACAGTTATCTGAAGATTTTATATGAGATTTTAAATATAAAGTAAATTGAAATAGAACTGCAAAACACAACTTAACTCAAAATACTATATCTAATATATATAACTTACCTAAAATGGTCATAAAAGAGTTTCAAAACAAAGTAGATTGGAATAGTAAATCAAATAAACAAAATTTATCTGCAAAATTTATAAGAGAATTTCAGAATAAAGTAGACATGAATATTTTTAAAAAAGAAATTTATCTGTAGATTTTAATAGAGAATATCAAGACAATTTAAACAGGGGTGAAATATTAACACAAGAAATAATGTCTAAAAATTTTATTCGAAAATTTGAAGGTAAAATAAACTGGAATATTATATCATTACTGTACATCAAAAATTATCCATAAGCTTTATAAGAGAATTCCGAGATAAAGAAAATCTGGTTATAATATCAACAAGGCTGAATTTCTCTGAAAATTTCATCACAGAATTTCAAGATGAAGTAAACTGTTAGTAGATATCTTTACACTAAATTTTATCTGAAATTTTTAGAACAGATTTTCAAGATATTATAAATTGCGATGTTAGTTCAGGTGATCAAAAATTATCCAAATATTTTATAATAGAATTTAAATATAAATTTAATTGGGGGTATATTTTACCATAGCAAAATCTCTCTGAATAATTCTTAGAAGAAATATTGAAACCTTATGAACTACTTGAGCAATCTGAAGATAATGATCATTCTATATCCTTAAGTAATAAAAATAATCAATTTGTGAAAATAAAATGGTAATCATATTTTTCATAAAGAGTGTATTGACCGATGGTTAAAAGTACAAATTAATTGTCCAATGTGTAGAAAAATTATTAACAAAGGATCAAATAATTTAAACTAATAAAAATATTTTTATATGTAATTTTTAAAAATCACAGATTTTTAAGTGGGACTATTTTATTTGAAAGTCCATTGTGCTTGCAAAGTATGGTACAAAAATCGATATTACAGTTTCATTTTGAAACAAAGTTCGAATTTTCATGTACAATCTCAGATCAATAATTATACTTTTATGTCGATGTCCCTTTCCACCATCATCAGGTGGTTCTGATGGAATGGTCTGTCTGCACTGCACACTGCACAAAGGAGTAGACTGGCACGTGGTGTGAGTGTGATAGAGGGTAAGAGCATGGCTGCTGTTCCCCATTAATCCTCTTTGGTGATTCGATGACCTCTCATTCGGATGGGCATACTCTCTCTCTTACCTTTTACTTTCCCCTCTTTGTGGAAGCACCTGGAAGGGTCTGTAGCCTGTTGGCTTTTGCTCCACATTGTATGCTTCTGTGTGTGGTTATCTTTGATAGTTTTGGCTGTCTGTGTATTGTGATAGTGTTCAGGTTGTGTCTTGTACTTGCCTGAGGTAGGCGAGACGTTGGGTATTTTTAGGATAAGGATTGGTATTAGGACTCAGAGATTTTGGGATTTTTCTCTTTGACTCTGTATTTGAAGATCGTCATAGGGTGTTTTTGCTTATCACAGGACATGTCATACCGACCTAGGGATGGGATGAGGTTATTTCCACATCTGGCAGAGTGCTCATAGAAAACCCTTGCTGGATTTGGAATTTTTCTTTGAGGAATGGGATTTCAGCAGTGGCGTGCAAGTAGTCTGTTGGAAACCAATGGTGTAGATGCAGAGCCCTCCTGAGGGTGTAGTTCTGCACCCTATGGAGCTTGACCAGGCACTGCTTCGCCACATACCCCCAGGCAGGACACTCATATTAAGTTATTGGACATGTGAATGTTATACATACATTCACCCCTGTCGAGCAGGAGAGGGAGCTGGTTGTGTTGAGGATTGGGTATAGAACAGACACTGTGGCACACACCTTACTATGTACATCGTCTATGTGGGGTTCCACGTTAGTCTCGAGTCCAAGGTTATGCCGAGATACTCGGCGGATCTGCGCCAGGGAAGTTGGTATCCATGTAGATCGTAAGGCACAATATTTTGTGGTTTACTTATTCTAGGATTGAAGACAACTGTGTAAGTTGAAATGACATGTTTAATGTCGCAATATTAGGACAAAAATACATGTTTTTACAAAGTTTTCAGTGTGACAACAAAAAACAATTGTCAGGATAATGCATTTCATCAACATCAAACAGTGAAATAATCCTAAACACAACAATATTAAATATTAACTCTCAGAAGGTTAAATTATCCTTAACAAAATAATATTAAAGTTTAACTAGAAGTTTCTTTACAAACTGTTCCTACACTTACGTTATGATGGTCGGTACTACGAAAATCGTCCGATTCCGGTCCAAAATTCGGTAGTAATTTGAGGATGACAATCAAGTATATGGCAGGTAGTTAGTTATGTGACAAGTTAAGCAAAGGATAACCCAAGGTCGCTGCAGTTTACAGTGGATGCAAGCTTTTGAACCAACAAGTTTATGCCTCTGCACATGGTATTTACCTTAAGCTGTGATGAGCTCTCATCTCCTAGGCCGCTCTCTTCCGATGAAATTCCTGTAAAAGTAATTACACCTTTGCTGAATTTTCCCGCAGAAACTTTCCCTCTGCTTATGCGAGAGAACAGGTAGACTACTCTTCCCTAGTCTTAGAATGTGGCGACATACACACACATCGTTGGAGCAGCATGCATATTACAATGCCCTCTCCATTCTTGCAAGAACAATTAACTAATGGGCTGGTTCGTTTCTCCACAGTTGGAGCTATACAATGCTACAGCTAATTTCTAGCTGGATATCAGCTGCTGTGAACCCAGTGTTCACCCAAATTATTCCTCTGCATCATACAGTCCATTCTGCACTTGATACCACTTCAGAGAAGAGTCCCCAAAAATTTCCATCTTGTCTTACTCATAGCCAAACTCTCTCCCCACCTGAGTTCTTTCATTCTTCACGTCACGGCTTTTTTCGACCAATAGGAGCGTTCCTCCTATTTTGTGGAAACTCTCTAACAGTCGCAGGGTCCCTACCATTAAATTGCGTCGAAACTTTGACTCTTTTCTCCTTCCTGGAGCGTTTCAGCCAATCGGACGTTTTGTGCCCATTCCGGAGCCCTAAATGCATACATTGACTCTGTCACGTGTGTACCACTCACTGGACATATGCTCGAAAATGCGTCACTGGTCTTGTTTCGTATTAATTTGGAATTCCAAAATGCAGTTTTCTAAAAGCTTTCTTTCCTGTCCTCTCTCAGATGGGCCATTATACTCACTCTCCCCATCTGAATCACCTGGTTGGTTGCGGACTTTCTGCCTGGGACTCCCCTTTAAGTGGTTTCAGTGGTACCCCCTGTAATGTGGCCTTGTCTCTGTTTGCCCCTCTGAATTCCAAACTAAAACGCATCTCCTTGCTTGTTTCACCTTCCACTCAAGCATGCATTATAGGAACGGCTTGTATATCAATGTCAATTGAAAGTCATCCCTTTTTGCATTATATACTGCTAGAAAAATTTGCTCATTATCACTGAATTAAGCTAGTTGCCATATTCACCTTCCTGTTGCGGTGTGTAAAGCTTTCATGTAAGATGCGAATCTGACCTTCATTCATTCTGCCACCTTACATATCTTCCTCCTGTGTTCAGTTTTGTGCTATATCAATCAATGTTTGAGAAATTGACTGAAGTCAATGCAAAATTGGTTCCAGCTGCTGACTATAGCACTTGACATATTTATGAACAACTTCCTATTTTATTATTTTGTATAAGTTAAACAGTGGTTCGATTCACTTTCATTATTTTTCTAGATTACATTTTTCTCGATTTCTTATTTACAGATTAGACGTGATTTTCTTTTTTCCTTTTAAACTTTAACATTCTTATTAAATTTATGCTTTTTATACAATTCTGTTTAACTAACCTAAGGTATTTTGTTTTCAGAATCGTTGTGCACATTTTAAATGTAATTTGAAAATCAAGCAATTTGAGTTGATGTAAAAAACTGTCTCATACCTATAGTTCTTCTACTTTGAGACTGATCTGTTTCTTGCTTGATTTATGTTAAATGATAATGGATGTGTATTGAAGTTGAGGAGACCTTCATTTCACATTATTTTCCCCTTTTATAATAATTTTTTCCATATCAGTTATAATTTATTCAGTTAAATCACTTACAATAAAGCTTTATGATCTTTAACTCAACGATTCCCATGCCTTTACAGGCATAATCCTGTACATGAACAAATTTATATTCAATAATTCAAAAACAGTCTTAATCACATTTGTTATTATTATTATTATACTGCGATTAAGACTGTTTTTGAATTATTGATTAATCACACGAATCGCTTCTTCTGTCCACAACCATGTTGTCAAAAAATTTATATTCCCCAAAACTCTTAACTCTATGTGTTTATTAGAAAGTTTTTCAAATTTGACTTTCACAAACATATTAAATTTCTAATCCTACTGATTACTTTACAAAATTTTAAATTGTTACTATGGAATAGCTAAACCTCTTCATATTTATCTATCCTATAATTATAATGAACACATCACACTAGAATCTTAACCCTCCAGAAATGTTAGTATTAGGTTTTCTTAACTTAATCATGTAAAAAAATGCAATATAAGAAAATATTAGTGACATGTCTAGATAAAATTAAAAAAAACGTCGTTAATAAAGATCTATTGCTAACACCTAAAAATCTTCAGATTCAAATATTTTAACCATAGAAAAAAGTTTTCCTTTTTTATTATAATAGTTTGTCACAGACAGTTCTTTCTCCTACATCTTTAACATGGTTTCTTAAAAATTGTCACTTCTTTCCGAGTGTTTCGACGTATCTCCATCGAACATGGAATGACGGTTGGTCGTGTTCCTCGCCGTGTCTCTGCTGAGCATGGAACGACTGTTGGTACGCGTGTCGCCACGTTTCTGTCCAGTATGGAATGACGGTCGGCAGAGAGAAAGGCTGCTGAAGGTCTGAGAGTGTCGTGTGTGCGTGGTTTCCTTTGTTTCATGTTGCATATGCCCATGGTGACGTTGTATTGGGAATCCCTTTTCGGTAGCATAAACTTTTCTTTATCTTTCGTTTAGTCTTTATTACGGTTCATCGTTGGTTACTTCGTCTCTAGGTTTCCATACGATTTGTTATTTCTCATTTTTCGGTATGACATCTGAAGTTGTTGCAGTTTGCCATAAAGAATATCGGATGTTTATATCGCTAGAACAGTTAAATTGGATTCTCGTTGGTAGTTAAATGCAACAATGGTCTTGTGTGGGAAGGGATTTGAAAAGGTTTTTTGATCTCTTCTGGTCCAGGTTCTTCCTTCTTCCAAATCTTCTGCGTTGCATCTTCTGTTCTTGGTGCATCTTGCTGTCTTCTCACTTGTATGTTCACTCTTCTCTGGACTGGGAATTAGGATTGAAGACCTGTTTAACCTCGTTCTCGTTTAATCTATCCTTATGGCGTCTTCTTTGCAATTGTTGTGTACTTTTCATTGAAATTGGTTGTTCATCTAGATAAGTTGCACAGGCTTCCATAGTTTTCTTGTTCCGTCCCCTGAGTGTTCAGGGATTGTTTCGCAGTTGTCGAATTTCGTATGGTCTGATAACAGTTTCCGCTATTCTACACATTGAGTTACAGAAATGCGTATCTTCTTCTTCCTGTGGTGGATGTAAATCGCCGCTATTACTTGCCCTAATATGTCCGCCTCCATTCCGGTTTGGTGGACATCCATTATCTATTCATGTGCTGCTTTGAATAGTTGACGATAAAAGTGCCACGTATCGAACACTTTCGCAAAATCATTGTAATAACGCTTGTGTGTGGCTTTCATATGAATAAAGCTCACGTCATGGTACATGTTAATTGTATCCAGGATGCGTTGTAGCTCTCCAAACCTTTCCACAGGGGAGTTAACGCCTATGAACGTTGCTTCCACCAAGGCCGGGTCTATCGTCATCTCTTAGCTGACGTACCAGGCACTATCACACCTAACCACTCTCCTCAGTATTGTCGTCGACCTAGCTGCAATGATGCTGCACCTTGTCTGCTGAGTTCAATCTAATACAATGTCTCTCTCTTAAATTACGCTAAAACTTCACAAACATTTAACTTTTTATGACTTTACAAAAAGTGTTATTACTCTGTCCGAAACAGTTTTTCTTATCCCTATATAAGTTTTATTTTCATTCTTTCCCCATTGTTTTACCTTAATATAAAGGTCATCGTTTCCTCACCTTCATCACGATGTTTAGTAAGAGTGGAATTCATGGTTATGACGTTAATAAGTTAGTGAGTTTCAAATTTTACTTCTTTTTAGTTTTCTAACTACAAATATATTATGTTATTTTGAAAACTTCGCATCTTGACTCCGACTCCAGCGTCCTTTTCTCCGCAATCTCTTCTTTTTGTATTTAGCTGTAATGGAACTTCAAAATACACTTTATCTCTGCTATTGTTCTTTTGCCTTTCAAAAATCTTCTCTATTGATCTATTGCATTGTTTTTAAAGCTTAAAATTTCTTTTTATCAGTTCTACTGATTCCTTTCTCCTTCCTTCTCGATAGTAAACTGTTATATCCCTTTCTTCCCTCAACACACTCTTTCTTATTGAAATCTTTTCTGGGTTAGTTTTTCTACCCAGTGATTATCTCCGTCCACGAAATAACATATTTCTTGCTTAACTGCATACTTCAATTCTCTCTCCTAATTAATACATCCTTACGAGTTCTAATATTTATTTCCCTCCTGTCTCTCTTTCAACATCAGATTGTGGTACTTTCCAGAAATCATATACGCTTCTCATATTCCCCCAAATATCTCCTCAATTATTTGTTCACCATCCTCGATGGAACAAATTAAAAGTGCCTATCTCCTTCCCACCTAGTTATCTATTGCCTTCCTACTTCTTCACTTCCATTCATCTACAAAAATCAACTTCCTCCTCCTTCACACTACGACTTTAAGAAAGCATCTACTACTATTTCGTCAAACTATTCACATGCTGATCTCTATTTTCCTCCTTACTTTTCACTCCTTCCCAAGAACACATTTCGTCTGTAGAAGATTTGCTTTAGTTCTTATTCATCCTTATTTCTTATGTGAGTTATTTAAAACTCACATGGTGCAAACCTAATGATTTCCCTGTTTCTGGATTAATCAATTGTATTGCGTTTTCATGGACTACTCTACTTACTTCCATGGGGCTTTTGTATATAGATAAGAATTAGTTTTCAATGCTATAACCTTCCTATTGCTTGGTGCTAATTTTACAAAATGTCGATGTTTTACATTAGGTACTGGAGAGACTTCACTTCTAACTTGGGTATTACTATTGGTCTTCGTATCGTTCATGTCGTTAATTCTTTTACCTGGGTTAGATGGCCTCAACTCGACTTCTTCTAACGGTTCATTTCGCGTGTTTTGTTCCGCTGAAGCTTGATTTTCCCAACCTTTCTGCGTTCTGGTCATTCCATTACCACCTGAATAACCTGGATTTTGCTACTGAAAACCTCTAAACCTTCCGCCTTCTTTCGCACGGCGACTGTATCTCGGATCATAGTTACCACCGTAGTTTCTAGGACCGAATGCACCATTGTAATTCCATGGCCCAACAAAACCATAATTGTTATTTGCCCTCTGTGCGTTTCCAAAACCATAATTATTATTGTTAGCCCATGGGCGATTACTACTCCTTCCAAAACCATTACCTTTTTCTAGGATATTATTGCCATTGGAATTATTATTATTAAAACCGGATCGGCTGCTGTTATGCCCCCTATTATTGTTTTCTCTGATTGTACGTTTTTCCTTTGCGTCATCTTCACTGAATATGAATTCAAGTTCTCTCAACATTCTTTTAAATTCTTGTATATTATCTCCTGTCCTACCAACCAATGACTGGTGATAACGTAACGCTAACTTCATTGTGCACATCCGTACCAGTTCCCCATCACTGACTGACACTTCCTCGAAAAATCTAAAAGGTTTCTTTTTTCCTGAATTTTCGAACAAATCTTTCTGTAATAACCCATAGTTTACTCTCTTTTGTGTTTCTGTGGACCAGTATCGCTCCAAGAATACGGATTTAAACTGGTCATGCGATTGACAGTTTACAGCTACTCTTTGCACGTATTCTGTTATTGCGCCGTCCATATGCCCACAAATGAAGTCAAGTCTATGGCTAAGTGGCCAATGCTCTGGTAAACCGATCTGAAATTGATTTATAAATGTGCGTGGATGTAAGCCGTTCCCGATTTCTTTGTGATGTTGGAATTTTCTGACTGTCAAAAATGATCATTGTCACGACGTTTGTGTTTTCACAACATTACTCCTTCCCTTAGACAGTGCCATACTCGTTCTACCACATTTGAGTCTAGATATGACGTATTTATGTCCCACCTAGCATCGTATCTACGCAGTGGTGTGCAGTTATCTACACCGTACCGTTCCTCGTGTATCGGACTGAAAGATTCGTTTACATTTCCCGTTAATGGTTCAGTATTTTGCCCTTCTATTATATTCATATTGTCTTGGGGTCCATAACCTATTGTACTGCAACTTGGAAATCGCTAAATTGGTACATGTATCGCCGTAACTTGATCTGCTCTCGCGTCACTCGCGTACGTTCCGAGGGTCGGAATGCGTTCGTGTACCATTTCTGGCTCCCTTGTCTGCTGTGACCGCACACCACCTGCTTCCTATTTGCTTTTGTTTCACTCCGTAATTACCGACGCAACCTCTTGTGATTGTACGATTGTAATTTCATGACGTTTTTGTGTTTCCGCTACTGCTACGGAAGATTGCACACCTGACTTGTTTACTTCTGAATTTCTGTCCACCACTGTCGGATGATACCGCCGATTTCGTTGCCTCACTATTGCTTTCTGTACAATTCTCAATGCACTGTTTCAGTTCTGTACGAAGGTCTTCATACTGTTACTGATTTTTCGCGACTTCTTTTTCAGTGCGTGTGTCGAAACTTTTTAAAAGCGGCTCGCATGGCACGTTTTCTGACATTGAGCTCTTCCACGATTACTTGCGCCTTACTAGACGTCTTACGTGCTAACTTATCCACTCTTTGATTAACGTTAGACGCTGCATCCTGCACCTGGTCAACGTCAGAACGCATCTTTTTCTGGTCAGCCATTAACGATTGTATAGCCTCCCGCGAGTCTCTCGCCTCTCTCCGAATTTCAAGAGCTGTTCATTAACTTTCGTTCGTAGTTTTTGCTGATCTTCGCGGACTTTTTCGAACCCAGCGTAAGTTTCAAATTGGAGACTACTTAAGGCAGCATTTGTCTCTGTTTTCAAAATTTCTAACCCTGCATTTGTTTCTGCTTTTAAGTCTGCTAATCCTGCATCTGTTGCTATCTTTAAATTCGTTAACCCTGCATTTGTTTCAAATTTTAAATCTACTGTTTCTGTTTTTAAGTCTGCTAACCCTGCATTTGTCTACTTTACGACCATAGTGAGTTGCTTCAATACTGAAAACTCACTGTCTGACTCTTCGCCATCGTCACCTGTCACCATTTGATGAAACTTTTGCCTTTCGAGTCTTTCGCGTGGCGTCTCACCGACTTCCGTGAACAGTGCGGACGCACTTACATATATTCTTTGTGTTGGAAACTGTCCCGTTTGGTTCAAAATTACTACATTTGGTTCAACATACCGAAGTTGCTCGTCCTCTGATTGTATTTCTGACCCACTAGACCCGTCATTTGCTTGCTTTCGTGCATTCTCAGTCTGTGATACCAATCGTGAAGCTGCTACCATTCCCTCTGCACTATCTCTACGTTCCGTTTCGTGACTCGCACTCGATGCTTTTTGTTCTAGGTCTATCTTTATCTTGCCAAGATCTTCAGTTTGACCTACCTGCGACACTCTCCGTTCTTCCACCATGTCTGATCATCTCGCTAACTTCTTTCTCGAATTGCGCTTATTTACACATCGTTAGCAACACCATTCACTGTGTGTGGATTTTCAAACCCAACCCAGCAACGCTGTGAATAACTTCGTGCACGCCAGCAATGTCATGCGCAAGCTACTTCTACACAATGACAAGTGTTCTTCTACTTGCTAATATAATTTTTCTACACTCTGCATCAGACATTTACTGTATTCTGTCCACTAGACATTTACATACATTGGGTAACCTCGTCATAAAGCAACATACAATTTTTTTATTTTTCTTACTAATTTGACTAATTGCCATCCAGGCAGACCAATTGCCATCCTGGCAGGGTCACCATTTGTAAGGTGCAATATTCTGTGGTTTACTTATTCTAGGATTCAAGACACTGTGTAAGTTGAAATGACATGTTTAATGTCGCAAAATTAGCACAAAAATACACGCTTTTACACACTTTTCAATGTGACAACAAATATGTAGGTGTAGGTGAAGCGGAGGGGGGGGGGGGGGGGGGGGGGAATTTGTGTCTCCCAAGCCTCCAGGTGATCAGCATAACCTGTATCTTTTCAGGGTTGATGGTGATGCGCCAGCAACAGGCCCAGGTTTCTGTGTCATCCAAAACCCTTTGTAGCCTATGAAACACCAGGTCCTTCTTCGCATTATGAGTGTAAAAGGCTGTCTTGTCAGTGTGCTGTGTGGTGTGCACCAGGGGGCCTGTGGGGGTGTATGCAGTGTACAGACTGTACAAAACGGGTCCCAGGACCGATACCTGTGGCACCCCAGCACAAATACGCCTTTTGGTGGAGGTGACTGTTTCTACCTTGACAGAGAAAGTTCTGTTCATGAGATAGCTTTGGATTAGCCTGACTACGCCCCTTGGGGACCCCTGTGTGTATAACTTGTATAATAGCCAAATGGTTAAAATGGCTCTAAGCACTATGGGACTTAACATCTGAGGTCATCAGTCCCCTAGACTTAGAACTACTTAAACCTAACTAACCTAAGGACATCACACACATCCATGCCCGAGGCAGGATTCGAACCTAGCGGTCACGCAGGTCCAGACTGAAGCGCCTAGAACCGCTCGGCCACACCGGCCGGCGTATAATAGCTCTTTATGCAATATTGAATCGAAGGCTTTGGCTACATCAAGTAGCACTATCCCACAGTAGCCTCTGCAGTTGAAGCCCCCTGCGGCTGCCTCCACCAGTCTCATGGTCTGTTGTGGAGCTCAATGCTTCTGCCGGAATCCGAGTTGGATATCAGGCAATAGTCGCTCGTTGGTGATGTGATCTCGTATGGGTATTAGCAGGAGGAGCTCATAGAACTTGCTGAGAGTTGGCAAGGAGGAATCGGCATGTAGCGCTGCGGGAATAACGGGTTTTTCCCTGGTTTGTGTATCACGACTACTTCCGCGAGCGATATTAGAGGCGACAGTTTCTCGTTATCACTCCCAAGCTGTACGTTTGTAAGACATCTCGTACCGTTGGAGTGCTACCCATTCTCCCAAATCGACCTCTGGAATCACTGGGTTGTGGTCGGAGGACATTCTGTTGATTGTCCTTGCGGACACAAACCCTGTGTTCCTTCTAGTGACGGCTATGTCCAACACGTCGGGCTTACCTCCATATTTTGGAAAATGTGTGGGGTCGACCGGACCCCATGTTTCGAAGTGGTGATCACGCACTAGTAGTTGCAGTTTGGCTCCTGCTCTGGAGGTTACTCTATAGTTACAATCGGGGTGTTTGACACTGAAGTCGCCTCGTATTAGGAGTTTGTCTTCAATTTTCCCTGGAGCAGCTATGTCTTCCTCGTCTATCTCGTTTTGTGGGGGTCGGTAGATTGCAACAACTGTTAGGGGTCCGGTGGCAGTGGTTACTTCCACCACCACTGCTTCAATTTTATTGGTAGCTGGTAAGTATACCTGGTAGCGGGGAATCCCTCTTTTTATGTATATGGCCACTTTTCTAACTTGGGTTGGCCTGTCTTTATCGTAGCTAATGTATTTGGGAACTGTCGCTTTTTTCCCAGTTTTAGGTGGGTTTCACACATCATGCATATGTCGATGGAGAACTCCTTCATGAGTTATCTGAACTCGACCTCTTGATTAACAGTGCTGTCTGCGTTAAAGATGCACATTGTCAGGCCTTAGATATCTGCTCGCCTATCCATGATGGGGTTTTGAAACTACTGAGGAAGTCGCAGAGGGGAGCGACTGCTGGACTGCTGCCTGAAGGGCAATGAGAATCTGAGTATTCTGCCTCTGGGCCTCTCTGAATTCCTTCATCATCTCCATGACAAGGTTCATGGTCTGGACCATAATGCCTAACAACTGATCCGACGGGGTGGACTGAGTGTGGGGTTCCCTAGAACTTCCTCTGTCTTGGTGGACCTGGTCCTTGTTCTGTTTTTCCCAGTGTTGTTCTTGTGTGTGCGTCTGGTGTTGTAGTGACTGGCCTTGTTTCGATTTCTCGACATTTCCGTGGTTTTTTGGTGGTTAGGTTAGTGGTGTTTAACGTCCCGTCGACAACGAGGTCATTAGAGACTGAGCGCAAGCTCGGGTTAGGGAATGGGGAAGGAAATCGGCCGTGCCCTTTCAAAGGAACCATCCCGGCATTTGCCTGAAACGATTTAGGGAAATCACGGAAAACCTAAATCAGGATGGCCGGAGACGGGATTGAACCGTCGCCCTACCGAATGCGAGTCCAGTGGGCTAACCACTGCGCCACCTCGCTCGGTGCTTTTTGGTGGAGAAACCACTTCCATGTACGTAGCCCTTGGTGTGTTGGGCCTTGGTTTTACCCAAGTTTTGTCTGTGTGAGTTGTCCTGTATTGTCTCTGTGTGGTTTGATGGGTTGGTGGTGTCTTGTTTTCGTGTGTGGGGGAGTGGCCTTCGCACCCTTTACGTTCTGTGTCTCTTTGACGTGGACTTCAGAGCCTCGGTACACTGCTGTGTGGTTCTTCCAACACAGCGCGCACCTTATCTGCGAGTCCATGTGTTTCACTGTACAAGTCCTGGTGTCATGGAGTTTGGCGCATTTTCTGCAGCGCACGGACATTTGGCAATGGACGGCTATGTGATACAGTCTCTGACACCTGAAACATTACACTACCTTGTTCTTGCAGCGGAGCGGCTCCGTGGTGACAGGGACCGCTAGAACAACCTTGATCTCACGCCTGTTCTGGGGTGTGTCTGGCAGAGTGACTTGGAACAATGGCCACTTACTCTCTGCCCCAGTTTTGCTCATCTGCTCAACGGTTCTTACAACAAATGCCTGGGCAGTCACGTAAATAATACCAATGCCACACGCGCCTAGGCCATCCCAACAAATCAGGACTGGAATAACACTGCTTGGAAACTAGACACAATGAGAAATACGAGAGACCAAGATTCTGGCCCCCACCAGCTTCTACTGCGACAGCATCTTCAAGGAGGCCATTGAAATCCGCGCCACGGACAATCTCCTAAACCGAGACACAGATTTTCAACTCAGCAAGGCAGGGAAATCATTACTTAGCTCCGTCAAGGAGTCACACCTCAAGCGGGCACAAGATCCTGCCACGACGGCCGCCGGGGACACTCCACGGGATTCTGCATCTTCCACCACCCGGCGCGACGCCGAGGGCGGCGCGGACCTGGGTCGGCTCCCGCAAACAGATTGTCGGCGACCGCAGCAGAAGCGCGGCCGCAATCGGATCGTCGGCGCAGGGAATCGAAGCCCGACTGACGGACATAAATAACATCGACAGTGAGTATGCTCATCCGAACGCGAGGTCACCGAATCACCCAAGAGGATAAAGGAGGGTGTAACGGAACCTATTAAAGGCTTTACTTTACCGAAGTATGCGATACCCTCCAAATTCAACCAGTTTAACGAGTATTTATGATTATAGAAAAGTTATTATGTATGTTAACAATGATTGCATAACATGTCCCCATAAACAGTCAACCTATTAAATTATACTGAATAACTGACCCACACAAAAGTTAATATCACTTGATCACTGATACACCAAATGTCATCATGTAAAAACACTAAGTTCATCTTAAATAATTAATATGAAGTACGAATAATAGTGGCCAACTTACGTATTTTGGATCTCCTTAAATAAAAATCACCCAGTTAAACCTATTTGTTCACTAGGAGCATTTTCACTCAGTATTCACGTAAACACTCCTATTTTAGACGAAAACTAATGTAATTCTTAATAATTCATGTTATTTACTTATTAATGCAAATTAGAGAAGTCAATTGACAAACTTCTAAAAAACGCCCTTTTTGTAACAAAGAATTATTCTGTCAAGTTAACAAATCTGTCTGTCATTTTAATAACCTTTTAAATTACGACACTCGATATAAATTAATAACTTTTCTGCACAAATTACGATAACAGATGTACATGTGACTTATAAACTGTATCTATTTTTAGTAGTTCTTTGACAAGATTATAAATACAAACAGCAAGAAGGGTCGGGAGCGGAGTCTGAACGTCACTTTGGTAAAGTGTATGTGTGTTATTGTTCGAGGTGGATAAACATTGCAAAGACAATGTAAAAGACGTGTTATTTTGTGTTGTGTCATTTTCTTTGGTGGACTGTGGAATTAAGATGGCCACCAGAGTAATAAATATTTGAAGTTTAAATATTTGATGGTTTCGCTCATTATTTATCATCAAAAGCACATCAAAAACACGAGACCTCATCTTTCTACCCTTAGACAACCAGATTTAGAGCCAGCATTAGCATCGAGACACAGCAGCGAACCAGCAAGCAGCAGCGATTACAATTCATTTTAATGGCACCAACCTAACATCAAGTGCTAACAAGCTCCGTAAATGGGAGTGAAATAGTGCGATTATGGCAATATCTACGACTAGGCGACCATTATAAGGAACAGCAGCCATGCTGCTTACCCTCCATCATAATCGTACCACTTGCCAGTCCGCTCTTTTGTGCAGTGAGTAGTGCGGACAGACTATTCCATCAAAACCACCTGATGATGGAGAATAGGTTATTCGCCGAAATATCTTGGGACTTCAACGATTGCATCCGGCTGGACACCCTAGAGCCCTGGAAACATTTCATCTGTCTTGTTGCTCCACTGTCTTTGGCTATGTTTGATCCCTTCTTGTTCCAGCCCCATATGTTGTGATGCAAGTTAATGGTGCTGAAGTTCTCTTAATGTTTTACGAAAATATGCAGTTTAAGAGGAACATCACAATGAAATGTCGTCAAAACACTTTCTTCCCTTTTCCCTAAAATCATGTTTCATCAGTTCGTTTGTGTTTTGGCTACTTTATGTATGTGTGATTTTAATTTGCGTATTTTGATTATATTTTGGTGTTACTTAGTGGATGATTGAAGGAAATACGGTTTGTAAATGTTTTAGAGAACCTTGGGACCGTGTTTCCGATCGGTAAATATTGCAGCAGTTCCTGTAAGTTCATTTTCGACATAACCCCTAGTAAATATAAATCATAGGTGAATGAAAGGCATTATTAGGCTCCAGAATGGGATTTTCACTCTGCAGCCGTGTGTGCGCTGACATGAAACTTCCTGGCAGATTAAAACTGTGTGCCGGACCAAGACAGGAACTCGCGACCTTTGCCTTTCGCCGGCAAGTGCTCTACCGTCTTTTCTTATTTTTTTTTTTTAGTTGAGCTCATTTTTTTATGTATTGTTCGTTGAATTTGTTTGGGGCTGACGTCCGATGACACCCGTTCAGGTTCTTCATTGATCCGTTCACTCAGTTTTTTTATTACAGAGGGTAGCTAACCCTCTGACCGAACACGCTGAGCTACCGTGCCGGCAGTCCGTCGGAGCTACCCAAGCACGACTCATGCCCTGTCCTCACTCACTTCTGCCAGTACCTCGTTTCCTATCTTCCAAACTTTACAGAAGCTCTCCTGCGAAGGCAAAGGTCCCGAGTTCGAGTCTCGGTCTGGTACACAGTTTTAGTCTTCCAGGAAGTTTCATTATTAGGCTGTTAATAACATCAATTATATTTCCAAGGGTAGAATATCATGCATTGCCTATGCGCCACCCACCCCCAAAGTGGCACTTGATAAAGTAAAAACATTATTGAAACTTCCTGGCAGATTAAAACTGTGTGCCGGACCTATACTCGAACTAGGGACCTTCACTTTTCGCGGGCAAGTGCTCTACCAACTGAGCTACCCAAGCACGACTCACGCCCTGTCCTCACAGCTTCACTTCTGGCAGTGCCTCGTCTCCTACCTTCCAAACTTAACAGAAGCTCTCCTGCGAAACTTGCAGAACTAGCACTCCTGAAAGAAAGGATATTGCGGAGAAATGGCTTAGCCACAGCCTGGGTGATGTTTCCAGAATGAGATTTTTCACTCTGCAGCGGGGTGTGCGCTGATATGAAACATCCTGGCAGATTAAAACTGTGTGCCGGACCGAGCGCTTGCCCACGAAAGGCAAAGGTCCCGACTTCGAGTCTCGGTCCGGCACACAGTTTTAATCTGCCAGGAAGTTTCATATCAGCGCACACTCCGCTGGAGAGTGAAAATCTCATTCCGGAAACATCACCCAGGCTGTGGCTAAGCCATGTCTCCGCAAAATCCTTTCTTTCAGGAGTGCTAGTTCTGCAAGTTTCGCAGGAGAGCTTCTGTAAAGTTTGGAAGGTAGGAGACGAGGTACTGACAGAAGTGAAGCTGTGAGGACGGGGCGTGAGTCGTGCTTGGGTAGCTCAGTTGGTAGAGCACTTGCCCGCGAAAGGCAAAGGTCCCGAGTTCGAGTATTGGTCCGGCACACAGTTTTAATCTGCCAGGAAGTTTCATATCAGCGCACACTCCGCTGCAGAGTGAAAAACTCATTCTGGAAAAACATTATTGGCTGGAATACCTTCATCTGTGTTTTTTGGCAACCTGGTACCAATCATTCTATCCGACGCATTTCCGGCGTTGATGAAGATGAGATGAAATAATTAGGGCTGGACAAACCACTAGTCCCTGAGAGAAGATCAACACTGCTACGAATAGAAACCAGGACCCTGTGATCTGGAGGAGATGTGTACCTTGCTAAGATGATAAATTATTAACAAACTTGTAAAACGATAGGCGATGTCAGTGCGTTCTATGAAACCATCAGTAACATAAATTGAGATTTAAATGACGTCAGTTTTTACGTACTTTAGATGTGGAGATATAATTGTAGCACATAATAAACTTCGTCGAACAATTTAGATGTGAAAAATATTTAGGGGAGATAACAATATGACATTTGGCATAAACACTGCATTTTTTGTAACTTAGAAGTTTTTTGCATACGTTTTGGCTTGGAAAGAACATTATGACACCTGACAAGCATCATAGGATAATCTAGGTATGAAAAATAATTAATTTGAGACTCCAGTGTGCCCTAAGACATGTGAGGCACAGAATTCGCACTTTGCAGGTTCACTAGTGCTGCTTAATCTGTAAATTCGTGGCATAAACAATGTGTGCCTGCCTGTGTGTGTGTGTGTGTGTGTGTGTGTGTGTGTGTGCGTGTGTGTGTGTATGTTTGTGTTTCGATCGTTGAGACACATTTGAGTACAACTAATATTTACTGCTGCTCATGGGCTACATTATGATTTCATTTTAATATTCGTTAAAATACTATGCTGTGAATGGTTGTTTCATTTTAATGTTACACTGATATGGGCTGGAGAGCGAATGGGAGGGAAATGGTGGGAAAGTAAAACTGTGACTGGAATTTGAGGATGTCACTTGTCATGTGATAGGTAGGGGGTAGGAGAGGGGTGGCCACCATCTTGCATCTTTGTGTTTATCATCACCTCCTACAACTTCAGCACCGTGACAGCAGTGGCGATTAACGGTGGAAGCATGAACTGTGAAACTCTATAACTACCTTTTCAACACTAAAAACACACCTGTTCAATCGGTGAGAGTCATGCAAAACTTTCTTTGAACTATATGGATGACCAAGATTGAGATGAAGTTATCAACCTGGCTGACCCACAGAATATTAAGGTACGAGATGTCCACAAAATATCGGAAATCTACAGTCTTTCCTGTATGACTCTCATGTAAAAGCTTCACTTTTCTTATAATTTGAGTTATTTTCATAGCCAGTAATCAGCCTTTCACGTCATGCGCAAATATCGATTGTTGGTGTGTAACTTATCATCTACGTTGCAGTAAGTGGTCTCTACAGCCAAAATCAGCCATACTCATTTATATTTTCTCACAGCTGCGACTGAATCCTACTCCACTTCATTAACAGGTGATGTAACCTTCGAAGTCCATATGCCAGCCTTAATTAATAACGTTCATCTGAAAATTCAGTTAAGACTGACATCAAATATTAAACTTACATTCACAGTCATAAAAATCGAAATGTTCTACAGTTACAGAGGAATGAGA
Source organism: Schistocerca americana (assembly GCF_021461395.2). NCBI lineage: Eukaryota > Metazoa > Arthropoda > Insecta > Orthoptera > Acrididae > Schistocerca > Schistocerca americana. Next base: position 327,606,749 of record NC_060121.1, on the reverse strand, counting down.
GTCGTGGACTACATACACCAATGACATTAGGTATTTATTCTATTTAAAATGTTAAATACAACACTCATTACAGCATTTCACTGTATGTGATTGAAGAATCACTGAATCTTCTAACAGCAATATTCCAGTACTATAAAAACTATTTAGTCCAGACCTGCAGTAGAGTGGCAGAAATAAATGAAACCACAGAACGAAAAACAGACAAAACAGTTATATGTATAGGAATTCAGAGAAAAAGTTGTAGTACACAGTTTTAAGAAGCTATTGTGATTACAATAAAAGAAGCTGTGAGAACAGATGGAGATGAGAAGTTTATATTTGATGACAATTTTCGAAACGAAATTCGGAAGAAATGAAAAGGGAAAAAAACCAGAGGTAAGGCAACATAAACTGAAATATGGTAATGGAGGATAGATTAGAATTCTTCTTGTGTTTGATTATTAAGAAGAAGAATGCCACAGGATATCCACAGGAAATGAACTTTATTCGGTGCAACAGCGAACTGACTTTCATATAGTGAAAAGAAAGTAACTAATCTATTCGCCAATAATTTCCTTCGTGATTTCATCCAGTGTCTTGTTTCTCGTCTCAATAACGCGGAAGAAGATCCAAACGGTGGCGAGGAAGCAGATGCCAGAATATAGCCAGAAAGTGGCGTCAGTCCCAATGGCGCCTACCAAGTTGACAAATGTCTTTGAGACGATGAAGGCGAGTGTCCAGTTGGTGCCACCACAAATGGAGGCGGCGATACCCTTGATCTCTCCTGGGAAGATCTCCCCAATGACGACCCAGGGCAGGGGGCCGGCCCCTAGAGAGAAAAAGAGCAGGTAGAGGCACATGGACAGCAGGGGGAGCCAGCCGATGTGGTCTGCGGTCTCTGGATCGCTGTTCTTGAGGTTGAAGTACACTCCCATTAAGAGGAGGCATATGCCCATGCCACTCATGGACAGCATCATCCATATTCGCCGGCCTGCGCACTCTACCAGCACTGTAGACAAAAAGGTCGCCAGCACCTGCAACGCAAAGAGTCATCAGTATTGTCTAACACATACCTAAATGTGAACACCTAAAGCTATAGCGCAGTGCGTGGGGACGTCAGTTAGTGCAACTAACAGAAGACAGTTTACTGTAGCGAAGAAAAAATTGATATATTACAAGTACTAATAATACTGCCATCGTCTTTTAACATTTTTTACCTCATTTGGCATCCAATTAACAACATCCTGATTTAACTTCCGGTTTTTCTAGTAATTTTTCATTACATCAATGTTCTGTTGTTTTCGAACTTCTGACCAAACGGATCTGAGCACTTAACTTCTGAGGTCATCAGTCCCCTCGAACTTAGAACTACTTAAACCTAACCAACCTAAGGACATCACACACACTCATGCCCGAGACAGGATTCGAACCTGCCACCGTAGCGGACCAGCCGCACAGTCCATGACTGCAGCGCCTTAGGCCAAACCTTTTCACTTAAATCACCTAAGTACAAAAGACAGCTCTGCCAATACACTGTCGTTTTATACCTTCTGTACGTGATACTACCGTCATCTGTATATGAGCATATTATTATCCAATTACTTTTTTCCCCTCCAGTGTACACTGCTCAACCAATCTCACCGTGAGACTGAGTGCCGCCTTGGTGGTAACGCTGTAAGGAAAGTTTATAAACGGAGCATAAACGAATGGTGAATTATTCTAACGACGATGGGGTTCGCAAATATGGAAATCCTCAGACATGAGAGACTTCCACGAAGGGCAGATGCTACGGCCCGCCTCTTCGGAACGAGCACATCGGAGACACCGAAGACAGTCGGCATCTCACGAGCTACTGTCCTGAGCGTCCATGTTGTAGCATGGTGAAACTAAGAGAAGACGACATGAAGCTTACCACAGAACGTGGTTATCGGACGCTTGCCCGCTCTGCAAATCAGGATGTGCAGCCGTCTATGCCATATTTGACGGCAGAGTACAATGCTGGGCAAGCACAAGTACAGGGTGATTACACACTACTGGCCATTAAAATTGCTACACCACGAAGATGACGTGCTACAGACGCGAAATTTAACCGACAGGAAGAAGATGATGTGATATGCAAATGATTAGCTTTTCAGAGCGTTCACACAAGGTTGGCACCGGTGGCGACACCTACAACCGATTTCTCATACACAAAGACCAGTTGACCGGCGTCGCCTGGTGAAACGTTGTTGTGATGCCTCGTTTAAGGAGGAGGAATACGTATCATCACGTTTCCGACTTTGATAATGGTCGGATTGTAGCCTATCGCGATTGAGGTTTATCGTATCACGACATTGCTGCTCGCGTTGGTCGAGATCCAAAGACTGTTAGCAGAATATGTGATCGGTGGGTTCAGGAGGGTAATACGGAACGCCGTGCTGGATCACAACGGCCTCATATCACTAGCACTCGAGATGACAGGCATCTTACCCGCGTGGCTGTAACTGATCGTGCAGCCACGTCTCCATCCCTGAATCAACAGATGGGGACGTTTGCAACACAACAACCATCTGCACGAACAGTTCGACGACGTTTGCAGCAGCATGGACTATCAGCTCGGAGACCATGGCTGCGGTTACCCTTGACGCTGCAACACAGACAGGAGCGCCTGCGATGGTGCACTCAAACGACGAACCTGGGTGCACGATTGGCAAAACATCATTTTTTCGGATGAATCCAGGTTCTGTTTACAGCATCATGATGGTCGCATCCGTGTTTGGCGACATCGCGGTGAACGCACATTGGAAGCGTATATTCGTCATTGCCATACTGGCGTATCACCCGGCGTGATGGTATGGGTTGCCATTGGTTACACATCTCGGTCACCTCTTGTTCGCACTGACGGCACTTTGAACAGTGGTCGTTACATTTCAGATGTGTTACGACCCGTGGCTCTCCCCTTCATTCGATCCCTGCGAAACCCTACATATCAGCAGGATAATGAACGACCGCTTGCTGCAGGTCCTGTACGGGCCTTTCTGGATACAGAAAATGTTCGACTGCCGCCCTGGCCAGCACATTCTCCAGATCTCTCACCAACTGAAAACGTCTGGTCAATGGTGGCCGAGCCACTGGCTCGTCACAATACGCCAGTCACTACTCTAGATGAACTGTGGTATCGTGTTGAAGCTGCATGGGCAGCTGTACCTGTACACGCCATCCAAGCTCTATTTGACTCAATGCCCAAGCGTATCAAGGCCGTTATTCCGGCCAGAGGTGGTTGATCTGGGTACTGATTTCTCAGGATGTATGCACCCAAAGGGCGTGAAAATGTAATCACATGTCAGTTCTAGCGTAATATATGTGTCCAATGAATACCCGTTTATCATCTGCAATTCTTCTTCGTTTAGCAATTTTAATGGCCAGTAGTGTAATTAAAGTTAAACTTTCAAAACGCTGTGTAAATAACACCAGTAGTCAGAATCACTTCAAATTGCAACGGAGTATTATCGGAGAAGGGGGAAAACGTATGGCAGAAAAAAAAAATTGTGTGAAAATTGATCAATAAATGGCGCTGTATGTGTCAGAGTACGTAAATGAAAACACTTGCCATGCGCACGACCCATTGAAATTGGTATAAACACGCCGGGTACACGGCTTCTCCTTCTTTCGCGCCTGCAACGTTCGCCATGACTGTCCCAATGCAGGATCGAGCTCTGCTTGTAAAGTTATATTACAAGAATGATGACTGTGTACACGTAGCTCTGCAGAAGTTCCGAATGCTAAAGGGTTTGAAGGCGTTGGTCCGTTGACAGCCATGGCTCAGGAGAAAATGACTTGGAAATTCGAAAAGACGGGTTCTTTCGGTGTGCAACCTAGTAGAGGGAGGAAACGAATTGATTCGAGGTCAATGGAAGCAGTGGCCACAGCAATGCAGGAGGAGACGAGTGGTGTGCAAACGTGTAATTGACGGAGAATTGCCCGAACGTTGGACAAACTCGTGATCACGGTGGGTAAAATCCTACGAAACATCATTGTGCCCCAGTTGCTTCCTCTTGACCTGCCAGGAAGAGAAATCTTTGCCTTAGAATTTCTTGTTCGCATGGATGTGGACAAGGATTGGCCGTGGAAGATTTTGTGGACAGACGAAGCACACTTCCATCTGGCACGTTATGTCAATACACAGAACTGTCGAATATGGGCAACGGAAAATCCAAACGCAAATCAACCAGTACCACTTCATCCTGAAAAGGTCACTGTGTGATGCGGCTTTACGGCATCATTTATCATAGGGCCATATTTTTTCGAAGGGGCAGATGCTGCTGTAGTGTTACTGGTAAGCGCTATGAGCGTCTTTTGCGCAACCACGTCATTTCAGCTCTCCAACAGCGTGGATGTGTGGATGGGATCATTTTTACGCAAGATGGCGCACCTCCGCACATTGCATATGCAGTTAAGCAGCTGCTGAAGCACCATTTCGAAAATGCTAGACTTACCAGCCGCCATTTCTCTACAGCCTTGCCGTCCCGATCACTTGATTTTAATCCGTGTGACTTTTGGCTGTTGCTCTATCTGAAAGATGTTGTGTTCAGTGTTCCGATTGCACTGAAGGCACACATTGCGCAACACATAATGAGCGTGACCTCGTAGACACTTCGATCAGTTGTGGGACATGCTGTTTCTCGATTTCAACTTGTTGCAGAAAACGGTGGAGTGCAAATTGAACATGCCAGTCACACGGAAATTAATAATCCGATTAGATTTTGATTGATGATTTTTATGCGGTCTTTGTCATCAGGATAGTTAAAAACCGATGTGATTGATGCTTGTTATGCGGTGTTTGGCCTCGGTGCAATTAAAAACCGACTTTTCCCATCCCATGTGATATGACCTTGCCGTGGTGCATGGGCTTACGTAACTAACATATCACACCTGTACTCCCATGCACACTGAGTAGTACAGTTTGTTTAACGTCAAACCTACACCTTAGGCATTTTTGTATGATTCATTTGTCATTTGTAGTCGACGAATATTCAATTATGCTTTCAGCGTCATCTATTGCTACATTTTGTACCTATTTATTTTTCTTCTGCCATACGTTTTCCCCCTTCTCCGGTTATATTCCTCTGGAATTTGACGTCATTCTGACCAGTGGTATTATTTCTACAGCGTTTTGAAAGTTTAACTTTAATTACAATCATCCTGTATTTCGGGCACAACGTTCAGCACAAATTGTTAAATATTGGGCTCCACAGAAAATGATCCCCACGTATTAACATATAACCTCTGACATGCATTTATTTAATGTTTTTATTGGTATCCCGTAGCTTTTTGTACGTAATTTCTTGGACAGTTTCGGTGATTAATGTTGCAATAAAGGAAATCTATTTGAGCCGCTACGTTTTGCGGACCCCCACGTGATACCCAATGCTAGCCGACACCTCGTACGGTACCGCGTCGCGCGCTAGATACGGAATATCCGCATGAACCACGCCGCGCATCTTCTGCGCATTTCACCTCCATAACTTCGCTATGCAAGATCAGCCACCGGCTGTTGACCTACCTACAAGCATGCTTATCAACCGCGTCATATTTAAGCCGTCACTATTCTGGCAACAGAGACCGGTTTCATGGTTTGCGCAGCTGGAGAGTCTGTTCATGCTTGCTCACGTAACTGCTGACGACACAAAATACAGCTACGTTGCCGCTCAGCTAAATGAGCTCATGGCTACTGAGGTGCAGGACATTTTAGCATCGCCACCGAGCACCGATCGTTAGATGTCCTTCAAGAATACCTTGATCATCCCCCTGTCGCAGTCTGAGACAAAACGGCTAGAAAAGTTACTACGTACTGGCGAGCTAGGCGACCACACTCCTCTGTAGTTACTACGCCTCCTGCGGACTCTAGTGAGCAACACCGTCAACGGCGACATATTACAGAATACCTGAAACTTCCTGGCAGATTAAAACTGTGTCCCGGACCGAGACTCGAACTCGGGACCTTTGCCTTTCGCGGGCAAGTGCTCTACCAACTGAGCTACCTAAGCACGACTCACGCCCCGTCCTCACAGCTTCAATTCCGCCAGTACCTCGTCTCCTACCTTCCAAACTTCACATAGACTTGGTAGAGCACTTGTCCGCCATAGGCAAAGGTCCCGAGTTCGAGTCTCGGTCCGGCACACAGTTTTAATCTGCTAGGTAGTTTCATATCAGCGCACACTCCGCTGTAGAGTGAAAATTTCACTCTAGATACAGAATACCTAATTTCCGTGCTTTCCATCTGATGTGTAGAAGATACTGAAGGTATGCACTGGTGATCTCGACGCGTTCGCACTGACAGCAGATCGCATTGTGGAAATGTACCCGTCCGTTTGTGTTCCAGCTGTTAGTCCACAGCCTCAAGTAGATAATACTCCAGACGCATTGCGAGCACAGATTGCTGAACTTGTTCCATCAGTCCCTGCCTTGCAGACACAGCGTTCCAGTCACCAGACACATCACTATCATTCAGTGAGAATACGCAGCCGCTCACTTTCCACTGCGAAAGTCAGTTGGTACCACTCACGATTCGGTTCTGGGGGGTGGGAATGCAGTCCCACATGTGCGTGTGTCGAGACCTGTGTAAGGCTTCTTGATAAGAACGACGGTTACCACTGCTTCCCTAGCCTGCCGTTCGCCTGACATGTCGCCCATCGAACGTGCCTGGGATACGGTCGGTCGGCAACTTCTTCGTTCAGGTCCTCTTGCAGCCAGCCACATATGACGCTTTGTGGACGCGGCTACAAACAGCTTAGCAGGTCACTCCCCAGCAGAATATTCAGGCGCTCTTTGATTCCATGCTACGACGTCTAGTGATTCTGATTGCAGCACTTGGTGACATTGCTCCGTACTGAATTTCCAAAGTCACGGTGCGTGTACAGATCTGTAATGCTAATCATTTGTGTTTGTGTCATGTTCCTAATCGGTAGAATAAGTTTCATTATCACGTTCTCGGTCTTGATGTTTCACTTTTTCCAAAATTAGTGTATTTCGAAAAAGACTTCAAGGAAATCGCATTGTCCATTTTACAGCTGATTCGGTTATTTTCTTAAATAAGCTCTTTAGTACATCCAGATATCAGGTTTTAGGAATATAATGACAAACATCATCGTGTTGATCTGTGCGTCATACTGTATGTCCATGTTTTAAAATGAGAATCAAAATCTGGTTTATTACTGCTTACATTATAATATTCGCTAAAGCCAATATCTGAAGATAGCAAGGATTACCGCACCATCTGTTCAACAGCTTATGTGTCCAAATAGCTGAAAACAGGCTTTAGCGAGGTAAAGGCACCAGAGAGACAGTTCTGACGTTGCGGTTGATATGGAAGCAAGACGGAAGAAAAATCAAGACTCATTCATAGGATTTGTCGACCGGGAAAATGCGTGTGACATTGTAAAGTGGTGCAAGATGTTCGCAATTGTGATGAAAATAGGGATATGTTATTGGAAAAGACGAGTAATACGCAATATATACAGTGATGAAGAGGTAACAGTAAGACTGGAAAAACAAGAACGAAGTGTGCATAAAAAGTGGTGTAAGAACGAGATATAGTCTTTCACCCCTACTGCCCACTGTTCAATCTATACACCAAAGAAGCAATGACTGAAATTAAAGAATGGTTCAACAGAAGTATTAACATTCATGGTGAAAGATTATCAATCATAAGATTCGCTGATGCTATCCTTAGTAAAAGTGAAGAAGAATTACAAGATCTGTTGAATGGAACGATCAGTCTAATAAGTATAGGATATGGACTGAGAATAAATCCAAGAAAGACCAAAGTAATGACAAGTAGCAGAAATGAAAACAGCGAAAAAATTACATCAGAATTGGTGATCATGAAGTAGATTAAGTCAAGGAATTCTGCTACATAGGCAGCAAACTAACCCATTACGGACGCAGCGGAGATGACATAAAAAGGAGACTAGCCCCAGGAAAAAGGGCATTCCGTACCAGGATAAGCCTACCAGTACCAAACATCGGCTTTGATATAAGACGTTGGGAGCACAGAAACGTACGGTAATGAAGCACGGACTATGTGAAAACCAGAGCAGAAGTGAATCGAAGAATTTGAGATGTGGTGCTACAGAAGAATATTGAAAGTAAGGTGGACTGATAACGGAAGGGATGAGGAGGTTCTGGAGAGAAGCGGCTAGGAACGGAATATCGGCGAATAATTTCCATGGTAATAGAGGGAGCGGCAGAGAGAAAAAAATGGAAATAGTCATTCTTGATGTTTTATTCAGCTACAATAAATCTGAACTTTGTGCTAGACCAGAATAAAAGTGGAGTACGATAGCTCGGACGGCCTGCATGTTTCGATGTCGCTAGTTACAAATAATGCTTGTCTCTAAAGCACTGAGTGGTCAGCGCGTCGGTCTGTCACGCCAAGGGGCTGGGTTCGATTCCCGGCTGGGTCAGAGATTTTCTCCGCTCAGGGACTGGGTGTTGTTTTGTCCTCATTATCATTTTATCATCATCAGTGGAAGGCAACGGAAAACTACCACTGGAATCACTTCCCTAGACGCTCATGCGGTGGACCTCTCTGACGAGGCTTCCCCCCTGCCGTAAGGTAGAACACAATGTTTTTTTAAAGCATTTGGCAGATTTATCAAATACTAAAAGTGGGCATTTCCTCATCATTTTTCTACACGTCATCATACTCCATCCGATCAGGCCTTGAAGGTCCAACGGTACCGAACGACCGCCGTTTCATTGCCAGCCCATAGGGGCATGTGGTCATGACACAGCCTTCTCACATACAAAGTAACAAGACATACGCCTGTGATATTTGTAAGGGATACAGGTTGTGCTTACCTGTACGACGCCGACTATGATGGCACAGTCGCTGGGGTCCATTCTGCTGCCCGCAGATACAAAGATGGACACAGAATAGAAGATAATGATGTTGATACCGGACAGTTGCTGGGAAAACTGTAGTCCCAAGCCGATGCCCAGGCAACGCCCTGCTGCGTGTGAGACGAACATATCCTTCAACTTCCCCTTACGCGCCCTTGCGTGGGCCACTGTCTGCAGGAAACCAAAAAAATGATGATTATTAAGAAACTTATGGATTAAGTTATAGACGTCGTTTCCAAGAAATCTCACATTCGTGGACAAAGTTATTATTACTACAAAATTTTAGTTTAATTTCTCGTCGGTGTTCTTTTATAAGATGGGAAGTACGAGCCGTGGCTGTGGTCTGGTGGCCAAACCATACCGGTATTCATCATGAGTGATTCAAGAAAACCACGGAAAAGGGTGCTTGTTATAATAATTGATCATCACCATCAATACAAATGCCTACTGCTATGTGTCATTACCCGCGTAAACGCTTTGAGGTCGTAAAGCACTATTGATGACCAAACGTCAGTTTGGTAACAATTTTTTTCTTAAGGTTCTCTCCTGCTTATGATACGGAAGTGCACACGGCTTGTGTAAGACAATGAAAACGGTCATTTCTTTAAAAAACTGTATTACGATCGACTGAGGAAATTTTTTTTTATTGCTATCAGAAATGTGATCACTACACCCAGAGTGACGATGTCGTCATTGGTGCTCTTGGAGGAAAACGGATTACGTACAGACTTGAAATTCGATCTTTTTGACATAATCGTAAGCCAACAAGAACACTGCCTTTAACTTACATAAGACGCAGTTCACTTTTATCAGGGACGACATCTCTACAATGAGAGTTGAAGATTTTTTGACTAACAGAAACCAGTACAACACACGGGGTTGTGAATGTTCCCGAAGGAAGTGTAAGAAGGCTGCTAAGGCTCTCAGTATACATTCGTGATTTATTTGACAGAGTTAGCAATACTCTCAAATGGAAATCTGACGATGCCTTCGACCACGCAAAAGTATCATCGCTGAACGCTCGAAAGGAAGTAAAATTAGAAAAATTAGCCAAATTCGAGCAGAACTCGCGCACTGAGTATTCCACACAAAATTAATTACGCCTATAGTTCGTCCTGGGAATCAAGAATATAAAGGAGTTTTGCCTGCTATCGATACCAGCATTGGCAAGACATTAGTCCCGGGAATTCCAAGACGGCATAAAAATCTCTACAGTAATCCGTCAGAGTAGCTCAGACATAAAAAAAGAAGCGAACATATCAGTATTGGCAAGATATTAGTCCCGGAAATTCCAAGACGGAATAAAAATCTCTACAGTAGTCCGTCAGATTAGCTCAGACATAAAAAAAGAAGCGAGCAGGAGACTTTTGTTTATATATGTACAAAGACAAGGTTTAATAATACATCTTTTATAACTTCTTACAGTTTACATTTGCATCCAGTAACGTCCATTTATTACGATTTCGACATATGATGAATGCAATGTATTTTCAAATGGCAAAATGATATTTTTCTGTGATATAATTACAATTTAACAGGGTTCAGATTTTTTTTTTATTTGTGCTGTGAAGCCTTGCTTGTTACCGAATGTCAAGATTCTAGGTCAACGAGAACTATTGTGTAAGTCTTACTGAGTGAGTTTGCGCGTTTGAAAATATGTAACACGAATGGAGGAATATTTTCATCGAATTGACTTAGTAGCTTATATTTTTAACACCGCCAAGAAGCTTTAGTTTTTTGTAGTACCAAGGGACCATAGACCCTAGTATGTGACAAAAATTCCAGCTTTATACGTCTACCCATTCTGGAGAAAAAGGGTTTCCAACAGTCGGACAGACAGACATAGATACAGACAGACAGGCAGACAGATGTAAACCAAGTTGATCCTGTAAGGACTCCATTTTTACAGATAAAGGCTCGACCCTTAAAATGTTAATACTGTGGACAAAATTTCCACTTGGTGTCTTTAATGTCTGCTGTTATGCTATTAAATATGATTCCCATAAAGGGAAAGTATTTGGAAGTACACGTTTCCAAGATTACAGCTAACCTTCTCGAGCCCATCACATCCTTTATGTAATTATGGTTCAAATGGCTCTGAGCACTATGGGACTTAATATCTGAGGTCATCAGTCCCCTAAACTTAGAACTACTTAAACCCAACTAACCTAAGGTGATCACACACATCCATGCCCGAGGCAGGATTCGAACCTGCGACCGTAGCAGCAGTGCGGTTCCGGACTGAAGCCGCCTAGAACCGTCCACAGCGGACGGCTATGTAATTATAGATCATACTTACAAGTAGTATGAAATGGGACTCTTTCGTTAAAGCAGTAGAGGCGAGCGAAACGGGAGGCTTAAGTGTTTTGGGTTGGCTCTGGGAAAGTGTAGTGTGGTTGTGAAAGTCGCCCAGTACGAAACACTAGTGCGACAATTTCTAGATCACTGCTTCAGTGATTCACGCCCTCAGAAAGTAAGCATCGCAGCAGATTTCGAACGAATTCAGAGAGAAGCTGCTAGGAATATAACAAACCGGCACTGCGGATGCGAAAATATAACGGATATGGCATGACAATTTAAACGGAAATATTTGCGGGAAAGGTTTACATTGTTCTTGCAAAATTTGGGGATTAGGTGTTCGAAGAAGACGGATAGGCTGTTCTATTGTTTTCGCCAAATACCTCGCAGAGGGATCAAGAGAGCAATACGAGAAACTATAGGCATATGGACATTGAGATTTGGCCCATGTGAATGGACAAATACACAGAACTACTATCTTTAATTTGAAGTTCAGTCCACCATGACCAGAACTGTGATTTTTGCGGTATGTACAGAATGCCTACAATAACACCGTCTGAAAAGTAATAAAAAAAAATGAAAGGGGAACTAGGACTTGACGTATGGTCGACAACAGGGTACTTATAAAGCTCTTGTTCGACCGATTCTTGAGTATTATTCAGCAACCTGGGATTATTACCAGGTAGGACTGACAGAAAAAATGAAAGGGAAACTAGGACCGTTCGACACCTGGATACTAATAAAGCTCGTGTTCGACCGATTTTTGTTTATTGTTCATCAATCTGAGATAATTACCAGGTATCACTGACAGAAGAGTCGGAGAAGGTCCAACGAAAAGCGGCGCAGTCGGGGCGAGAGCCTTACATTCATATAGTGCTTATGGACAGCTATCCAACGATTGGAGAGTGCTAACCATACGCTCGTTCAGCTTAATTACTTACAATTTTAGGACTCATTCATCAGATACACTCTAAATTTATTCTACCACACAGTCTGTCATCGTAAAAATTGTACTTTGTTATGGTAAGTTCTTGGGTTTTGAATCACTTCAGCATTAAATTTGTGTATTTTTTTAACTTTTTTACTTCTGGCAGCATGTTCGCATATAGTGTCATCTATACTTAGGTACAGGATATTACTTAGGCACTGCCACTTATAATAGAAGAGATATGATGGAATGAAAATAATCAAGAGTGGTCCATATCACACATAGGCTCATGGGTGAGATGGACCAGTCTACTGGGAGAGATGGACCATATAAAAATAGCTAAACATGAAGAAAAAAGTCAGTTAAAATTATATGTTTTTATTTCGAATGTGTTGTGATCAATACGGAATTATATTATTAAATATTTTAGTCTAAAACAATTTTCTCACTTTATTATAAATATTGGTTGAACCTCAGATCTCTAATTAGTTGTTGATTTTATTCAAGCATTAGCCTGTTATCCTCTTATCACACCAGCTGCACTTACTTCCAGATTCGAACACCATTCATGTGATTGTCGTCAATAGGAAACGCACTGAATCCTTGTCTTTGTTATTAGTTTCGTGACACTTTCAACACATTTATCTTCATCTCATTCATCAAAGCTACTTTTGTAATCTTCTACAATGTCATCAGTGTTGTTGCTTTCTGCAACTGATTAACAAGTTGAGCTGTTTCGAGTATTTTTCTTTTACAGATTTTTCGGTCTGTTTTTCTCTTCACTGTTGTTCGCTTTCTCTGTTTCCTTTCTTTTTTCATCACTCTTTTTCTTTACAGTTTTACTATTTTTCTGGAATGTTTAGCATTTTGTAATCAATTTTCACTTTCCCATTAAAATTCGTTGTTTAATTAACAAAACGAACAGGCGATATTTATTCAAACAGTTTTGTCGAATTAGCTCAAGAGTAGAAAGTTTTGAACTGGTAGTCCTGAAAGTCTTAGTTTTACTGGGAGTGGAGCCCGAAATTGTATCCCTGAAAGAATCTGAGTTGTGCAGATAACTCTGATTGGGATCACTAGGTCGTTTGAAAAGCATTGAAATGATTGGTCTGCCTGTGTGTGAGATTCTGCTTCCACATTTGTTGGAACAGACGTATGTTCCAACAGATAAGCATAGTCTGGGACTGCGGCCCTATTCAGTGAGATTACTTCGTGTCTTTGGGCCACTCGTACCATTTTCAACTGTAATTCATTTAGTCCACGATGAGATGAGCAGTTTTCCAAATTGAATAGGGCTAACTTTCCTGGCTGGATTATTCGTCATAAAGAGTTTTGGAGGCGCTGTATACATACCTTTTCAATTGTTTGAAAAATGAGTGGACCAGGGGTTGCGACCAGTGGGATGCTTCTCTGCAAACTCTAATGTTTCCAAACGACCTGCGTGAGATGTGTGTATTGTACCAAGTAGTGAAAGTTAAGATGGAACCAATGCCTTACGATTAATCCCAAAAATTCGAAACTGAAATTAACAATCGTGGTCCCGTCAAAGCAACAAATCAGAAATATGAAGGTGATTTGTCCAAAGTAAAATCGGAGGTAAAATTCAATGTTACTGAGAAGTTAGAACCAATTTCTGATGATGAGGTAATTGAAGTTGAGCTCAAAAAAAAGAAAAAGTAGAATTAATAGAGTTATCAAATAATGAAACTGACTTCAATACTTCTGAAATTATAACAAGTCAGAGAATGCTAGAAATGGCTATAAAACTGGTTGAAATGCCAAGTGGCAAGGTAGACGCATCAAACTGGATTCAATTACTGTTTTAAAAACTTGAATAGCATCGTAAAGAACTGAAAAGTAAGACGGAATCCAGCAGTAAACAGTTAAGTGGTAAGACTAGGTCTAGTAATAAACAACCAAACATTAAGACTGAATCTAGTAGTAAAGAACACTATAGGATGAAATGACCTCAAAAATGAACGACTTAAATTATCATGATCTGAAAACTATCATGATATGCAAGTCAAAGCAGGGCAACAGCTAACTAAACTGCATAGTATTTTCAAAACCGAAATTAAAGTAGTTCGCAAAGATTTCAAAGACGCAGGTGATCTCATGGAGGGAGAGTGTGAGAAAGAATCGACAGTGTATCCAGACTTTGCTCTTATCGATTTGAGGAAATAAGTAATAAAGTAAATGTGCAAGTAGGCTGTTTAGGTTTTTATGTTGGTAACGCCACGTAGCGCTCTGTATGAAAATCACTGACTGTGCTGCGTGCAATCTGTGGCTGGTTGGACTCATTGTTGGAATATTCGCTTGCGTAGTGTTGGGCAGTTGGATGTGAGCAGCACGTAGCGTTGGACAGTTGGAGGTGAGCCGCCAGCACTGGTGGTTGTGGAGAGAGAGAAGCCAGAGTTTTGAGAGGTTACTATAAGCGGACGATCTGGACATGTGTCCGCCAGAAAAAGGAGATTTGCAAAGATGGTTGTCATGAATTGAGAGATATATATGATGACTTTTGAACATTATTAAGGTAAATACATTGTTTGTTCTTTATCAAAATCTTTCATTTGCCAACTATGCCTATCAGCAGTTAGTGCCTTCAGTAGTTAGAATCTTTTATTTAGCTGGCAATATTGGCGCCCGCTGTATTGCAGTAGTTCGAGTAACGAAGATTTTTGCGAGGTAAGTGATTCATGAAAGGTATAGGTTATTGTTAGTGAGGGCCATTCTTTTGTAGGGATTATTGAAAGTCAGATTGCGTTGCGCTAAAAATTTATGTGTCAGTTTAGTGATGATCAGAATAAGTAAAGAGAAAACTATTTGATACGTTGAGTTTTGCTCAGCTGTTTGAAAATCAATTTACGTAGAAGTTTACCAGCACAGTCATTCATAATTTTTCAAGGGGATGTTTCAAATGCTTGTCAGAATGATATTAAGAAAATAAAGTCTGACTGTTTG
Organism: Schistocerca americana; assembly: GCF_021461395.2. Classification (NCBI taxonomy): domain Eukaryota; kingdom Metazoa; phylum Arthropoda; class Insecta; order Orthoptera; family Acrididae; genus Schistocerca; species Schistocerca americana. The sequence continues at coordinate 327,591,700 of NC_060121.1, read as the reverse complement.
AAATTATATGAGGATTAAAGTTTTCTGACAGAGTGGATTCAGTAGAACTACAGGTAGAGGAAATACGAACATAGGAAACAGAGCAACGTCTGATGGCTCTTGAAATACTACTGTACAGCATGCTGTTTCAGTTGACTCCGCTTTCCTCAAATGTCGTCAGTTCTTACGTTTGGTCCAGACAAACAAATTCACCAATTAGAGTTATTCACCAATTAGAGTTCTGGAATGATTTTGAGAATGTTTAGCCAAAGGCATGGTCAGAAAGAGAGAAAATTTCTTCCATAAGAAGTAATTTGTCAGGAGATGCTTTGCGATGGTCAGCTGACGCAATGATTAGATGCAAAGTTCTTTCTTAATTTTAAAGTGCATTTATTAATGAGTACTGGTCACATATCAAACAAAACGATGTTCTGAGAGAATTTTGGAGTGGTGAAAAGTTTGCTACAGGTCGTGAATCAGTAAAAGAGTTCTCTAGAAAGCGGGCCTCGCGGCTGTTACATCTGACAGAAAAGATGAAGCGGGAAATGATTATCATGGGACCAGTAGATAAACTGTCTTGCTATTAGAAAAAAGAATCATTTCCGCTCATAGAGGTAATGTGGGTAGGTTCTTCGAATATCTGAAGTGAGTGGAAAGAGTAGCTGCTGTTGAGGAGCAGATACAGAATAATAATACGTCTTCTAGCAGTCATGTAAACAATCGAAATAATGGCAGTGTAAATGTGGATGTTAGAAGTATAGAAGTTTAGAACACACAATCTGATTATCGTTGTCAAGGCTGTGGTAGAGGAAAATGAGATAGACAGCCACTGTGCCTTCGCAGTGATTATTACGGCGAAAAAGAAAACTAAATAATGTGCCGTTGAGACAAGGCGGAGAGCCGAACGCTACCCTATCTGATTCTGAATCGAATGAACACAATAGGCCGCGCTTGGGAAACTAAGTCCCGTCTATGAGGAAACTGGCGCTCACCGGGTGGAAAGACTTTAATGAGGAACGTGTTCAGCCTACAATAACGCACGCATTATAAAAACTAACATCCTGGGGTAACAGTGCGTTGTGTTCTTGATAGTGGCAGTGAAGCAAATGCTTTGTTCCATGCATTCTTTGATTCTATTTCTCAGAAGAATGAACTAACTGTCGTGAAAGTAAGTGGTTTAGGAATAAATGTTGCTACTGGAAAAGCTTCTAGACCATTACAGCACGAACCTTTGATGCCGATTGGTATAGGTAACATAATAATCATGCACGGTTTAAGTGTGTAGACTGGCACAGATCTTTTAACGACATAGCAAGGAAAAATTTTCTTTGATGGGAGCCACTTAATATTAACTGTACTAGATTCTCGGGTGATTACGGGGACTTTCATTGCCAATTATGTGGCTACTAATAATGAAGCATGGGAACTACCTATTACAGTAATAAGGAATAAGGGATATTTGCACGAAAATACTGAATTTGGTAATAATGTGCATGATGCTAATGTGGAAGAGAACTTAATCCTATAAGAAATAGAGGCTAAAGTACAATCAACATATCAAATTTCAGTTAAAAGAGCTTTGGACAGAAAAAGACGGCGTGACTCAAAATCTTCGCCCACTAATTTTAACATTGGTGAACTAGTGTTAGTCAAAACTAAAGAAAAAACTAAGAAAATTTCAGCGAAAACAAATAAATATATGCGGGATGAATCTTTATTTTTCTTTCAAGTTTCATTGTCTTCTTCTGTCCTCTCTATAGTAAGTAAGGAATGCCGTTAGTTTTAGCATCTTCATAGTAAGTAATAACTTATTTCCATAAATGGCTATACCCTTATGATGAGTTGCAAGAGAGTATGAGAGGTTGTCTGCAGTAGTAAATTCTAAATGTTAAAATGGCAGTAGGTAACTTACGTGTACCAATGATAGAAAAATAATGGCAGAAGTAAATAAATAATAAATGATATCCACAAAAAGGATTAGTAGCAGTAAAATACAGATACTTTCCGCTAAGAGAAGTAATTAAAGATGAAAATTTCTAGAACCTGAAACAGTAAACTCTGCATAGATTAATAATCTTCAATTGGAAGTAAGATTGTCTATAGATAAGAAAGGGTAATAAAGTGGTGCCACTAGTGGTAAGCCAAAGCGTTTCGATATCAATTAAACGAGATGGGTGGGGGTGGTATGAAGATCGCACCAAAATATATGTAAATAATGAGGTGAGTAGGCTTACGAAGATAACAGGGAGAAAGAAGCGTCAGAATATATGAATAAATCAAAATAGGGAGAAACAGGAGATATGAAGTCTGTAGGCTGACTTATATAGTAAAATGGAGGGAAAATTGATGAGGAATTCCCTCACACCTCGTGGAAAGGTTGATAAATGCGTAATTTTGCTTAAGGCAGATGGTCATTTAACAGATACAGATTGACACATACAAACAACAATACAGGTAAGCAAATGTGTTAAGAAATGCTGATTGTAGAGTAATGTTATAATAAAAACAGCCCTTTCATTATGTGTGTCAGAAACCTAAGTAACTGCTGTTAAACAAATGACTTCTTTAGCATACTAATCCATGCAATAATGAACCATTTGAAGATAGAATATACCATGGTTACTCGATTTTCTAAGTAAAGCAACAGCTAATGAAATAAATTGCAGACTATCATAAGTGCGACTATTTAAATTCTATGTTGACTTTCAGAATATGATATCTACAATTTATATACAAAAATTGAAAGTTTTGTGATTCAAGCTTAATAATGAAATAAAATGTCACTATTTTGTGAAGTAGCGTATTGCCAATAATCATTCTGAAAAAGTTAATAATAGTTTTCCAACTAATAAATTTTAAGAAAAATTTAAAAAATTCTTTCTAGTAACTTCTCTATGGTTACTCAAATTATGGAAGGAAAATAGAATACAGAACGTGTTTTGTTCTCCTTTAGATGTAAGCTGAGAACAGAAGCTTAGGCTATGTTACATGTTTCTCACAGACCTGGAGGCATCATGAAAGGCAGCCTACAAGTTGTATTGGAGATACACCTTGTAGGCTGCCTTTCATGATGCCTCCAGGTCTGTAAGAAACATGTAACATAGTCTAAGCTTCTGTTCTCAGCTTACATCTAAAGGAGAACAAAACACGTTCTATATTATATTCAGAGGAGGAGAAGGAACAGAGGAGGACACATACAACTGTGACTCCCCCCCCCCTCCCCATTCCCTTTCTGAATAGAGTATCGTGAAGAACACCGTATATAGTGACTGCCCACTCCCTGTCTTCAATGTTTTAGTGAAAGTAGTTTGCATGGACGCACACCACAGTGCCTAAGATTGTGATTAAATAAGTAGTGAAAAGCTGTGAAAGAGTAAAATGTTTTATGTGTTTCTCCTTCAGGTAAGGACTAAAATCTCTAAATCAGAAAATTAATTTTGTAGTAATTGAAAATTTTATTTCGTGTTTCTACGTTATTTCATTACATGATTAGCAGAAGTTCATTATGTCATGTTTTTCTGTGTATGCCCTATTTATCGTTAATTTTGTGGATTTAGTATTAAGGAAAATTTATCTAAAATCAACTTAATTTAAAAGAGGGCAGCTGTAGTAACATCAGTTGTATCTAATACTTAATTTTGTTCAAAAATATTTTTTTCACAAAAAATAGGCATGATGTGGCGAATCAAGCGCTGTATCATTGTGAGAGATACAGAGGAGAGTGAGTGTGCTGGAACTTACCCCAGTTAACTACTACCAACGCCACATTGTCATTATGTTCCCGTGCATAGAGTACAAAGTATTGCGCCATAATCTGAAAGTGAAATTAAAAATTAAAATACCTTTTTCAAACGTTGTTGGTGTATGATGTTAACATTGTGAAGTCTCAGAATGATCTAGTCAATATGTTTCGCTAAATGCGTTATTTTAAGAAAAAAATAAGTGGCACTTAATAATGAAGATAGAAGTCTGACAATTTTTTCAGAATCTGAAAATTTATGTCGCAATCAAACGTTGCGAGTTTCAAGTTGATCGGTTCAATATTTTGGTCAAAATTGGTGTTTTTACGAAAAATTGAAGACACTAAATATTAGACTCAGAAAGATGAAAATTCATATGTAGTCTCAGTTTGATATAAAACCACTAAATATGTAACACCAATAAGCTACCTCTATTAATTTTCAAGTTATTCACTAAAAACTAAATTTGCGACGAAAACGTCCCTATTCATATTAGTTTAAGTATTATTTGTATTTATTAATAGAAAGTTCTAATTACAGCACTTGATTACTTTCATTAAATAATGCAGCTGTACCAAGATTCAAGACTGTTCAAAAATGGTTCAAATGGCTCTGAGCACTATGGGACTTAACATCTGAGGTCATCAGTCCCCTAGAACTTAGAACTACTTAAACCTAACTAACCTAATGACATCACACACATCCATGCCCGAGGCAGGATTCGAACCTGCGACCGTAGCGGTCACAGACTGAAGCGCCTAGAACCGCTCGACCACACGGCCGGCTTTCAAGACTGTATTGTAAATAAAAATCACTACAAGGAATCTTAATGAGGCAGCTCAGAGGTCATGTTCTACTGCCAGTTCCGTTCTAAAAATTCTAGCTAGCAAAATTTAAATGTAGTCGGGCTAAAACTTTTTCAGTAACTAAAACCAGCTTAACTCCATTCACATAAAAATTAAGAAAATTGTGAACTATTAAATGACAGAGGTAGTAATTAATACGTTTCCGAGAGAGGGGCCATTTAGATGTTGCTACCTGTGCCAAGACAGGTTGACAGCAAAAGTTACGTCTGATGATCTGCTGCGCCCATATATACAGTAAATACGGCCAGAGTGGCACTAAAAGGAGGCACATCGGACTGAGATATCAATCTGTCCGCGTCAGTTAAATGCTTGCGAGCACTGTGCCTTGGGTGATGTCACAGCCGGAGAGCCGCCAAATACGTTTATGGTAAAAGTAGGAAAAGAACCCATGAGGACTGTACGCCGTCCTGGATCGCTTATATTTCACTAAAGTAACTGTTTGTGTGCTGCCCGTAGTGTCGACAAAACCACGTGGTAAGTGGCGAGATTATTTCCCAAATTTAAGGCCAGCAACTAACTTTTGGTGATCAGAAGCCAGACGATAGACCATTTTACTTGTAACTTACGCAGAGGTAGCCCCTGAACTGCTAAGAGTGCTGTTTCCGATAGGACGTTATTATTATTACCAAGAATGTTATAATGTTTGTGTGTGTGAACTTTTACTGAATATATTAATCAGTTACAGCTCTAAACTGAGCAAAAAAAAAAAAAAAAAAAAATGGTTCAAATGGCTCTGAGCACTATGGGACTCAACTGCTGAGGTCATTAGTCCCCTAGAACTTAGAACTAGTTAAACCTAACTAACCTAAGGACATCACAAACATCCATTCCCGAGGCAGGATTCGAACCTGCGACCGTAGCGGTCTTGCGGCTCCAGACTGCAGCGCCTTTAACCGCACGGCCACTTCGGCCGGCTAAATAGCAAACAGGAACATTTTCTTTCAGTGAATACAACGAGTAATGTCGACTTGCAGACTGGAAATTATGGTCAGTGTGTTCTCCATCGCTTTCTGGCTGACCGCAAAAGTAGTTTTCAAGCTCTTGCAAACGGCGAAGATGAATGGGAATGATGATATGACATGTGAATAGTACAGGAGAAGAACGTGCTTTGTCCACGTTTTTTTTTTCAAAAATGTGTTATGTGTGCTATAAGATGCAGTATTCATTGTTGTTTAACGTTTTTAACCGACCAGTGTGATAATATGAATAGTCCACATTGTGTAACCCATTTTAAGTCAGGCATCCAGGGTAACAGCGCTCTAATTTCTTTCACTACAGGGAATAAATTTGCTTTAACCAGTATTGTATATTATGTTTTAGATTCCTTGTGTATAGGTTAACAATGTTAGAATAAGGAATAGAGAATTTTCCATTTATGTGTATTGTTGGTACTAGTGAAATCCGTTGCTTTAGTTTCAGACATTTTGTTTATTAATGCATATGTTGTAAGTGATTCACTTTATTCTGAATGACGAGTACTTAATTTTAGCTTGAAAGACAGACCTTCATGTACTAACAGTGTTAGTAAAAGGAAAGTACGAGGGTGAATGTGCACCGCCATAAAGAAATTAAACGTTCATTCGCAAGAATTAGGAGAAAACTACATCTGTAAACCAAAATACTTTGAGGATGTAAGTGATGAAGAAATATCAAATTTTATAAGAAAATTTAATGGTTTGGAAGACTAGAATGGACAATAATTGCGTCTGACAGGCCTCATTACAATACCCGAGGTTCACAGAAGGCGAACAAGGAAGGACGAAGATGAAGCACACCTTCCAGAGTATAATTTGAAGTACAACGCAAGAGCGGAATGTGACGACGTTATACGATAAGTTGTTAAATGCAGAAAAGCGTTCATGGCATAACAACAAAGTGATGATTGATGCCAGTTTAGAAATGTATGAAGTTGTGCAAGTCTCCTCGTGATGAAAGGTGTAAATATGGCCGTAGGCCATGGAAAATTACGGAAGAAGTAGAAAAGGCAGTTTATGATCACACTGGTCTACTTAAAGGTAGATCACGGCATTACAGCAATGAAAATACCAAGAATTTTTACCTTCTAGAGGAACTTTCGGGGAATAAAATGTATGAAATATTCCAGGACAAATATCCAAAACTTGACCTTTCATATGAAACGCTTAGAACAGTACTCAGCACGAAATTTAATTAGCTATTGGTATACAAGGAGTGGTACATACTCACCCTGTGATAAATACACTGCTGAGATGAAATTCTGAATGCAAGATTATCTGAAAATTTGGATTTATGAGGCGAAAAAACTAAGTCTTGGTATAAACTGCTAAGATCACCAGTGACCACATGATACACAAAGTCAAAGATGAAACATTTTATTCCAGAAACAGAAATGCTCGTTTAAGAAGCCGAAATTCTAATGATACCGAGACAAATTGCATGGGCTACCTCAAAACTTTATGGTTATCAAGTACTACAGTAAGTACTAATGACATCTAGTACAAAAGGCAAATGCCTGTTTACTTTTTCAACATTCATCAGCTTCCATGTGCAAGTTCAGTGTTCTGTACTTGCACCTAAGATACTGGAAGAAAAGCGCCGAATGAAGTTGTTTCCTTTTTAAATCACCTTGCAACAAAATTATTGAGCAGGGAATTCAAAGACTTTTAAGTTTTTTGTGATTCGTGTTCAGGTCAGAATAAGAATAACTGTTCTAAGTTATCTTAATTGCCTAGTGAATGAACTAAATATTTTCCCTCTTGGGGGATCTTTTTATGTAGTACGATAAGCGTATCGGGGTAATTAACATCAAGCAGTAGCAGAAGTTCCAGTGGACTGGGTGCGGATCATTGATTGAAGCCCTATGTAAACCTAAACCATTTTATGCTGTGCTGGTCAGTCAGGATTTGAAAGAAAACTGGGAATCATTTATAAAGAAAGAATATTTGAAAAAATGCTGAAAAGACCCTTTCAGAGCGGTAGTCAACACAAAAAACACAGCTCTGCCTCATTCAGTATCGTGAAAATTTATAATGGAGTTTGGATTTCATAGATGGTGAGGGCTTCACAGTGACTTCAGGAGCAGCAGGCTAGAGAATATGATTACATAACTTGGTAAAATTTGAGGTAAAATTTGAAAATATTATAAAATATTATTTAGAATATTTTTATAATAATAGTAATAATCATTTGTCTTTACAAGTCCTCTAACAATATCGAAAGAAAAGTGTCAGGACCTCTAGATTTTGAATGAATATTAAGGACAAGAGGAAGAGAGTTTTACACAAACCTTTTACACTAGGCTTACAATTACATATTGGGACAAAGTGATATTTTACTTTATTCTCATTACCACTTTATCACATGACGTTAAAACAGCAAAGACAAATTATTTAAATAGAACTATCTTTATTGTTTCAAACATCGTATTTCATTACAAAATATTCTTACAGCTAATGTTTAAGAAAAAGTACACTTTTAGTTACAATGTCTTCTATTCCGCTACATACAAGTAGCACATTCGTCTTTTTTTACGCATGACTTTACTTTAAATATTACGCCAATAAAACTACTATTTTAATATTTAAGTTATCAGTTTGTATTAACTTTAATGCATACAACCATCCTTCCAAACAACTTAAGTATTCATTAATTTTATCCATTAGTGCCCTTGAATTTCTCTTTCAACCTTTACTATTTCTGTCTTGAAAAACTTGTTCATGTAGGCAAAGCACAGTCTTTTTCTGTGCTCTTGATATGTTACAAAATTAAGGAATACCTTTTATGGTGCTAGAGAGAGCTGCATAAGGTAAAACCTGTAGGGAAGACAGAGACTGGAATATATCAAACAGAGGACTGCAGGTGTTAAATGATACAGGGAGTTGAAAAAGTTGGTACAGCAGAGGAAGTCGTAGCATCAGCAGCAAACGAGTCACAAGACTGACAACGATAAAACCGTAAGGTACTATTTGCGATGAAAATATGCTGTTCATATGGAGACGGAACTTTGGGCTAGCCCGAGAAATTCATTCGAATGCAACACAGTTGACCAGAATATTGTGATAAGGCCATGAAAGCCTACATTTTGCTAACGTGAATGGTTAACACGAAACACAATGGGGATGATCCGTTACATAGTACGGTGAAAAGTCTGCTTACCTCGGTCATCTCAGCGAGGTCCGCATTGATATCGGCGTTGGCGCCACCACGCAGCCACCGCAGCGCCGCCGTCGCGTTCTCCGTCTTGTCCTGGCTCAGCAGGAATATCGGCGACTCCGGCACGAAGAAGAAAAGCACGAAGAATAAGATGGGCGGGATGGAGCACAGCAGCGACAGCCACATCAGATTCGACCATTTACCCACCACGTAAACATACAGGATGCCTGCAGGTGGTCCACAACATGTAGCCCTCCACCCATCTTCATCAGAATACCACACTTATCTTATTATAAGGCACAGCTTTAATTTTTCCTACATAATACCACCTTTCCTACGGAGGAACTATTTTACTTTCAGAAACGTCTGTTGGTTTTATTTACCTTACTGTGAGAGGACGCGTTAAAGAATGGAGAGGACATATACCAATTATGAAAACGTGAGCCCATGCCTTTTACTGATTTCTGCCTTACTGCTATGGTATTCCTGCAAAAAATGTTTTCTCTTCTATACGTGGCTGTTCATCTATAGTACTATGTCGTTTCAAAACATTATTTGACGTAGTTACAAAAAATTTCAAAAAGTTGTTAACCAGTAGGTCCTAAATATAAAACTCTGACCAGATGCTCATATATATATATATATATATATATATATATATATATATATATATATATATATATATATGGTGTTATAAAAAGGTACGGCTAAACTTTCAGGAAACATACCTCACACACAAAGAAAGAAAATATGTTATGTGGACATGTGTCCAGAAACGCTTACTTTCCATGTTAGAGCTCATTTTATTACTTCTCATCAAATCACATTAATCATGGAATGGAAACACACGGCAACAGAACGTACCAGCGTGACTTCAAACACTTTGTTACAGGAAATGTTCAAAATGTCCTCCGTTAGCGAGGATACATGCATCCACCATCCGTCGCATGGGATCCCTGATGCGCTGATGCAGCCCTGGAGAATGGCGTATTGTATCACAGTCGTCCATAATACGAGCACGTAGAGTCTCTACATTTGGTACCGGGGTTGCGTAAACAAGAGCTTTCAAATACCCCCATTAATAAAAGTCAAGAGGGTTGAGGTCAGGAGAGCGTGGAGGCCATGGAATTGGTCCGCCTCCACCAATCCATCGGTCACCGAATCTGTTGTTGAGAAGCGTAGGAACACTTCGACTGAAATGTGTAGGAGCTCCATCGTGCATGAACCACATGTTGTGTCGTACTTGTAAAGCCACATGTTCTAGCAGCACAGGTAGAGTATCCCGTGTGAAATCATGATAACGTGCTCCATTGAGCGTAGGTGGAGGAACATGGGGCCCAACCAAGACATCACTAACAATGCCTCCCCAAACGTTCACAGAAAATCTGTGTTGATGACGTGATTGCACAATTGCGTGCGGATTCTCGTCAGTCCACACATGTTGATCGTGAAAATTAACATTGATCACGTTGGAATGAAGCCTCATCCGTAAAGAGAAAATGAGCTCTAACATGGAAATTAAGCGTTTCCGAACACATGTCAACATAACATCTTTTCCTTATTTGTGTGTGAGGAAAGTTTCCTGAAAGTTTGGCCGTTTTTTTAAAACTCTGAATATATATATATATATATATGGTGGTCCTTTAATCGTGACCGGGGCCAAATATCTCACAAAATTTGCGTCAAACGAAAAAACTACAAAAAAAACCTACAAAGAACGAAATTTGTCCAGCTTGAACGGGGAAAACAGAGGCGCTGTGGTTGACCCGCTAGATGACACTGCCATAGGTCAAACGCATATCAACCGCGTTTTTTAAATAGGAACCCACATTTTTTATTACATATTCATGTAGTACGTAAATAAATATGAATGTTTTGGTTGGACCACTTTTTTCGCTTTGTGATAGATGGCGCCACAAACATATGGCTTACAATTTTAGAGGAACAGCTGGTAACAGGAAGGTTTTTTAAATTAAAATACAGAACGTAGGCACGTTTGAACATTTTATGTCGGTTGTTCCAATGTGATACATGTTACTTTGTGAACTTATCATTTCTGAGGACGCATGCTGTTACAGCGTGATTACCTGTAAATACCACATTAATGCAATAAATGCTCAAAATGATATCCGTCAACCTCAATGCATTTGGCAATACGTGTAACGACTTTCCTCTCAACAGCGAGTAGTTCGCCTTCCGTAATGTTCGCACATGCATTGACAATGCGCTGACGCCTGTTGTCAGGCGTTGTCTGTGGATCACGATAGCAAATATCCTTCAACTTTCCCCACAGTAAGAAATCCGGGGACGTCAGATCCGGTGAACCTGCGGGCCATGGTATGGTGCTTCGACGACCAATCCACCTGTCATGAAATTGCTAAATTGCTATTCAGTACCGCTTCAACCGCACGCGAGCTATGTACCGGGCATCCATCATGTTGGAAGTACACTGCCATTCTGTCAGGCAGTGAAACAACTTGTAGTAACAGCAGTAGAACATTACGTACGAAATCAGCATACATTGCACCATTTAGATTGCCATCGATAAAATGGGGGCCAATTATCCTTCCTCCCATAATGCCACACCATACATTAACACGCCAAGTTCGCTGATGTTCCACTTGTCACAGCCATCGTGGATTTTCCGTTGCCCAATAGTGTATATTATGCCGGTTTACGTTACCGCTGTTGGTGAATGAAGCTTCGTCGCTAAATAGAACGCGTGCAAAAAATCTGTCATCGTCTCGTAATTTCTCTTGTGCCCAGTGGCAGAACTGTACACGACGTTCAAAGTCGTCGCCACGCAATTCCTGGTGCATAAAAATATGGTACGGGTGCAATCGATGTTGATATTCTCAACACCGACGTTTTTGAGATTCCCGATTCTCGCGCAATTTGTCTGCTTCTGATGCCGCGACAGCAGCTAAAACACATACTTGGGCATCATCATTTGTTGCACGTCGTCGTTGACGTTTCACATGTGAATGAACACTTCCTGTTTCCTTAAATAACGTAACTATCCGGCGAACGGTCCGAACACTTGGATGATGTCGTCCACGATACCGAGCAGCATACATAGCCCACGCCCGTTGGGCCTTTAGATCACAATAGCCATACATCAACACGATATCGACCTTTTCCGCAATTGGTAAACGGTCCATTTTAACACGGGTAATGTATCACAAAGCAAATACCATCCGCACTGGCGGAATGTTAGGTGATACAACGTACTTATACGTTTGTGACTATTACAGCGCCATCTATCACAAAACGAAAAAAAGTGGTCGAACTAAAACGTTCATATTTTTTTACGTACTACAGGAATATGTAATAAAAATGGGGGTTCCTATTTTAAAAAACGCAGTTGATATCCGTTTGACCTATGGCAGTGCCATCTAGCCGGCTAACCATAGCGCCATATGGTTTCCCCCTTCAAGCTAGACGAGTTTCGTTCATTGTAGTTTTTTCGTTTGATGCTTATTTCGTGAGATATTTGGCCCGGTCGCTATCAATGGACCACCCTGCATTATATATATCAAAAAAAGGTTTGCATCATCCCAGTTCCCAGAACTCCCGAAGATAGACATTGACTGTGGATATTATATCACATACAAAGTCCCTTCGACTGTCCAGAGATGCCACTAAACGACGTAAACAACCATGCATGAGGAGCGCCTATAAGACGGAGCGGGTCCGACAGCCGATCATTTCGAATCATTCCACCAGGAAGGAGGTACACGGCTCGTGTTGTCTGTAGTTCAACTACGCCTATCCAGTCAATACCCCGGTTCGATCGCCTCCGCTTTGTTACTTTGTGCCAGGGGGGGCACTCAACAAGGGAAGTGTCCAGTCGTGTCGGAGTGAACCAAAGCGATGTTTTTCGGACATGGAGGAGATACAGAGAGACATGCCTCGCTCAGGCCGCCCAAGGGCTACTACAGCAGTGGATGACCACTACCTACGGATTATGGCTCGGAGGAACCCTGACGGCAACGCCACCATGTTGAATAATGCTTTTCATGCAGCCACAGGACGTCGTATTACGACTCAAACTGTGCGCAATAGGTTGCATAATGCGCAACTTCACTCCTGACGTCCATGGAGAGGTTCATCTTTGAAAACCACAACACCAGCGTGGTACACATGGGTCCAGCAACATGCCGAATGGACCGCTCAGGATTGCCATCACGTTCTCTTCACCGATGAGTGTCACATACACCTTCAACCAGACAATCGTCGGAGACGTGTTTGGAGGCAACCCGGTCAGGCTGAACGCCTTAGACTCACTGTCCAGCGAGTGCAGGAGGTGGAGGTTTCCTGATGTCTTCGTGTGGCAATATGTTGGGCCGACGTACGCCGCTGGTGGTCATGGAAAGCGCCGTAACGGCTGTACGATACGGGAGTGTCATCCTCCGACATATCGGCAGCATATTGGCGAGGCATACGTCTTCATGGATGATAATTCGCGCTCCATCGTGCACATCTTGTGAATGACTTCCTTCAGGATAAAGACATCGCTGGACTAGAGTGGCCAGCATGTTCACCAGACATGAACCCTATCGAACATGCTTGGGAAACATTGAAAAGGGCTGTTTATGGACGACGTGACCCACCAAAGACACTGAGGGATCTACGCCGTATCGTCGTTGAGGAGAGGGACAATCTAGACCAACAGTGCCTTGATGAACTTGTGGACAGTATGCAACGACGAATACAGGCATACATCATTTGGTGTTAGAGGTACCGGTGTGTACAGCAATCTGGACCACCACCTCTGTAGGTCACGCTGTATGGAGGTACAACATGCAATGTGTGGTTTTCATAAGCAATGAAAAGAGCGGAAATGATGTTTATGTTGATCTCTGTTTCAGTTTTCAGTACAAGTTCCGGAACTCTCGGAACCGAGGTGATGCAAAACTTTATGTACACTACTGGCCATTAAAATTGTTCATCACGAAGATGTGCTACAGAAGCGAAATTTAACCGACAGGAAGAAGGTGCTGTGATATGCGAATGCTAAGCTTTTCAGAGCATTTACACAAGGTTGGCGCCGGTGGCGACACCTACAACGTGCTGACATGAGGAAAGTTTCCAACCGATTTCTCATTCACAAACAGCAGTTGACCGGCGTTGCCTGGTGAAACGTTGTTGTGATGCCTAGTGTAAGGAGGAGAAATGCGTACCATCACGTTTCCGACTTTGATAAAGGTCGGATTGTAGCCTATCGCAATTGCGGTTTATCGTATCGTGACATTGCTGCTCGCGTTGGCCACGATCCAATGACTGTTGGCAGAATATGGAATCGGTGGGTTCAAGAGGGTAATACGGAACGCCATGCTGGATTCCAACGGCCTCGTAACACTAGCAGTCGAGATGACAGGCATCTTATCCACATGGTTGTAACGGTTCGTGCACCCACGTCTCGGTCGCTGTGTCAACAAATGGGGACGTTTGCAAGACAACCACCATCTGCACGAACAGTTCGACGACGTTTGCAGCAGCATGGACTATCAGCTCGGAGACCACGACTGCGGTTACCCTTGACCGTTGCATCACAGACAGGAGCGCCTGCGATGGTGTACTCGACGACGAACCTGGATGCACAAATGGCAAAACGTCATTTTTTCGGATGAATCCAGGTTCTGTTTACAGCATCATGACGGTCGCATCCGTGTTTGGCGACATCGCGGTGAACGCACGTTGGAAGTGTGTATTCGTCATCGCCATATTGGCGTATCACCCGGCGTGACGGTATGGGGTGCCATTGGTTACACGTCTCGGTCACCTCCTGTTCGTATTGACGGCACTTTGAACATTGGACGTTACATTTCAGATGTGTTACGACCCGTGGCTGTAGCCTTCATTCTGCTCCCCGAAACCCTACATTTCAGCAGGATAATGCACGACGGCATGTTGCAGGTCTTGTATGGGCCTTTCTGGATGCAGAAAATGTTCGACTGATGCCCTGGCCAGCACATTCTCCAGATCTCTCACCAATTGAAAACGTCTGGTCAATGGTGGCCGAGCAACTCGCTCGTCACATTACGCCAGTCACTTGAAGTTACTTGAAGCTGCATGGACAGCTGTACATGTAAACGCCATCCAAGCCTTGACTCAATGCCCAGGCGTATCACGGCCGTTATTACGGCCAGAGGTGGCTGTTCTGAGTACTGATTTCTCAGGATCTGTGCTCCCAAATTGCGTGAAAGTGTAATTATATGTCAATTCTAGTATAATATATTTGTCCAATGAATACCCGTTTATCATCTGCATTTCTTCTTGGTGTAGCAATTTTAATGGCCAGTAGTGTATATATATACTGACAGAAAAAACACCAAAAAGTAATTAATGTAGAATAATGAAATTTCGAGAATACATTTAAGTGTGTAACACTGCAAGATCGCCACGCATACACTCATGCATAATGTTGTACTTTTGTACAGGGGCCGGATATCAGTTTCTGGTATGGAGCTCATTGCATGTTGCATTTCGTTGGTCAGTAGACTAACAGTTAATTCCGTTTGTGGGTGACGCTGAAGTTGTCGTTGGATCATGTCCCATATGTGCTCGATTTGCTGATAGATCTGGTAATGGAGCAAGCCAACGCAACATGATGACACTCTGTAGAGAATGTTGGGTTACAGAAGGGGTATGTGAGCGAGCGGAATGCTGTTGGAAAATACCCCGCTGAAGTACCGTTCATGAATGGCATCGCAACTAGTCGAATCAGCAGACTGACGTACAGATTTTCAGCCAGAGTGTGTGTGATATCACGAGAGTGCTCCTGCTGTCATACAAAATCGGATCCTAGACCGTAAGTCCAGGTGCAGGTCCAGTGTGCCTAGCACGGAGACAGGTTGGTTGCAGTCCCTCAGCTGGCCTCCTTTTAACCAACGCGCGACCATCGTTGGCACCGAGGACAGCTGCTTTCACCAGAAAACACAACAGACCTTGACCCCCTGCCCTCTAATGAGCTACCGTTTAACACCATTGAAGTCACAAATGAAGGTGGTTTGGGGTTAGTGGAACGCACGCTATACAGGGTGTTACAAAAAGGTACGGCTAAACTTTCAGGAAACATTCCTCACACACAAAGAAAGAAAATATGTTACGTGGACATTTGTCCGGAAACGCTTACTTTCCGTGTTAGAGCTCCTTTTATTACTTCTCTTCAAATCACATTAATCATGGAATGGAAAAACACAGCAACAGAACGTACCAGCGTGACTTCAAACACTTTGTTACAGGAAATGTTCAAAATGTCCTCCGTTACCGAGGATACATGCATCCATCCTCCGTCAAATGGAATCCCTGATGCACTGATGCAGCCCTGGAGAATGGCGTATTGTATCACAGCCGTCCACAATACGAGCACGAAGAGTCTCTACATTTGGTACCGGGGTTGCGTAGACAAGAGCTTTCAAATGCCCCCATAAATGAAAGTCAAGAGGGTTGGGGTCAGGAGAGCGTAGAGGTCATGGAATTAGTCCGCCTCTACCAATCCATCGGTCACCGAATCTGTTGTTGAGAAGCGTACCAATACTTCGACTGAAATGTGCAGGAGCTCCATCGTGCATGAACCACATGTTGTGTCGTACTTGTAAAGGCACATGTTCTAGCAACACAGGTAGAGTATCCCGTACGAAATCGTGATAACGTGCTCCATTGAGTGCAGGTGGAAGAACATGGGGCCCAATCAAGACATCACCAACAATGCCTGCCCAAACGTTCACAGAAAACCTGTGTTGATGACGTGATTGCACAATTGCGTGCGGATTCTCCTCAGCCCACACATGTTGATTGTGAAAATTTATAATTTGATCACGTTGGAATGAAGCCTCATCCGTGAAGAGAACATTACCACTGAAATGAGGATTGACACATTGTTGGATGAACCATTCGCAGAAGTGTACCCGTGGAGGCCAATCGGGTGCTGATAGTGCCTGCACACGCTGTACATGGTACGAAAACAACTGGTTCTCCCGTAGCACTCTCCATACAGTGAAGTGGTCAACGTTACCTTGTACAGTAGCAACTTCTCAGACACTGACATTAGGGTTATCGTCAACTGCACCAAGAATTGCCTCGTTCATGGCAGGTGTCCTCGTCGTTCTAGGTCTTCCCCAGTCGCGAGTCATGGGCTGGAATGTTCCGTGCTCCCTAAGTCGCCGATCAATTGCTTCGAACGTCTTCCTGTCGGGACATCTTCGTTCTGGAAATCTGTCTCGATACAAACGTACCGCGCCATGGCTATCGCCCCGTGCTAATCCATACATCAAATGGGCATCTGCCAACTCCGCATTTGTAAACCTTACACTGACTGCAAAACCACGTTCGTGATGAACACTAACCTGTTGATGCTACGTACTGATGTGCTTGATGCTAGTATTGTAGAGCAATGAGTCGCATGTCAACACAAGTACCGAAGTCAACATTTCCTTCCTTCAGTTGGGCCAACTGGCGGTGAATCGAGAAAGTACAGTACATACTGACGAAACTAAAATGAGCTCTAACATGGAAATTAAGCGTTTCGGGACACATGTCCACATAACATCTTTTCTTTATTTGTGTGTGAGTAATGTTTCCTGAAAGTTTGGCCGAATCTTTTTGTAACACCCTGTAGATCATCTGACTGGAAGCGATCCTTGAAGTAACCGATTTGTAACAATGCATTTTCTCAGTTTGGTGCCAACTACGGATCAAATTGCTGCTACAGATGCATACGATGCGACAGAGCCGTATACAGAACATGATGGTCTTTCCTCTCGGTAATACCACGTGGCCGGCCAGAACCGGGCCTCTCTGTGACCGATCATTCTCGTGAACAAAGCTGCCAGCAATCGTGTTTAGTGGCTACATTCCTACCAAGCCTTTCTGCAGTATCGCAGAAGCAACATCCATCTTCCTGTAGCCCTATTACACGACCTCGTTCAAACTCAGTGAAGTGTTGATAATAGCGTCTTTGTCGCCTTAAAGGCGTTCTCGACTAATAGCAGTCTTCCACGTCCAGTCTCAAGGGTAACGAACGCTCATGACCATTACAGTCCGTATTTAAAGCAAAGCTGATTTTCACGCTCATTTTGGCGCTACTAGCGCGAAATATGAATTTCATCTTTAAGATGTAGAAACACTACTGCCAACTGTCCTTTATGTCATACAACTCCTTCTTGGTGTTGTGATTCTTTTTCCTGTTGGTGTATAAAGCGCAAGTGTCGTTAACAAAAATGTCGAAAATTTCAGATGGACACAGACTACATATTTTTTAAATATATAGGGTAAATAAGTACATATGCAATACATGAAGGGCAAACATTGTTAGCAAAAATCTGGAAGTTTACTTGAAACTTTTACATGATACTTTAATAAACATCTGGATGGACATCGGAAATAAATCTTTTAATATATATATATATATATGTTTGAAAGATTTATTTCCCATATCCATCCAGATCTTTGCTTTGTCCAACTTTGTTACGCTAATTATTGCTATTCTGATCAGATGAAGCGCCATCTGTCAGACATTTTTTGAACATTTGTATTTTTTTGGTTCTAATAAAACCCCATGTCATTCCAAGTATGTGTCTCAATTTGTACCTCTCTATCTACATTATTCGGTGATTTATTCAGTTTTCAAATAAATCTTTTAATATATATATATATATATATATATATATATATATATTTGAAAGATTTATTTCCCATGTCCATCCAGATATTCATTAAAGTATCATGTATCATACATATACTGGGTGATCAAAAAGTCAGTATAAATTTGAAAACTTAATAAACCACAGAATAATGTAGATAGAAAGGTAAAAATTGACACACATGCTTGGAATGACATGGGGTTTTATTAGAACCAAAAAAACACCCTATATTGCTAGACACGTGAAAGATCTCTTGCGCGCGTTGTTTGGTGATGATCATGTGCTCAGCCGCCACTTTCGTCATGCTTGGCCTCCCAGGTCCCCAGACCTCAGTCCGTGCGATTATTGGCTTTGGGGTTACCTGAAGTCGCAAGTGTATCATGATCGACCGACATTTCTAGGGATGCTGAAAGACAACATCCGACGCCAATGCCTCACCATAACTCCGGACATGCTTTACAGTGCTGTTCACAACATTATTCCTCGACTACAGCTGTTGTTGAGGAATGATGGTGGACATATTGAGCATTTCCTGTAAAGAACATCATCTTTGCTTTGTCTTACTTTGTTATGCTAATTACTGCTATTCTGATCAGATGAAGCGCCATCTGTCAGACATTTTTTGAACATTTGTATTTTTTTGGTTCTAATAAAACCCCATGTCATTCCAAGCATGTGTGTTAATTTGTACCTCTCTATCTACATTATTCCGTGATTTATTCCGTTTTCAAATTTATACTGACTTCTTGATCGCCCGGTATATATGACATAGAAACAATGTTAGCAAGAATCTTAAAAAGGTATTGACCGATTGACACGATATTTCATCAAGAACTCTTAAAGGTTTTATGCTAAAACCGACTGTGAAAAATAATACTGTGCTGCGAAAACGTGTGGTTTAACTTTCATTCTTGAAGTCAATTTTAACTACGATAGCAGGATATTTTAATCATTTGACGAATTGTTTCTCCCAAATATTCTTTATCCTTATACACGAAAACGTGTGGTTTAACTTTCTTTCTTGATGTCAATTCTAACTACAATAGCAGGATATTTTAATCATTTGACGAATTGTTTCTCCCAAATATTCTTTATCCTTATACACAACGTGCTGCTTTGTTTTCTTCCTCACAGTCGGTTTTAACAGAAAACAGGAAAGTTGTATTTATGGACCGCCAGCTTATGGTCAGAATATTACTAAGGAATCAGTATCATCCGAAGCTTAAATCCTACCTGTTCATACATTAAAAAAAGTGTGTGAAATATTGTCGTGAAAGCTTCTCTCCTCACAGATACTGCAAGTGGGGCTATCTTTCTCATACCAACGCTCCCAACCGATTTAGCCACTTGTTTTTCGAGATTTCAGCCCCCAATCAAAGCTTTGTTCAAATGGTTCAAATGGCTCTAAGCACTATGGGACTCAACATCTTAGGTCATAAGTCCTCTAGAACTTAGAACTACTTAAACCTAACTAACCTAAGGACATCACACACACCCATGCCCGAGGCAGGATTCGAACCTGCGACCGTGGCAGTCCCGCGGTTCCGGACTGCAGCGCCAGAACTGCACGGCCACCGCGGCCGGCTCAAAGCTTTGTCTGCAACAACAGAATATAAGGCTCAAGGACAGTGAGAGGGGGGGGGAGGGGGGGGATTATGGACAGAGGGGGAAAGAGGAGACGAGGAGAGAGAGATGGGAGAAGGAGCACATGGACAGGGAAATGGGGAGAAGAAGATGGAAGTAGAGAGATGGGACAGGAGAAAATTGAGTGGGGGAGGGGGAGGAGGGGATGGAGGGAGGGAAAGGGGGAGGAGCTAGATAGAGAGAGGGGGGCAGAAGGAGATTGTGATGCATATCCAACTGCAATACATGTTTAGGAATTGCGAAGCACTGCAGGGTTTGCTAGTTCACTATAAATACGATGGCCACGCTGAGCTCTAAGTTATTCATGAACCATCTAACCCCTGAAGTTAAAATGATACACGCCCAGATTAATCCTGCACAAGGTAAGCGCCCTAATTCGGGACAACCTTACGGTGACGACTTGCTTTGTTTTATATTCAGTTCCAAACCTAAAATATCTCAGATACCACATGCTAAGGTACATTAGGAGTGTCAATAAGCTGAATAGGTCTGACAAATTATAAAGGTAAAGCGATGCTGACAGTTGATTAACGTAGGATGAACAGAAAATTAAAGAATACCATTTTTTGTTGTTTTAACTATGATGGTCCCGTTCCCATATATTGTGGAAAATGTAGACATTTCGCTTATGGCTCAGCATTGGAATACCCTGTGCTTTCAGAGATAATCTGCTAACGAATCGGTTCCTAGCCAGTCAGGCGCTACAACTTCTCCATTAAACAGAGTAAAGAAAGATGAGTTGATTCTGGGTTGCATTTATAGTAGAACGAACCCAGAACCGAACTGGGGTCGAAAGGGTAGAGTTCCATCATATAAGTTGTCTACTACCAAGGACAGGACGGATTGCCGTGAACCAAGATTTTCGACGCAAGTGACACTGGCTCTTTTCGAACACTGAAGTCATGGCATCAAGTTTGACTCGAAAGTCTAAGCCCTCACACAAAGGTAATTTGAATACCAAACTAGCACTCCCTGTTCCTGAAAGCACTGAAGCCGTCAGCATTTTGCGCGTCATAATATCCCACATGACCCGACTTCCGCTTCATCCGGAGTTCTCTTCACAACCACTCCATCCTATGTCCTCTTCCCAGCAGCCTTCGGCTAATGTCCAGCAGACGCTACGTGCCACGACTGAGTTTATTTATTTATTTAGCGTATGGCTCATAACATCACAATAAAAATTACAGAAACAACACGATTAAAAAAAACACATATGCATAAGCAGAACAATAAATAACAGTTTGTATATAAGGACACAACCAATTGTAAATTTACACTCACAGAAGAGCAATCACAAACAAACGTCCAGCTTAGAAAATATATAGTCGATTGCCTCTTGGCTCGCCGTTAGTAAATCCTGTGGGTCACCCTCATATGCCCTTAGTGGGCATTCCTGCACGATGTGTTTGACCGTCTGACTCTCAGCGCCACAATCGCAAGCGGCCGAAGGAAGTTTACCCCATCTGTGTAAGGAGTCGGCGCATCTCCCATAATTGGTTCTGATGCAATTAAGAGTTGACCAGACTTTGCGGGGGCAATCAAATCCTTTTGGTTTACTATAGATGCCTCAGCAATTCCTCTGCGACGTCTAGGTTACCGTCGTCGCTGGCGGCGCAGTGTACCTGTGTATCGGCGCTTAAAAGCTATTAATATTGACTTGTCTGGACAGTGTAATAAACAGCAATTGATTGGTGGACCAAAAGTTTTTCGTGGACTGCGTCTGAACTTCACCTGTGATGTACAAGCAGTGTTTGGAGGCAGTACATGGCTTACGTTGGCTGTTGTTTGGGGCAATCACGCAGGCTATGGTGGCCTTGAACCGTTTCCAGATGCAAATATTATTACTTGGAAGACGTGGAGTATAGCTGAGACTACAGGACTGTTGGCTAAACAGCCTTATGGTACTCTTGTTCCTAGTATGCCATTTGTTTTGTCTACCAGCAGAAAGAAGAAGTTGAATGCTGATGAGTACCTGTTTATATGGGCGAAAGTCGGCAATGGCAATTGTAAAATAAAGATCAATGGTGACTGTATGTTGTATTATAGTAAAACTAAGGCCCGTGCGCCCATGTTGGCCAAAGAGCTTAGCGCCACAGATAAAATACTCAAAGTCAGAGACCGAACGAACAATTCCTGCCCCACATCACAGTGAAACAGAACGGCTGAAATTTTTGGTGGGTACTAAGTGGCCAATCCGCGGTCTGGCTCCGAAACAGTGGCGCGCAGGCCAAATCAGGATATGGGAGAAAGGGCGGGAGGATGTCACCGTAGCCTCCCTCCAGAACAGAGAGAAATTGAAAATATCGAAGCTTTTACAATGAATCTAGAGGAGTCAATGTAACGTCTCGCTATTAAAATAAGTGGAGAACTTCGCTTTTTCCGCTGAAGCTTCATCTCGTGTACGCCGAACTCGCCGTGTGACCACCTAGGAGTGTACAGCTATACCGCCTGCACGTTTTTTTGGTAGATCCCTCCGGCTGTTGTGCCGAGAAGGTTAATGGAAACTCTCCGTCGCCTTCCCCAGAAAGAAACAGAAGAAAACAGTTACAGCCCACTGCCAGGCTTACAACATGTGTTTCATGTAGAGTACAGAATATGCACGGACTGTTGGCTGTTGATCACATTGAGCGATATTGGGGAAATGAAATAAAATACGTGCTCCACAGAACACTTGTTCTGCGCACTGGTACGAGCAGTTATCATGTGAATCAGACAGGATAGTCAACATGGTACTGTTACAAGTCAGACATATATCTGTTCATGTAAGATGTATGACTTTATATTCCATCAACAGTCATTCAAAAATACATATACAGAGGGGTCCAAAAAAAATGTATCCACTGTTTAAAAGTCCATAACTTGCAAACTAATTGACGGAGTTGTCTCATTTTTGGTGAAAGTGTAGTTTAAAGCCCAACTTAAAGATATCACTGCAGGTGTTCGAAATGGTCACCATTAACATCCACACAAACGATGCCGCCGAACTGCAGCGCGAACTACTGACAGCAACGTGTTCAGTTGGATATTCGCACATGAATGTACGATGGATTCTCGAAGTTCATCTAATGGGAGTGGCATTTGTCGATAAACGATGTCCTTTAGTGTTTCCCATAGGTAAAAGTCCAGAGGAGATAGGTCTGGGGAACGTATTGAATACTCCACAGCACCTCTACGGCTTTTGTCGATAAACGACGTCCTTTAGTGTTTCCCACAGGTAAAAGTCCAGAGGAGAAAGGTCTGGGGAACGTATTGAATACTCCACAGCACCTCTACGGCCTATCCATCTTCCTGGTAGATTTTCGTCCAGATACGCCCTAACACGATTTTGGTAGTGGGCTGGGGCACCATCTTGTTGAAAGTAAATTCTTCCGTCTCCATACAAGTCTCAGATGGCAGGTAAAATGGAAGTCTGAAGCTATAGTAGGTACACCTCACCGGTAACTGTGCCGTCAAAGAAGAATGGCCCAATCAAGCCCCGGTAAGACAATTCACACCACACATTTACTCCTGGCAAATTCACGGCTATGTCTACATGGACGTTCGTATTTTAGGTGGCCCAGTAGATGCAATTGTGGCGAATTACTGTACCATTGAGTTTGAACTGCAAACTCTTCATCGTTGCGCACCATGTTAGTAAACCACTCGCAGTACTCCATTCTACGATCTGGGCCGTCCTCGTTCATTGCGTGTAGCAATCGTGGGATGTAGCACTTCCACTTTGCTGTCTTCAAAATTCGCCGAACACTTGAGCGACTCACTCCAGTTACACGGGTACACTGTCTCACAGACTTCTGTGGTGAGCGAGTGAATTGTTGTAAAACACGACGGGAGTTAGCTGGACTTGTTACTGTTACAGGTCGTCCAGATCGTTGTTTGTGTACATCTTTAACACAGCGTTCGGCTTCGAATTTGTCTCGAATGCGACGAATCGTTAAACGTGTCGATGGCTCTGTTTGATACTCATTTCGCCATTGCCGTTGAACTTCATTAATGTTTTCGTACTTAAAATACCACTTCAAAACTGACTTCCTTTCATCGAATGTAAGTCTTGTTCCAGCCATGTTTACTCGAGTAACTAGGTGCAACTAAATACAAAACACTGACTGTCTGGCGACTGTCATCTGACAAAACAAAACAACGCAATACAACGCTTATGTGGCGATTGCCGGAACTACAAACTATTACACTACCAATTAGTTTGCCAGTTATGGACTTTTAAACAGTGGATACATTTTTTAGAGCCCTCTGTATAACTCCGGCAGCACCTGGAAGATATTATACTGGAAGTGCATAAAAATAGGGAAACACCAAAAGCACAATACACTGTAGGAATACCGTTAGCGTTTAAAACAGCTTCTAGCCATCTCGGGATGGTGGCCGAGGAAGATGTGACACTTCATCCTCGTGCACACAGGACCAGTTCTGAATGACGCGAGCTGTGAGAACAGGCAGCTGGCGTCTTAGAATACAGTATCACGATTGGGGGACAAACATTGAACCATGGCATCGAACTGATCAGTCAAAATGGTCACGAAGTCCTTGAATGTAATGCGATCTTGCAGAGCAGCAGTGGGGCCCATGGAATGCCACGATATGACTGTCCAAACCATCGCCGAATTCTCATCAAATTTCACTCTTGGGACATAAACTCGGCCAGAAATTGGTGTGTGAAACACGATTCATCCGACAAAATCACTTTTTTTCCTTTGCTCCCTATTTCAGGTTGTATGGCTTCGACACCACGTTTTCCTGGTACAGGTATTTGCATTACTGAGGAGTTGTTTTGGAATTCCAGCTCATCCTGAAATTCCTTGTTTTTAGAGCTCCTTTTGGGTTGGTTTGGTGCTGTCAGGGCTGCGAGAGCGACAGCCACTTCTGCAATGACTTTTTCAACCATCGGCCTCTTATTTTTCATCGCAGTCCTCTTCAGTGACCATCCGTCAGTATCACTCAACACATACTTCCTTCCGCGTTGTGACTTAGTGGATGATGTTTTTCTGATTTTCTCTTATACTGGATGGTCGGAAATTCCCGTTACCAACTTCTAGGACATGTAGAGAGTAGTGAGTACATAACATTTTGAATAGGAACCCATGTCCGGAAGCCGACAGGAGTGGTCGTGCGGTTCTAGGCGCTACAGTCTGGAACCGAGCGACCGCTACGGTCGCAGGTTCGAATCCTGCCTCGGGCATGGATGTGTGTGGTGTCCTTAGTTTAGTTAGGTCTAAGCAGTTCTAAGTTCTAGGCGACTGACGACCTCGGAAGTTAAGTCGCATAGTGCTCAGAGCCATGTTCGGAAACGTATCGTTTCCGTTCTATGACAGTTTCAATGCAGATGATTATCTCATCCACACCCACGTGAGGAATGTACTTAGGCGTGACCCAGTACAATTGTTGTAGTCCATTTGAAAAGAATACTGACTCGTTCCGTTATTATTTACGCATTTGCATTACACCGTACACCTTATGCTTTACATTAGTCGAAAACAATAAGAACCCAACATCTACGGCACCAGCCGCAACGTACCGATGCATTACAACAGCGACTCGATGTGACGACCACCAGCGTTGTTACACACATTGTACCTCCGAAACATGTTCTGGTACACTCTCTCCATCCCACCTGTGCAGTCCATTTAAAGAACAGGGAGGCAAATCTTGAATTAAATGTAATATGGAGAGGTGAACGTCTCGAGCATTGAAAAACGCCCGAATATCTTGGTGTCACGTTGGATCGCACACTGACCTACAAACATCATTGTAATGCCACAAGGGAAAAAATCTCAACTAGAAACAACATCATCAGGAAACTAACCAGCGGATCCTGGGGATCAAACCCAAAAGTCCTGAGAACTTCAGCCCTTACGCTCAGCCGCGGAATACGCCGCTCCAGTATGGTCTGCATCAACACACGCGAGAAAAGTTGATGTCGCGGTGAATGAAATGGCACGGATTGTTACCGGATGCTTGAGACCAACCCCAGTGCACAAGATGTACTTAATCATGGGGATCGCACCGCCCAACATACGACGTGACATCGCTGCTCAAGCCGAAAAACCAAGCAAGAAAAGGACATGCGACATCCTTTATATGGACACCAGCCTGCTGACCGACGGCTTTGTTCGAGCAAGAGTTTCCTGTCACGTACCCGTGCCCTGGAAGGGTCGGCTGCAGAGAATCGTTTGAAAAGGTGGGAAATAGACCTGAGAGACCCCCATCAAGATGTAAAAGAAGAACTGGCGCCTGGTGGAGACCTACCATACACAGTCTGGAGAACCCTAAACCGTACGAGGGTAGAAGTGCCAAAGTGCAAGACAAACCTGCAACAATGGGGTTTCCTTAAAGAGAATGAGAACACACTCTGTCTGTGTGGTTCTGTCCAGGATTATCAACACCTGCTTATCTGTCATATTTAGACCAGCCCTGCACAATGAATGACTTATGGGAGGCAAATGACAAAGCCATATTGGCTGCTGATTTTTGGAAGTCTGAAGTCTAGTTCCGGACACGGAAAGTAAGTAAGTACCTGGTGTCTCATCAAGGTCTTGTGCAGCGCCTAGAACTCGTGCCAGCAGATCTTCCTCTGTCTCTACAGGTGTCTCATACATTAGGCTCTTCATACGACCCCACAAGAAGTAGTCCATAGGGGCTAAATCCGTCATTTGTGGCGGCCACGCGGTTGGACCACCAAGGCCTATCCATCTTTCACCAAGCCGTCTGTTGAGATGTCCCCGGACAACCGGTGAAAAGTGAGGTGGTGCTCCATCATGCTGAAACCACATTTCCTGACGGACATTCAATGGCGCAGCTTCCAAGAAAGGGTCCATTACCGTCACGGCCCCCGGCTGCGATCAAAACAGAGGCCAACAGCGCGTGGTTCCAGTCACCGCGGTACAACCGAGCAAAGCCTAGCGGGCTGACGTCCGAGCGTCCACTGGCTACCTTCGTCGCTGCCGAGAAAATTAAGAGCGGAAGCAAACTGGCCCAGAAGGCCAACAACCAATGTATTACTGTTGATCAAGAAATTTTGTTATTCTGTTATCAAGAGCCATCCGTAGACAAACACCCACCATCCTCTTCCTTAAGCCCAGATGAGAACCCACCTTTGAATCTGATGACGGACAATGGAGTCTCATGCCTGTTTACACTGGTATCTGGAAAACTGTTGAAGCATCGTGGAGGACGGGCTTTGCGGAATTAAGGGTCAGCAGTGTGGAGCACCTACAGCAGCGGTGTGCCACGCAACAAAGAAGTGCCGATTTCTGTTATTTTCGTTTCGAGCCAGGTGGGTTGTCCCTTTTCCTGTCTTTTGCTGGATCACTTTTGTATTCTTTCGGTTCCTTTCAAAAGATGGTTCAAATGGCTCTGAGCACTATGGGACTCAACATCTTAGGTCATAAGTCCCCTAGAACTTCGGTTACTTTCCTCTTGATTAAACTGTACATATGGGGAAGGAACTTTCAGCTGCTAATACTATTGAATAACTTAGGGATCAGATAGAGAAATGGTACTGCTGTTTACCTCGTGCTCAGGGAAGTGAAGATGTTTTTACCTTTTTGACAATTTGGCTACAGTCACCAAATTGGGGAGGGGTTTAAGGAGCATTTACTACGCGCTGCTAGACTGAAGTTAACGGGAGATGCTAGAGTACATGTCATGTGTAATGAGAATCTGAGGGAGGCTAAAACATTTGACGATTTTTAGGAAGGGTCAATACAGAGATATCGGAAGAAGAACACGGTAAGATACTGCCGGAAACAGCTTACAAGGGTTTTTTGTAAGCAGAATTAATGGACTGAAGGTTTCGCAGACAGTATTCGTAAAATCAGTGTAGGTACCTATGAGCTCACGGATGGTGATAGGGCAAACTCGGTAATTTTGCGAGAAGCAGAGCAGAGGGTTCATAACGCATTTTTGAGGGGGCTACAACCGAAAATGTCAAGAAAGATTCATTTGGAATATCCTAAGTATTTGAGTGAAGTAGTGTATATTGAATTTTCATTAGAGGAAGCTGAGTCATTGGGTAAGTCACCGGACGTTGTGTAATATGGACATAATTTGTTTTCGCTGTGGACGAAGGGATTATGTACAAAAAGATTTCAGACATCAACGTTGCAGCCAATGTCAAAAATTTGGTCATTTAGCCCGGCAGTGCTGTAACAGAAATCAGCAACAGCAGAAATTTCAGTCTCAGGATAAATCTTACGCGCAGCAGTTAAACGGCGCAAGGAGCGGATTGTCCACTGTGCCACGCTCCCAGTAAGAGTTAGCGCATGTAAGAAAGCAGTGGCAGAATTTATTCTGACCAGCTATGTGGGGGATAAATTCTGTAAAATGTTGTTGGAGACTGACTCTCAGGAATGGGTTGTAAGTAAGTGAGCATTGGAGCAAATAGGTTAAGTGAACCATGCTAAAGGTTCAGTGGCGTAGGTGGAGGGCGTGTAAATTCACTTGGTGCTGGAGTGCTGAAGTTTCAAGTGGAGGAACTTTACTTCCAAGTGGATGCAGAAGTTCTTCCAATGGTAGGTACGACATTATTCTCGGACTCGACTTTCTGGTTGCACGCCACACCATAACTGACTTGGAACGGCATCGGTAGAAGAGCTGGATGGAACTTTGTTTCAACTAGGCTCTTCAACCACAATACTTTCAACATAGCAAGGTCCACTCCACGGCCAGGGGAATACCGGGTCCCTTAAGGTCAATTCGAGTTATCACGATCGAATGAAAAGAGGTTTGTGAATTTGTATGTACTGACGGTTCGAATACCACTGAAAATGATCCTAATTTCTTGGAAAGAGTGATAACGTGTGACGAATCTTGGTTTTTCACTTATGGTCCAGAAACTAAGCGCCAATTCACGCACTGGAAGGCCCAACTTCACCGAGAGCGAAAAAAACTCAAATGAGCAAATGAAGCTTCAAAGCGATGGTGGTTTTTTTCAATATTTATGGAAATGCGTACCTTCGCTGGCTTCCTGAAGGTCAAACTATTAATCAGCATTACTACCTTGAGGTTCTTGCTCAACTTCGTGAGACAGTAGGAAAAAAACGACCGGAACTGTAGAAGAACAAGTCATGGGTTCTGAATCAAGAGTACGTACTCATACCGCATTGTCTGCTAAGAGACTTCTAGCGTTGCCTGACCTAGCAGCACGTGACTTTTATCTATTCCCCAAGGTCAAATCTGCATTAAAAGGTAAAAGATTTCAATCCGTTGAAGCAGTGAAAGAAAAAGTGGCACGCGTCATCAAGGAACTCATAGCACTATTTCCATCGATGAAAAATCCGCGTGAAGAGTTGTAAGGACACAGGATGGGAGTATAGTAAAGGTGACAATAAATAAATACGTTGTTGTTGTGGTGGTGGACTGGTTTTATGCAGCTCTCCATGCTACTCTATCCTGAACAAACCTCTTCATCTCAGAATAACTACTGCAACCTATATCCTTCTGAATCTGCTTAGTGTATTCGTTCCTTGGCCTCCCCCCCCCCCCCCCCCCCTCCGCCACCTCAATATTTCCCTCCAGCGGTAAATGAATGATCCATTGATATCTCAGAATGTATCCCATCAACCGATCCCGCTTCAAAACAAGTCGTGACAGAAATTCCTTGTCTCCCCAGTTCTGTTCAGTACCTTCTCAGTAGTTACGTGGTCCACTCATTTAATCTTCAGCTGTCTTCTTCGGCGCGACACTTCAAAAACGTCTATTCTCTTCTTTTCTAAATTGTTTGTCGGTCGTCCGTGCTTAACACCCATATATGGCTACACTGCAGACAAACAGCTTGAGAAAAGACTTCCTCGCACTTAACTCTGTATTAGATATTAACAAATTTCTCTTCTTCTCTTTCTGCCATTGTCAGTCTATATTTTGTGTCCTCGCTCCTTCGGCCTGCATCACTTATTTTACTGCCCAAATAGCAAAACTCATCTACTACTTTCAGTGTCTCGTTTACTAATCCAATTCCCTCGGCATCACCTGACTTAATTCGACTATATTCGATTATCCTTGTTTTGTTTTTGTTGATGTTCATCTTATATCCTTCTTTCGAGGCACTGTCCGTTCTGTGCGTCCGAGTTCGTTGCTGTCTTTGACAGAATTACAGTGTCGTCGGCAATCCTTGAAGTTTTTATTTCTTCTCCCTGGACTTTAACTCCTATTCCAAATTTTTCTTTTGTTTCCTTTACTGCTTGCTCAGTATACAGATTGAATAACATGCGGAATAGACTACAACCCTGTCTCACTCCCTTCTCAACCACTGCTTCCCTCTCATGCCCTTCGACTCATATAACTGCCATCTGTTTTCTGCACAAATTGTAAATTGCCTTTTGCTTCCTGTAGTTTATCCCTGCCACCTTTAGAATTTGAAAGAGAGTATTTCAGTCAACATTTTCAAAACCTTTCTCTAAGTCTACAATTACCATAAACTTAGGTTTGTCTTTCCTTAACCTATTTGCTATGGATGTCGCAGGGTCAGTATTGCCTCATGTGTTCCTACATTTCTCCGAAATCCGAACCAATTTTCTCCGAGGTCGGCTTCTACCAGTTTTTCTATTCTTTCGTATGGAATTTGTGTTAGTATTTTGCAAGCATGACTTATTAAACTGACAGTTAGTTAATTTCAACATCTGTCAGCAGCTGCTCTCTTTGGATATGTATGTTTCTGAAATAAAATGTTTTACAGTAAATGTCGCATTATCTTAGAGCCACACTTCCTACTTCGAAATTCGATTTCCTCCTTGTCACTGGTTAAACTGATTGATACAGATTTGGATAGGCACACTAACACGCTGCCAAATGCGTCTCGTCAGACTGGACCCCTGTTTTGGATGTTGCGTATGCGACACGTGTTACAAAATTTAGGTTTACCTGAAGTGACCATGAACTGGAAAGAGACGCCTTGTGTATGTAAGTAGGTTGTTTACGTTTTTATGTTGGTAACGCCATGTAGCGCTCTATATGAAAATCAGTGACTGTGCTGTGTGCAGTCTGTGGCTGGTTTTCATTGTTGGAATTTGCTATTGTAGTGTTGGGCAGTTGGGTGTTAACAGCGCGTAGCGTTGCGCAGTTGGAGGTGAGCCGCCAGCAGTGGTGGATGTGGGGAGAGAGATGGCGGAGTTTTTAGAGCGGATGATCTGGACGTGTATCCATCAGACACAGTAAATTTGTAAGAGTGGATGTCATGAACTGATATATATATTATGACTTTTGAACACTATTAAGGTTAACAGATTGTTTGTTCTTTATCAAAATCTTTAATTTGCTAACTATGTCTATCAGTAGTTAGTCCCTTCAGTAGATAGAATCATTTATTTGGCTGGCAGTAATGGCATTCGCTGTATTGCAGTAGTTCGAGTAACGAAGATTTTTGTGTGGTAAGTGACTCATGAAAGGTATAGGTTATTGTTAGTCAGGGCATTCTTTTGTAGGGATTTTTGAAAGTCAGATTGC
The DNA here is from genome assembly GCF_021461395.2 of Schistocerca americana. Lineage (NCBI taxonomy): Eukaryota > Metazoa > Arthropoda > Insecta > Orthoptera > Acrididae > Schistocerca > Schistocerca americana. The sequence goes on along the minus strand of NC_060121.1, from coordinate 327,560,242 downwards.
GTTGCGCTAAAAAATATTGTGTGTCAGTTTAGTGTTGATCAGAATAAGCAAAGAGCAAATTGTCTGAGTACGTTCAGTTCTGCTCAGCTGTTTGAAAATCAAATATCGTAAAGACACAAGATCAAATCGATCTTCAGGCCTCCAACGAAAATACGTCAATTGCTGAGACCAGTTAAAGACGCTGTAGGTCTCAGAACACCTGGAGTTTAAGAAATACCTTGAGTGTGGCCAGAAGTACATCGGACAAACAGTGCGCACTGTGGAACAACGCAGGAAAGAACATGAGAGGTATTATCGCCTACGCTATCCAGAGAAATCTGCGTTAGCTGAGCATGCGTTAGAAAACGGTCACCACATAAAATTTGACGATACCTCTGTCGTGGCTCGCACTAACGGCTTCTGGGACAGTTTAATACAGGAAGCTATTAAAATAAAAATTACCACAAACACCCAGCTCAGCGCTGCGTGGGATCCAGCGATCGCGCAGTTGAAGAGGGCACATCGAAAGCCGACTCAAAACGTGCCCATATATGGCAATGTCACGGGCACCAGTGACGTCACAGCCGGCAGCTAGCGTATATAAGGGAGCACCAACAGCCCACTGGCAGTCATAATACTTGACAATGGCCAAGGAGTGCTTGGCCGAAAGCTCGTGTAGTTTTAACCAATTGACGCGGTTGGAAACCCGAGAACATTTTACTCAAATAACGTAAGGGGTAAACTATCAGCACAGTCATTTATAATTTTTCTAAGGGGACGTTTCAGTGTTACAAAATTTAGGTTTACCTGAGGTGACCATGAACTGGAAACAGACGCCTAGTGCGCCGCGGATTTCCTTCTCGGAGATCTCTCCAGTGTAGACAGGACAGGCTGTGCAGAAGGCGCCACCACAGAAGCCAGTGATGAAGCGGCCCACAAGCAGGACCCACGCGTCCTTGCAGAAGGAGAGAAGCATCCAGCCGAGCACGAAGGGCGGCGCCAGGCAGAGCAGAGGCAGCCTCCTGCCCACCCTGTCCAGCGTGAAGGACCCCATCACCATGGCAGCCAGTGCGCCCAGCGGCATGATCCCGCCACACCACGAGACGGTCTCTTCTGACAGCTCCAGCTCTTTCTCCAGGAGGGGGCCTGCGGGCGACGACCAGCCCAGCACGGTACCCAGACAGAAGCCGCCCAGAGTCGCTGCAGCAAACACTCAGTGTTACCTGCAAATCAACTGAACGTCCAGCTGGGTAAGAGAGCCAACAAGAACATACACTACTAGCCATTAAAATTGCTACACCACGAAGATGACGTGCTACAGACGCAAAATTTAACCGACAGGAAGAAGATCCTGTGATATGCAAATGATTAGCTTTTCAGAGCATTCACACAAGGTTGGTGCCGGTGGCGACACCTAAAACGTGCAGACATGAGGAAAGTTTCCAACTGATTTCTCCTACACAAACAGCAGTTGACCGGCATTGCCTGGTGAAAGTCTGTTGTGATGCCTCGTGTAAGGAGGAGAAATGCGTACCATCACGTTTCCGACTTTGATAAATGTCGGATTGTAGCCTATCGCGATTGCGGTTTATCGCATTATGACACTGCTGCTCGCGTTGCTCGAGATCCAGTGACTGTTAGCAGAATATGGAATCGGTGGGTTCAGGAGGGTAATACGGAGCGCCGTGCTGGATCCCAACGGCCTCGTATCACTAGCAGTCGAGATCACAGTCATCTTATCCGCATGGCTGTAACTGATCGTGCAGCCACGTCTCGATCCCTGAGTCAACAGATGGGACGTTTGCAAGACAACAACCATCTGCACGAACAGTTCGACGACGTTTGCAGCAGCATGGACTATCAGCTAGGAGACCATGGCAGCGGTTACCCTTGACGCTGCGTCACAGACAGGAGCGCCTGCGATGGCGTGCTCAACGACAAACCTGGGTGCACGAATGGCAAAACGTCACTTTTTCGGATGAATCCAGGTTCTGTTTACAGTATCATGATGGTCGCATCCGTGTTTGGCGACATCACGGTGAACGCACATTGAAAGCGCGTATTCGTCATCGCCGTACTGGCGTATCACCCGGCCTGATGGTATGGGGTGCCATTGGTTACACGTCCCGGTCACGTCTTGTTCTCATTGACGGCACTTTGAACAGTGGACGTTACATTTCAGATGTGTTACGACCCGTGGCTCTACCCTTCATTTCGATCCCTGCGAAACCCTACATTTCAGCAGGATAATGCACGACCGCATGTTGCAGGTCCTGTACGGGCGTTTCTGGATACAGAAAATGTTCGACTGACGCCCTGGCCAGCACATTCTCCAGGTCTTTCACCACTTGGAAACGTCTGGTCAATGGTGCCCGAGCAACTGGCTCGTCACAATACGCCAGTCACTACTCTTCATGAACTGTAGTATCGTGTTGAAGCTGCATGGGCAGTTGTACCTGTACACGCCATCCGAGCTCTGTTTGACTCAATGCCCAGGCGTATGAAGGCCGTTATTACGGCCAGAGGTGGTTCTTCTGGGTACTGATTTCTCAGGATCTATGCACCCAAATTGCGTCAAAATGTAATCACATGTCATTTCTAGTATAATATATTTCTCCAATGAATACCCGTTTGTCATCTGCATTTCTTCTTGGTGCAGCAATTTTAATCGCCAGTAGTGTACATTTTGTGTCATCTATGGGACAGCAGAAAGTCTATTATCCGATCACACACCTCAGTGCTTCACCCTGGCAAGAGACTAAGTGCTCTCGTTAGATGGCTGGGCATCAAGTGATGGCCAACCAAACATGGTGCTTAGCGAGAAACTGCCTAAAGTACGGGCAGAAAATACAATGTTCCGTCTACAGGCCGTTGTAATGAACACTCATGTTAAGAAAGAACAGAACACCTCGAACAGCTGAAATAGGACGTTCATATTCACACGACATATACTTCAGAAATGATTAGCATTTCAGTGACCTCGCTTCAGCATGTATTCTGTTGCCTTGTAAGCACATTGTGCGCCACGGGCCCTGATACGTGGTGACATCCGCGCATATAACGAGCGCATGGCATCCTGTGGTATAGCCATCCATGCAACACTCACCTGGTTCCAAAATTCATCTGTGGTGGTTGGCATTGGGTCACAATGCTGCACCTGTCGTTTCACTGTATCCCATTTATTTTCGACATTTTGGGACAAGACTGGTGATCTGGCGGGCCACGGCAAAAAGCTGACATTCCATGACACGAAGAAGGCAAGCGTTCATGCAGCAGCATGTGGTCGTGCATGGTGTTGCTGAAAATTGGCACCTGGTGTGTTGCGCAGAAAGGGTATTGCCACAGCTTGCGAAATGTCATTCACGTAGGTCACACTGGTCACAGTGCCTTGGACACGCACCAACTGTGATTTGTGGTTGCACCCAACAGCACCCCACACCGTTAGGCTTCGAGTTGGCGCTGTATGTCTTGTGCGAATGCAGTCACTATGATGCCATTCTCTCTGTCTGTGCCGAACCAGAATGTGGCCATCATTTTCAAACAAACATAACCTGGAATAATCCGAAGACACTATCTGATGCCATTCGTGTCCTCCGTGAGGTCACCGAGCGAGATGGCATAGTGATTAATCCACTGGAGATTAGATTAGATTAGGTTAGTTTTTCGTTCCATAGATCCGTGCTGAGGAGATCATCGTGGATGTGGAACATGTCAAATGTTTTTTAAGCTGAAATAACAATACTAATAGTATGAGTATATACAATACATTATTTTTTTAAGCTGAAATAACTATACTACTAGTATGAGTGTATACAATAAATCATTTGTTTCTTTTAAAAAATTCATCAATGGAGTAGAAGGAGTTGGCCACTAGTCAGTCTTTCAGGCTCCTTTTAAACTGATCTTTATTTGTAACTAAATTTTTTATGTTTGCTGGAAAATTATTGAAGATGAGTGTTCCTGAGTAGTGGACCCCTTTTTGAACTAAAGTAAGTGCTTTTAAGTCCTTGTGCAGATCATTTTTGTTCCTGGTATTGTATGTATGAACTGAGCTGTTTGTTGGAAAAAGAGATATATTATTTAGGACAAATTTCATTAAGGAGTAAATATACTGAGAGGCATTAGTTAGTATACTCAGTTCTTTGAAGAGGTTTCTACAGGACGTCAGTGAATTTAGTCCACAAATAATACGTATTACACGCTTTTGGACTCTGAAAACTTTTGTTTGACTTGAAGAGTTACCCAAAAATATTATACCATATGACATTATGGAATGAAAGTAGGCAAAGTACGCAAGTTTTTCATTAGTTAGTATACTCAGTTCTTTGAAGAGGTTTCTAAAGGACGTCTGTGAATTTAGTCCACAAATAATACGTATTACACGCTTTTGGACTCTGAAAACTTTTGTTTGACTTGAAGAGTTACCCAAAAATATTATACCATATGACATTATGGAATGAAAGTAGGCAAAGTACGCAAGTTTTTCATTTTTATGTCACCTATGTCTGCTAACACTCGAATTGCAACACTGTAATTCGGAAGGATGACAGTTCAATCCTGCGTCCGGCCATCCTGATTGGGGGTTTCCGTGATTTCCCTAAATCGCTTAGGGCAAATACAGGGATGGTTCCTTTGAAAGGGCACGGCCGACTTTCTTCCCCATCCTTCCCTAATCCGACGAGACCGATGACGTCGCTGTTTGGTCTCCATCCCCCAAATCAACCCAACCCAGTGACGTTCCATATGGTGGGTCTAACCCCCTCATCTCGTATAGGATACCTAAAGGATGCTCCATTCTCGGAATGCTATACAACAATTCAAGCATATTAAATTAGTAGTTTTATTTCTATAAATCAGATAGACAATACTTAACTTTAATGCACAAAGGTGTCGCAAGGGACGGGCGACGTGCAACGTAAATCCCAATCCTTGCTATACACAATGTTCAAACAAGCAAGACTGTCACACGGTTTGTTTATCACTGCTAACTGTTCTTGTAGCACTCTCTGCTAGGCCGTGCTGTGCTCTGCGAATACGTTCCACTAATGTCCGCTACTGAGCACTAGTGTCCGCTAACGTCCGCTCGAGGCTGGCATAGGCGGCAGCTTTTATTCGCTTCTTGTAGGTGTCGCTCCTGTCGTGGCACGGTCCTGATCAGCGCACCATTGGGCGACGTCGTTTCACCTCCGTCTCTGATCTTGCGTTCTTCGTCGTCGTTCCAGCGCCAGAACATTCCTCCCCCTAAAGCGACGGACCGTCGTCTTTTAGGGAGTGCGACCACGGCGGGAGGATGCAGGATGGAGACTCACAATGTGACACCTTTCAAACTCGGCAGGTGCTGATAACTCCATCTCACACGTGTGTGGGCGCAACGTCGGGCCGGAAGCTGTGGTTGCAGGGGACGTCAAGCCTCTGGCGGTACCCCGCCATCCGGCCTGCGCTCTGGAGGAATCGTCCCCCAGAAAACGACCAGAGGGGTACGTTTCCACCTCCTGTTTCCATGAACCAGATGAAGAAGGTTGCGACTGCTGCATTGTGGGCGAGTCCAGCTCCATCGGTAGAACGAGAGGAGGCGAAGGCTCCGTCTCCATGGGATCGTCCCGCGGTGTGGTAGTGAAACCCTCTATCGTCTGCTGTGGCCGCGTTGCCCTCTGAACCAGTGAAACTGGGGGTAGAGAAACTGAAAGATCATCGTGGACACGACAGAGGCGAAGTTGATTTTTATGGCAGCGCTGTAAGCCATCGAGATCTGAAATAAGGAACATGCAAGCGCAAAGTACACGGACGATCTTGCCTCGCACCCACCGTCTGCTGTCGCTGAAAACACTCTAAAAGACAATATCATGCGACACGAAGCGATACTTGCGGCCTTCCTTCGGCACCGGATGCTAAGGAGGATGGAGCAGGTCTTCAGTGTCCGATGGCGGCGGCCGTGAAGCAATTCCGCCATTGATGGTCCATCTCGTGGGTGCGAGCGATATGAGGCCAGAAACAGTGTTTGATCCCTGGTGTGTGCGGACCAAAGTTTGGCCATCCGCTGCTTGAATGTCCTGACAAAACGTTCCGCTTCGCCGTTTGACTGTGGATGGAATAGTGCACTAGTTAGATGCCGTATGCCATTGCGTTCACAGAAGGTTTCAAATTCATTTGAAGTGAACTGTGGTCCGTTGTCTGACACTATTACTTCAGGTAAACCTTCTAGACAAAAGATCGATGGCACCTGAATTGTGCTACGTGACGCTGTCGAGTTCATTGGCACAGCAAAAGGGAAGATGCTATACGAGTCAACCACAATCAACCAGCGGGTGTTCCGAAATGGTCCCGCAAAGTCTATGTAAACATATTGCCGTGGTGATTGCGACTTAGGCCAGGCAGAGAATTTCTATGGCGGAGCGGACTGATTTTCCGCACATGCGTGACACTGTGACGTCATTGTTCTATTTGGGCGTCCATACCCTACCAAGTACAATGCCGACGCGCTACCTGTTACGTACTAACAACCCACCCTCCCCCCCCCCCCCCCCGTGTCCATGGTGAAGTAACTGTGTAACTGTATCACTTCTCTTGTAAAGCGCCGACCGGGGTGACCGAGCGGTTCTAGGCGCTAAAGTCTGGAACCGCGAGACCGCTACGGTCGCAGGTTCGAATCCTGCCTCGGGCGTGGACGTATATGATGTCCTTAGGTTAGTTAGGTTAAAGTAGTTCTAAGTTCTAAGGGACTGATGACCTTAGATGTTAAGTCCCATAGTGCTCAGAGCCATTTGAACCTCTTTTTTTTTTTTTTTTCAAAGCTTTTGGGGTCAACAAACGTGATTGGCCACTGTCGCTCTGAACAACAATCACACCTGTCTATACAGCGAGGCTATGCCGACGTACAAAGTATCGGCGTACTAAGGAATTCTCTATGTAATGCAAGGAACGAGGCCAAGATGTGCGAATGTAGTTGAGCAAAATGTTCAAATCTGGATCAGCTGTACAATTTTATTATAGTTCAGCGGAAAAGATTTAAGCAATTTAGAATCCTGAGCATTGATGTGACAGCAAAATGCAGCAGAAGCGTCTAAGTCTGTATCAGAACCAATCGAAAAACGTGAAAGCTCGTCCGCATTACCATGTTGAGCCGCCGGACGATACACAATCTCGTACTGGTATTGAAACAACGACGAAGCCCATCTTTGCAATTTTTGGGCAGTTCGTACAGGAACCTGTTTCGTCGAATGAAACAAGGACTGCAAAGGCTTGTGATCCGTTACTAAGTAGAATTTTCCGCCATATGGGTACTGATGAAATTTGGTGACACCGTACACAATAGCCAAGCCTCTTCTTCAATTTGTGAGTAGTTACACTGAGCTTTGGACAACACTTTTGATGCGAAACCGATAGGTCTGTCTTTATCATCAATTCTGTGCGAAAACAATGCACCAATTCCGTAAGAGGAAGCGTCAACTTGCAATACAACTGGTTTGTCAGCATCAAAGTAAACTAAGCAGCGATCACTGAGAAATGCATCTCTAAATTTTTGTGAAGCTACCTGCCACTCATCTGTCCAGACAAAGGCGACATTCTTGAGACGCAAGCGATGCAATGGAGCTGCGATTAATGCAGCATTCGGTATTAACCAAATATAATAGTTCATTTTTCCTAAAACGTACTGCAATTCTGTGATACTGCGAGGAACTGGAAACTCTCATATGGCTAAGATATGCGACTGAAGAGGATGTACACCTTGACTGTTTATGACATAACCAAGATACTGCAAATCAGGTTTAAAAGATCACACTTGTCCAGTCTACACTTTAGTCCTGCATCAGATAATTAACGAAAAATTTTAAATATGTTCTTCAGGGGTATGACGTACTACTACAATATCGTCCAAATAGTTTGAACAGTTTGGCACTTGTGCAGTCAGCTGTTCCAAATACGGTTGGAAAATGGCGGGTGCGGAAGCACTGTCAAAAGACAAAAGCAAATATTTTTAACAAGCCCTAACGAGTATTTACTTACTACGCACACTTTTTGAGAGTCTTCATAGAGCGGTATTTGAAGATATGCGTCAAGCAAATCAATTTTTGAGAAGTAGCGTCCAGCGCCTAATTTGTCCATGAGATCATCTGGGCGTGGCAATTGATAAGTATTAATCACAGTTTGTGGGTTGACTGTAGACTTAAATACACTATATGATCAAAAGTATCCTGACACACCCAAAAGCATACGTTTTTCATATTAGGTGCATTGAGCTGCCACCTACTGCCAGGTCCATATCAGCGACCTCAGTAGTCATTAGACTCGTGAGAGTAGAATGGGGCGCTCCGCAGAACTCACGGACTTCGAACGTGATCGGGTGATCGTGTGTCACTTGTGTCATACGCCCGTGCGTGAGATTTTCACACTCCTAAACATTCCTAAGTCCACTGTTTCCGATGTAAGAGTCAAGTGGAAACGTGAAGGGAAACGTACAAATGGTTCAAATGGCTCTGAGCACTATTGGACTTAACATCTGTCCCCTAGAACTCAGAACTACTTAAACCTAACTAACCTAAGGACATCACACACATCCATTCCCGAGGCAGGATTCGAACCTGCGACCGTAGCGATTGCACGGTTCCAGACTGAAGCGCCTAGACCGCGGACACGTACAGCACAAAAGCGTACAAGCCGACCTCATCTGTTGATGGACAAAGACAGCCGACAGTAGAAGAGGGTCGTAATGTGTAATAGGCAGACATCTACCTAGACCGTCACACAGGAATTCCAAACTGCATGACGATCCACTGCAAGCACTACGACAGTTAAAAAGTTGGATTTCATGGTCGAGCGGCTGTTCATAAGCCACACATCACGTCGGTAAATGCCAAACGACGCCTCGCTTGGTGTAAGGAGCTTAAACATTGGACGATTGAACAGTGGAAAAACGTTGTGTGGATGGACGAATCACGGTATGGCGATCCGATGGCAGGGTGCGGGTGTGGAGAATTCCCGGTGAACGTCATCTGCCAGCGTGTGTAGTGCCAACAGTAAAATTCGGAGTCGGTGGTGTTATGGTGTGGTCGTGTTTTTCATGGAGGGCCCTTGCACCCCTGGTTGATTTGCGTGGTACTATCACAGAACAGGCCTACATTGATGTTTTAAGCACCTTCTTGCTTCTCACTGTTGAAGAACAATTCGGGGATGGCGACTGCATCTTTCAACATAATCGACCACCTGCTCATAATGCACGGCCTGTGGCCGAGTGGTTACACGCAATAACATCCCTGTAATGGAGCGACCTGCACAGAGTCCTGACCTGATTCTTACATAACACCGTTGGGATATTTTGGAACGCCGAATTCGTGCCAGGCCTCACCGACCGACATCGATACCTCTCCTCAGTGCAGCACTCCGTGAAGAATGGGCTGCCATTCCCCAAGAAACTTTTCAGCACCTGGTTGAACGTATGCCTGCGAGAGTGGAAGCTGTCATCAAGGCTAACAGTTGGCCAACACCATACTGAATTCCAGCATTACCGATGGAGGGCTCCACGAACTTGTAAGTCATTTTCAGCCAGGTATTCGGATACTTTTGATCACATAGTGTAGTTATTTTTGTATGCGTCTGGACTGTGGGACACTTGATGTGAATGTGGAGAGGTGACATTCCGGACGAAAATGTGTGAGTATGGGTTCCGTGCGGCGTTACAGCTAGCTGCGCGGGTCTTCAAAATGGTTTAAATGGCTCTGAGCACTATGCAACTTAACTTCTGAGGTCATCAGTCGCCTAGAACTTAGAACTAGTTAAACCTAACTAACCTAAGGACATCACACACATCCATGCCCGAGGCAGGATTCGAACCTGCGACCGTAGCGGTCGCTCGGTTCCAGACTGTAGCGCCTAGAACCGCACGGCGATAATATGAAACGAGATGCCTTTCTCTGAACCTTTTCGATGTTCTCCGTCAATGCCATTTAGTAAGGTTCTCATACCACACAACAGTACTCTAGCAGAGGGCGGACAAGCGTAGTGTAGGTAGTGTCTTTAGTGTGTTTGTTGCAGCCTCTAAGTGTCCTGGCAATAAATGCAGTCTTTGGGGTTCGCATTCCCCACAACACTATCTGTATGGTCGTTCCATTTTAAGTTATTCGTAATTCTCATCGCCAGATATTCGTGTTACTTATAACGTAAGTGGATTCTTATCAGCACTCATATGCATATCCTCAACGCTTTAGTGTCACCTGCACTTTAACAACATCTAGATTTCTTATATAAATCATTGATCTTATGATGACTTTACTAGACGGTAAGTGACTGAATCACCTGCAAACGATCTAAGATCGTCTCCCAAATAATTTATTCAGATTACGAACAGCAGCGAGCCTTTAATATTTCCCTGACGATCGCCAAATATCACTCCTCCTTTTCTCGATTACTCTCTGTCAGTTACTACTAACTGCGACCTTTGTGACAGGAAATCACGAATCCAGTCGCCCAATTGAGACGATACTCCATAGGAACGCAATTTGATTAGAAGTCGCTTATGAGGAATCGTATCAAAAGCCTCCTGGAAATCTAGAAATACGGAGTACGCGAAGGAACTTGCCCCCCTTCTTGCAGCGGTGTACCGTAGGTCTCTAGAAGAGCGCAGCATTCCAAAAGATTGGAAAAGGGCACAGGTCACCCACGTTTTCAAGAAGGGACGTCGAACATGTGCAGAACTATAGACCTATATCCTAACGTCGATCATTTGTAGAATTTTGGAACACGTATTATGTTCGAGTATAACGACTTTTCTCTCGTGCGGTAGCGTTCTCGCTTCCCAGGCCCGGGTTCCCGGGTTCGATTCCCGGCGGGGTCAGGGATTTTCTCTGCCTCGTGATGACTGGGTGTTGTGTGATGTCCTTAGGTTAGTTAGGTTTAAGTAGTTCTAAGTTCTAGGGGACTGATGACCATAGATGTTAAGTCCTATAGTGCTCAGAGCCATTTGAAGCATATTGAACGACTTTTCTGGAGGCTAGAAATCTACTCTGTAGGAATCAGCATGGGTTTCGAAAAAGACGATCGTGTGAAACCCACCTCGCGCTATTCGTCCACGAGACTCGGAGGGCCATAGACACGGGTTCCCAGGTAAATGCACTGTTTCTTGACTTCCGCAAGGCGTTTGATACAGCTCCCCACAGACGTTTAATGAACAAAGTAAGAGCATATGGACTATCAAACTAATTGCGTGATTGGATTGAAGAGTTCCTAGATAACAGAACGCAGCATGTCATTCTCAATGGAGAGAAGTCTTCCGAAGTAAGAGTGATTTCAGGTGTGCCGCAGGGGAGTGTCGTAGGACCATTACTATTCACAATATATATAAATGATCTTGTGGATAACATCGAAAGTTCACTGAGGCTTTTTGAGGATGATGCTGTAGTACAGTATATCGAGAGGTTGTAACAATGGAAAATTGTACTGAAATGCAGGAGGATCTGCAACGAATTGACGCATGGCGCAGGGAATGGCAATTGAATCTCAATGTAGACAAGTGTAATGTGCTGCGAATACACAGAAAGAAAGATCCTTTATCATTAAGCTACAATATCGCAGGTCAGCAGCTGGAATCAGTTAATTCCATAAATTTTCTGGGAGTAGGCATTAGGAGTGATTTAAAATGGAATGACCATATAAAATTAATCGTCGGTAAAGCAGATGCCAGACTGAGATTCACTGGAAGATTCCTAAGGAAATGCAGTCTGAAAACAAAGGAAGTAGGTTACAGTACACTTGTTCGCCCACTGCTTGAATACTGCTCACCGGTGTGGGATCCATACCAGATACGGGGAGAGCAGCGCACTTCGTTACAGAATCATTTAGTAATCTCGAAAGCGATACGGAGATGATAGATAAACTCCAGTGGCAGACTCTGCAAGAGAGACGCTCAGTAGCTCGGTACGGACTTTCGTTGAAGTTTCGAGAACACGCCTTCACCGAGGAGTCAAGCAGTATATTGCTCCCTCCTACGTATATCTCACGAAGAGACCATGAGGATAAAATCAGAGAGGTTAGAGCCCACACAGAGGCATACCGACAATCTTTCTTTCCACGAACAATACGAGACTGGAATAGAAGGGAGAACCGACAGAGGTACTCAAGGTACCCTCCGCCACACATCGTCAGGTGGCTCACGGAGTATGGATGTAGATGCAGATGTTGATTCTCTGTTGATAGAACTCATTACTTCACCAGTGTAAAGAGACAGTTGTATTTCACAAGAACGGTGTTTTCTCAATCCATGCTGTGAGTCAATAAGTCATTTTCTTCGAGGTACTGCTTGCAGTAGCCCGAAAATTTGAACTGGCGGAGAGCACACAGGCACTGTTCTAAACACACAGCCCGCGGAGTGATATCAGCTTGATTCTTGGACAGCATGTGATTCGCAAAGCTAAAGTAGTGCTTCCGATTCTGGCATTGCTGTCGCACGTTTTTGTGATGCTGTCTGGGGTACCATTTCAGAAGAGGCCACCTATGTTCGAAGTCAACCTGCAATAACCACTAACAGATGGCAGAAGGCAGCAGTAGCAGTGAAGGGTATACAAAGCATGTCGGGAAACTGTGGGGCCCAGGCCGGAAACAGTACGACCTTGTCATAATGAGAAAACAGAACGATTTTCTAACGTCCAAAAGAGCATGATCACTGGCTTTCAGACAGAGAGTGAAAGCATTTCCCAAACGGCTGAGTCTGTAAGCTTTTGATGTGCCACTGTGGTAAAAATATACCGAGCATGACAACAGTGGTGCACCACAGGGCACAGATGACAGGAGTGAACGGAATGTAGCGGCACCATCGCTTAGGATAAGGAAAGTTAGTTTTGTGCAGTATTCTGAGCACAAGTTACGGCCAGGTGCAGGCTGAATCGCAGTGAGTTATGCATACCAACAGTAGAATAGAGGCCACAGAGCCGTCAAATTGCTGAAAGCGTATACATAGAAATTTTGCATGTCGCAAATCACAGCCAGAAGGGACCCACTGGCCAACCTAGCGTGTTATGATTACGTGACGCGAAGTGACACATACGGCAAAACAGAGGTGCACAGCCACATATAAGTGGGTGTGGGTTTCTAACGAGATTCATTCAAGTGTGGCTGCTCTGCTGGACAGTGGGGCGTGTCAAAACACCAGCTACATGCAGCAACAGATGGGACGCAAGCGTCCAAGTCCACGGTGGGTAGTTGGTTCGACCCTCTGAGGCCGACGTGGGGTCCCTAGGCAGCCAGCCTGCAGCAGGACACTCTTTGGCTCACTACCAAGGGCAGTCTCCCGGGCTCCAACATGCACCAGTGACATCCGGGATGAGGGTCGCAGATTCAGCCACGGATCACAGGTGCTTGTTGTCGCCGCATCCTAAGCCACACTGGCGAGCGAACATGGTGCTGACCATCTTGCAGCTGTCAGTGGGCTGCTCGGCGGCTCCTCAGAGTGACACGGAGGCAACAAGGATGGGGACACTTGAGTCAGCAGCCAGCGCATCCTGACGCCAGTGGAATTCCATGGCTGGCCAAGGCTGGCTTGACACAGCATTGCATTGCACGGGCCACTGGGGCGCTTCCTCAGCATTGTGGGGCCCAGTGACGCAGACTGAGAGGAAGAGGGACACTGTAGCTGGAAACAATAAATCACGTAGAAGGCTCAAGCTAATCTTAATACGGTGCCCTCTACCTCTTCCCGCCTCATTTGGTCATCCTGATACATTCTGTGGCAGAAGTTGCCACTACAGACGGGTGCGGAGATCTGTACGGGCGAATAGACGTGCAACTGTTGCGCAACCCATCACCCAGATGAACCTAGGAGCTACCCACAGTTTCCCCTCAATGACCACTACGCAAACGTTGCTGTGCATGGACCTCCGTAGCAGGCACGTGGTTCATGCACCCAAGCTGACTGCTGTTCTTTGCGACGGAACTTACGCCAATACCGCAAATGGACATCCACTGAGTGGCGAATGGTAGCCTTTCTGTTCGCAACATTCTCTGGGTGATGTAGTTCTGGAAGGCACAATGGATCAACACAAGTATGCACCTGTCCTTGGGGACCATGTCCAACCCTACATGCAATTTGTTTTTCCTCAGCAAGATAGCATCTACAAGTAGAACACTGCAAAGTGTCATACAGCTTGCAATGCACGTGCGTGATTCGAAGAACAGCATAATGAGTTTACAGTACTCTCTTGCCGATCAGACTCTCCGGACACTTACCCAGTCGAGAACCTGTGGACAACTTCGATCGGGCTGTTCGTGCCATGGATCCTCAACCGCGAAACCTAGCGCAGCTGGCTAAAACACTGGCGTTGGCATGGCCCCATATCCATGTCGGTAACTTTTAGAACCTCATTGACTCTCTTTCTGCACTCCTCGTAGCGATCGGCACTGCAAAAGGTGGTTATTCGGGCTTTTGACGGGTGGTCACATTGATGTGACTGCTCAGTGTATACCAGTCACATCATCCCTCTGTGACGACTTTGAATTAATTATTTTATACACTATGTGATCAAAAGTATCCGGGCATGTGGCTGGAAATGACTTACAAGTTCTTGGCGCTGTCCATCAGTAAAGCCGAAATTCAGTATTGTGTTGACCCACCCTTAGCCTTGATGACAGCTTCCACTCTCGCAGGTATACGTTCAATCATGTGCTGGAAGGTTTGTTGGGGAATGGTTCAAATGGCTCTGAGCACTATGGGACTTAACTTCTGTGATCATCAGTCCCCTAGAACTTAGAACTACTTAAACCTAACTAACCTAAGGACATCACAAACATCCATGCCCGAGGCAGGATTCGAACCTGCGACCGTAGCGGTCTCGCGGTCCCAGACTGTAGCGCCCTGGCCGGCTGTTGGGGAATGACAGCCCATTCTTCACAGAGTAATGCACTGAGGGGAGGTATAGATGTCAGTCGCTGAGGCCTGGCACGAACCTCCCAAAGGTGTTCAGTAGGATTCAGGTCAGGACTACGTGCAGGTCAGTCCATTTCAGGGATACAATTGTCGTATAACGACTCCGCCACAGGCCGTGCATTATGATCAGGTCGATCGTGTTGAAAGATACAGCCGCCATCACCGAACTGTTCTTCAACAGTGGAAGAAGGTGCTTAAAACATCAATGTAGGCCTGTGCTATGATAGTCCCAAACAAAACAACAAGGGGTGCAAGCCCCCTCCATGAAAAATAGGACCACACCACAACATCACCGCCTCCGAATTTTGCTGTTGACACTACACACGCCGGCACATGACGTCCACCGGACATTCGCCATACCCACACCCTGCCATCGGATCGCGACATTGTGTACCATGATTCGTCACTCCACACAACGTTTTTCCACTCTTCAGTCGTCCAATGTTTACGCTCCTTACACCAAGCGAGGCGTGTTTGGCATTTACCAGCGTGATGGTTGGCTAATGCACAGCCGCTCGACCATGAAATCCAAGTTTTATCACCTCCCGCGTAACTGTCATAGTACTTGCTGTGGATCCTGATGCAGTTTGGAATTCTTATGTGATGGTCTAGATACATGTCTGCCTATTACACATTGCGACCCTATTCAACTACTGGCGGTCTCTGTCAGTCAACAGACGAGGTCGGCCTGTACGCTTTTGTGCCGTACGTGTCCCTTCATCTATCCCCTTGACTATCACATCGGGAACAGTGGACCTAGGGATACTCACGAATGTGGAAATCTCGCGTACAGACGTATGACACAAGTGACACCCAATCACCTGACCACGTTCGAAGGCCGTGAGTTCCGCAGAACACCCCATTCTGCTCTCGCGACGTCTAATGACTGTTGAGGTCGCTGATGTGGAGTACCTGGCAGTAGGTGGCAGCACAATGCACCTAATATGAAAAACGTATGTTTTTGGGTGTTTCCGGATACTTTTGATCACATAGTGTGTTACTTAAGACCATTTCTTTTCTGTTGTAGCTGGCCTAACAGAAAAATCTGATTGGAAACGGTCTGCTGCAGTCGCTTGGTATCGTTCCAGATACTAGAACGTCAAGATGCATAGAAAATATGCCCAGTAATCAGAACAATAAAGATGGGATTCCGTTGCGAATGGACTAGCCACATGACTGCCTTACGTAGAGGGACGTTTGATTACCTCATACAGAAATGATTATGCGATTAGACTGACCACATGATTACTTTATCCGACCTTTGTTGTCATCACTTGTGATGCCTTACTTGAAATAAATAGACTTAATATTTCCGCAGTGTATCTGAAAATTATAGCACAGTACTTTCGCGTATCCGCTTCACAACCAAATTATAGTGTTAACCTGAAAAAGTGGTAACACAACGTACGTACATACCCGATAGAGCGGCGAACAGCTGAGGCAGCCTCCTCCTAATCAAAGAAGGTTTGTCCATGACTGCCACAGTGATTAACTCCTTTTTTTCACTGTCTGAAACAGATATTACACACTCCTTAAATATCAAATCTGATGGTACAAAGAAGAAAGTTACACTTAACAAATAACAGGCCATAAGATGCTATGATGACTTCTTAACAAATGGACTATGCAATAGTTGTTCTTCAATGAACTGAGAGCAGAAAGTCTCAGTCAGTTTTCTTTTCTTTTTAATTCCAGTGTTTTCTCAGGTTTTCCGTTCTTAAAGTAGTTGTGTTACGGCCGTAGAACAGTAACTTATCGATATACGTCGAGAATAAGAAAAAATAATAAAAAATTAAGATCTCGCAAGGTTTTACATTTTCATTGAAATATTGACAACGTATGTGTGAAAACGCTACACAATTCACCAAAATCTCTCGTTTGCAACTAATTTTTTTTTCCTCTTAACCTTTCCCTTCCTGCAGGACTCGGAACATTGAGCCGGCCGAAGTGGCCGTGCGGTTAAAGGCGCTGCAGTCTGGAACCGCAAGACCGCTACGGTCGCAGGTTCGAATCCTGCCTCGGGCATGGATGTTTGTGTTGTCCTTAGGTTTAACTAGTTCTAAGTTCTAGGGGACTAATGACCTCAGCAGTTGAGTCCCATAGTGCTCAGAGCCATTTGAACCATCGGAACATTGTGGCCCATGGAAAGCATCTATTTGATCTCAAAAATAATTTTGTGCTATCACTATAAGACTGGTCAAAACAGTTGCCTTTTTTTCTTTTTGGAATGTGTTCTTTAATCTCATTGACAACTATATATTGACATTAACCAGTAAAAACATTTACACCACAATGTGTGTGAAAGTTATGTACAACACACTGGTTATGTACGCAAGATAAAACTTTTATGGTTACCTTATGTTTAATAATTTATGATGAACTCTAAGCAAGTAGTTAACTTGCAGATATCCAGAAGTTTGTGAAGCTGTAATGTGAATGGGATATTGTTTATACAGATTGACAAAAAATGTTTCAAATGGCTCTAAGCTCTATGGGACTTAACATCAGAGGTCATCAGTCCCCTGCACTTAGAACTACTTAAACCTAACTAACCTAAGAACATCACACACATCCATGCCCGAGGCAGGATTCGAACCTGCGACCGTAGTCCTGATGTCAACAACAGTTCAAAAAACTTCCGTTATTCATTGCTTACCTATTACGCTATCATCTATAGGGTCCTGTATCTGATGTCTGGTAAATATACACACCGAGGTGACAAAAGTTATGTTCAAAAAATGTTCGAATGTGTGTGAAATCTTATGGGACTTAACTGCTAAGGTCATCAGTCCCTAAGCTTACACACTACATGACCTAAATTATCCTAAGGACAAACACACACACCCATGCCCAAGGGAGGACTCGAACTTCTGCCGGGACCAGCCGCACAACCCATGACTGCAGCCCCAAGACCGCTCGGCTAATCCCGCGTGGCGACAAAAGTTATGAGATAGCGTTATAAAAGAGCCGGGAATTGGCGGAGCTGTCATTTCTACTCATGTGAAAACGTCTCCGACGTGGTTATGGCCGCACGATGGAAATTAACTGACTTTGAACGCCGAATAATGGTTGGAGCTAATGACATGGAACATTCCATTTCAGAAATCGATAAGGATTTCGATATTCGAAGATCAACGGTGGCAAGAGGAATACAAGGACAGTTATCCAACAGACGTTAACAGGTACTATCTCGAAATTCAAATTAACGAGAGAAACTTCAGAAGCGTTTCAAATCCATATGGGTGTTCGCCAAGAAAATGGAGTCTCCCCTCTCCTATTTAACATAATTCCGCAAAAATTTGAGAACGTTTCAGAAACATCATAAAAAACATACTCCTAAACAAAACGCCACGGAAAAGATTACAGAAAAATAAAAGATCTTGAGAACGCAAGAGTGAACACGGCTAGCATATGAAGAGAATTGGAGACTCAAGGCGAGCTACGAGAGGAAATCGGCAGTCTCTGTTTCAAAGGAACCATCCCAGTATTCATCCTTATCGATTTAGAGAAACCACTAAAACACAAATATTGATAGCGGGGAACAGATTTGAACCCTGCTCCTCCGAAATGTTTTTAGATGTAGTTTTTTTATCTTAGGTAGGAGAATATGCTCATAAGGTTCTCGTTTTTCTTGCACGTTGCTCAAGAGAGCTTCGAGATTTGTATGTCAAGCAATAAGTAATCATGGTTCGCAGTTGATGTTGGCAGTTCTTTTGAGGATCGATAGGACATTTGTATTTTTACAATCGTCTATGAATGTTTTAATCGGCATTTAAATTGTTATGATAATCACTGACGAAGTGTTTCGTATTACGCTGGTGGCATCATACAGTCGTTTCTATTCATGCACGAAACTTGGTGGTGGTGGTGGTGGTTAGTGTTTAACGTCCCGTCGACAACGAGGTCATTAGAGACGGAGCGCAAGCTCGGGTTAGGGAAGGATTAGGAAGGAAATCGGCCGTGCCCTTTCAAAGGAACCATCCCGGCATTTGCCTGAAACGATTTAGGGAAATCACGGAAAACCTAAATCAGGATGGCCGGAGGCGGGATTGAACCGTCGTCCTCCCGAATGCGACGAAACTTGCAACGTGGTTTATGGGGACAGTTACTTGTTTTAAAAACCGTGTTGATTGTTTCTTTCGCTTATCAAAATATCCCATTATTATTTCTGGAGACCATCGGTTCCATTTTCCTGCAAGACATCATCAAGCTCTTCCACGCAAGTTTCAACACGAGCTATTTCACATCGAATGGCAACTTCTACGAACATCTGAAAGGCGTCACCATGGGTAATCCTCTTAGTCCAGTGGAGAACAACTTCATCATGGAACATTTCGAAGTACAGGCACTGGGGTTGGTACCTTTTAAACCTAAAGTGCGGTACAGATAAGTCGATAACATCTTCGTTGCGTAGAGCCATGGTGAGTAGCAGCTCACAGACACTTGAACAGCCTTCATGCCAACTTAAAATTTACCATGGAAGTAGAAAAGGACAACCTTTTAAGATGTGTTGGTCGCAAGGGATAGTGAAAACCTGGGACACAGCGTGTACCGCAACCAGACACACACGGGCCGATACCTGTTCATACTGTGAAATCAACACATGAGCCAGTAATCAGTATGATTAATACGCTCATAACGCGAGAAAGACGAATATGTGAGCCGCAGCGCGTCAGACGCGAGATACAACACCTGGAAAGCGTTATGAGGTGCAATGGGTACTCCCCCAGTCATATAAGACGTGTAACAGAGTCAAACAACCGGCGAAGCGACACATTGGAAAAGGGTCATTCCACACCAAGTGGTCTAAAACTGAAAAAAGTTCCCACCATCATGGTCTCCAATTTTCGTCAAATTTTAACTGTAGCTTTAGTCAAGTGTTGAAGTAAGTTTCCCAAGATTTCAGGCCTCTAGCTGCAATAGCTGCTGATCTAGACCCCCTTGTCTGAAGTGTACTTAGTCCGTGTGCATGCAACATAAAAAAAATGTCATATTTGGAGTCTAATAAAATCGAAACTAATTCATAAGAATGGTTAGTAAGATGCGACCCTGTACAGTTTTTTTTGCTGATTCCAACGAAATTATGTATAACATTACTCATGCAAACCCCGGTCAAATAACTCGACTCAAAGTATACTTCAAAATTTGTCGTGACACAACGCGACAAATTTTGACCAATATTAAGACTGCAATGATTTCCTTGCAGTTGAAGATATGGACTTGAACTTTTGGCCAAGCTTCATGCTTGTGCTAGACATAATGCAGCCGGATTTGCAATGATCCAGGCCATATGGTCGCCCTGCAGTATCTCTTCAAATTAGGCAGTGTCAGCACAAACGGTAAAATTTACCAAAGTTTCAAGCCAATTACTAAAAAATAGTTGGCCTGAATCTGCTTGTGAATAGTATCACCTAAAAGAGAAACTCTTGCTCTACAAGACTGACATTTGTTTTTTTTGCAACGCGACCATTAAGTACTCATTAACTCACATCAAAGTTGTTATATTTTGTATGCGCGATGCACTAATTTTTCTTCATTTCTAGGAATTTGAATCTTAATAGTCGCTTAGAATTACTGATATAATTGGATATTTCATTCGTGTTTTATTCAGTGATTGGCCAGTGAGAGATGTCAGAAGTTAATGAAGAAGAAGAATCGTTGGCCCCCTGTTCAATTGGAAAAGATGCTGCTGCATCGAAGTGCCATGTTATCTTCTATGCTAAGAAGACTGGATTCAAAGCGTTTAGTGATTTCACAGAATGTGACCAGAAATTGCTTGTTTCGCGTTCAGAAGCCAAACTTGACGAAAATTCCATCATTTGCTTCCACCATGAAGCCCTCTTCCTACATGAATATCAAGCGATGCAAAAGAAATGTTGCAATCCATTCAAGAAGAGGAATCACAATGTAAAAGCTGGACTTAGACTGCTTGATAATGAAACAGCTGCCAAACTTTGCCTGTTAAAGAAAAAAGAAGTGATTGATATAAAACCTGGTCAGAAGCTTTGCCCTCGCTGCATGTCGGCACTGAACCAAAAGCTAGAAGATTCATCATCACTATCAACCCAATCTGAACAAGATTTCACAACGGATGAAACTGAACCAGCCATCAACAAAAGTTTATCATTTATTGGTGCTTCACCATTGAAAAGAAGACAACTAAGTAAAAGAGATAAGCAAAGCTATGCAAAAAGAAAGATCTTGGATGCACAAAGTTTAATTGGGAATCAAATTGCTGCTGCTGTAGGAATCAATTACGATGAACAGCCAAGTTCAAGTAAAAGTCGCCCATGCAATAATTGTGCAGATCTTGATAATCTTATAGAAGAGTTGAAAGAAAAATGTAAAGTGTCAAATCGTAGGACAAAAGTTCAAATATTGACCTTGGTTCCAAGAAGCTGGACAATTAAAGATACGACAACAGCATTTAATGTATCAGAAAGAATGGTAAAGCAAGCGAGAAAACTGAAGAATGAGCAAGGTGTTCTAGCTTTTCCAGCAAATCGGCAAGGAAGGAAGCTTTCAGATGAAGTTGTTCAGAAAGTACATGACTTTTTTCAAGATGACGAATTCAGCAGACTTTGTCCAGGGAAGAAAGACTGTGTGCCTGTGAGAATTTCAGGAACAAAGGTGTACAAGCAAAAGCGGTTGTTGCTTTGCAATTTGAAGGAAATGTACGTGTCTTATCAGAAGCAAAATGGACCAGAAATTGGCTTCTCAAAGTTTTGCGAGCTTAGACCAAAATGGTGTGTTACAGTTGGCTCTGCTGGAATGCACTCAGTTTGTGTCTGTACAATACACCAAAATGTCAAGCTTATGCTCACTGGTGCATCAATCAATGAAGACTACAAGGAAATTCTTAGCAAAGCTGTTTGCAGCTTGGAAAACAAGGATTGTATGCTTCATCGTTGTGAAAACTGCCCTGGTCCAGAAGGTGTAGAAGCAGTTATTGCAACATATTTTGAAGATAATGACCCTGAAGAACTGATTGAGTACAAACAATGGATTCATACCGACAGGGATACTTTAGAAACAAAGCAGCTTTCAACAGAAGAGTATGTTGAAGATATTGCAGCAAAAATTTGGAACCTGTCTTGTCATCACTACATTGCCAAGCATCAAAGCCAGCACCTGAAAGCTCTCAAAACTGATTTGAAAGAAGGCGAATTCATAATACTAATGGATTTTGCTGAAAACTATTCATTTATTGTTCAAGATGCAGTGCAAGGCTTTCACTGGGAAAACAGTCAAGCAACAGTTCATCCATTTGTAGTCTACTACTGTGAAAACGAAGAGGTGCAATGTGTGAATCTTTGTGTTATTAGTGACTGCCTTCGACACGATACGATTACTGTCCATGTTTACATTGGAAAAGTAATCAATTACCTGAAGATGCAATTTTCCAAAATAAGCCACATCCACTACTTCAGTGATGGTTCAGCTGCACAATATAAGAATTTCAAGAATTTTCTCAACTTATGCTATCACAAAGAAGATTTTGAAATAACAGCAGAATGGAATTTCTTTGGAACAAGCCATGGAAAGTCGCCTTGTGATGGCATTGGAGGCACAACAAAACGGTTGGCAGCAAGAGCAAGTTTGCAACGTCCATATGAAAACCAGATTCTAACACCCAAAGATCTTTTCAACTTCTGCAATGATAATATCAATGGAATCAAATTCTTTTTCATCAGCAAAGAGGAAGTTGAAGAAGAAAAAGCTTCTCAAGAAGAAAGATTCCTGCAAGGGCACACTCTAGCTGGCACAAGAGAAAACCACCATTTTTTGCCCATTGATATGACGACAATTAAGGTCAGTAGAGTTTCTAATGATGCGACATCTTTTTTGGCCAAAATTAGTGCTGCTGAAGTAGTAGTTCAAGTCATGGATCTTCAGCCTGGGCAGTATGTTGCTTGCATTTATGAAAAGAAATGGTGGATTGGAAACATCGTTGAAATCTCAGTCGAACAGAAAGATGCTTTCATAAGCTTTATGCATCCTCATGGTCCTGCAAGTTCATTTTATTGGCCCTTAAGACGTGATACTTGCTGGATTCCAGAACAACTTATCATTGGTGTTATTCCAGCTCCATCAGTGACATCATCTGGTCGGCAATACAGTTTTCCTGAAAGCATTCTCTTGCAAATCAACGATGCTTCCAGAATGATGAAGTAACTGAGGAAGACAGGCTTGGGAACCTGCATAAAGAAACCCACAATCAGGCTTGGGATCCTGTGGTAAAGACACCCTGTAATCAGGCTTGGGAACCTGCAGTAAAGATACCCACCCGTGGCTGTTACTGCATGGCTATCGGGCGTGGCCCCTATGGCGATGGGGATGCTGGTTTTATTGTGATAACCAGTAATGGCTCAGCCATCATGGACCAACGCAGGGCACTGCGCACACAAAATATAAGATACTTTGACCTGAGTAAATAAGCACTTAATGGAAGCGTTGCAAAAGAAAAATATATCCATCTTGTAGAGCAAGAGTTTCTCTTTCAGATGATACTATTCACAATTAAATCCAGGCTGACTATTTTGTAGTAATGGGCTTTGAACTTTGGTAAATAAAGCCATTTGCGCTGACACTGCCAAATTTGAAGAGATTTTGCAAGGCGACTATAAAGCCTGGGTAGTTGGAAATCCAGCTGTATTATGTCCAGCACAAAGATAAGACTTGGTAAAAAGTTCAAGTCCATATCTTTATCTGCAAGGAAATTATTGCAGTCTGAATATTGGTCAAAATTTGTCGCATTAAGTCACGACAGAATTAGGGGTACACTTTGAGTCGACTTGTTTGACCGGATTTTGCATCAGTAATCTTATAATTAATTTCGTTTGAATCAGCACAAAAAACTGTACAGGGTCTCATCTTACTAACCATTCTTATGAATTGGTTTCAATTTTATGAGACCCCAAAAATGGCATTTTGTCTGATGTCGCGCGCATGCGAACTTACTACCCTTCAGACAAGGGGGTGTAGATCAGCAAGTATTGCAGCTAGAGGCTTGAAATCTTGAGAAACTTAATTTAGCACTTGACTAGTGCTACAGATAAAATTTGAAGAAAATTGGAGACATGATGGTGGGAAGGTTTAGACCACTTGGCATGGAATGACCCAAAACAAATGTCGGGCACGGCCTTACCGCCATACTTCCCAGCGTTGCGGACAGAATCGGCCGTATATTGCTCAAACACGGCGTAAAGACTATTTATAAATCGACAAAGAAGATCAAAGGGTGTCTCAGATCAGCAAAGGAAGAAAGGGACCCACTTGCAATGTCGGGAATATAACGCATACCATGCACAAGAGGAAAAGTTTATGTTGGAATGACTGGACGAGTCCGCAGCTCGTGGTCGTGCGGTAGCGTTCTCGCTTCCCGCGCCCGGGTTCCCGGGTTCGATTCCCGGCGGGGTCAGGCATTTTCTCTGCCCCGTGATGACTGGGTGTTGTGTGACGTCCTAAGGTTAGTTAGGTTTACGTAGTTCTAAGTTCTAGGGGACTGATGACCATAGATGTTAAGTCCCATAGTGCTCAGAGCCATTTGAAACATTTTTTTGACTGGACGATCAATCAACACCAGGATCACTGAAAATAAGCGGCATTGCGGGTTGGGGCAGGTGGAGAAATAGGGCGTGGCAGAGCACGCGCTGTGTGATGCCGACCACACTGTAAAATTCGCCGACACGGAAGTTCTGACTGTAGATGGTTCAAATGGCTCTGAGCACTATGGGACTTAACTTCTGAGGTCATCAGTCCCGTAGAACTTAGAACTACTAAAACCTAACTAACCTAAGGACATCACACACATCCATGCCCGAGGCAGGATTCGAACCTGCGACCGCAGCGGTCGCGCGGCTCTAGACTGTAGCGCCTAGAGCCGCTCGGCCACTGCGGCCGGCCCTGATTGTAGAGGTGTATGAGCTATTACACCCGCTTGTTCAGAGAAACTATAGAAATACATAAACATGACAACAGCTTCAAGAAGAAAGCCTCAAGGTGAACGAATCCTGGACCCGTTGCAAGTAGCAAGAGGAAACCTCAACGGAATTTATCACAGAAAAGCCCTTGGACATTGGCGCGCCAGGTACATACAGTCTGCGACCGAGAGCTCGACTCCAGTCTACCACCAGCAATGGAGGGTGAAGCTTTGACAATGCCAGCCACTCCTGCTAGCAAAACGTCAGGAATATCATCAGACAAACTTTAGCCAAAGAACCCGAGAAAGAATCCATCGGGTAGTTTGTCGTTTACAACTTTGTCCAGTTTTAGTAGTTTTGTTTCACCGATATAGAGAAAAATATGTGTTACAAAGTTCGACAGTTTAGTGAGATTTATTTTTCAGGCCTCCCTAAAATCCAAAAAATTATTGCAACAAAATAAGATCTAAGAAAGCAACTGGCTTGAATTAAGGAAGGTAATTAAATAAACCTGTCACACACTTATTAACGTATCTGTTCAGTGGAAGCGTATGAGAAAGTAAACCAGATCACAACAAGTACATTTAAAACAATGATCTCTAAGAAAGGTAAGTACATCAAACTGATGCACAATTACTTGCAGTTTTAGTGGTATGCGAGGAAACAAAATAATAACACATTTAATACAATATTCCTAGCAAATGTATGCTGTATTTAGAAATAATAATAATGGAAACCAAACAACGTCCTTTTTTTTAATAAACCGCCCACGAATGTTCCTGTTTTAATTAAAGAGAGTTGTTTCCTCCCGCTTTAATCTATCGAAATAACTGTTTTCCTCTTTCCAGTGGCTGATGAAAATGATAGTAAAATTTAACTCTTTCACTGAATAGTCGGTATATATAACTTCTTTATATCGACATGCATTGTCAGTCAGCTATTCAGAGTTCTAGGAAGTGGAATAACGTTTCCAACAAAACCACAAACACGTTTATCCATCTACAAACAAAATAGCTCTGTGATCGTCTTAGATGTAATGCACGCGCTTGTAACTTCCATCATTAATGATATCACTATGCAAGAACACGCTACCGCAGAGCTATCTGTTGAATTGTAAACCGGGTTGCAGAATTTAACAATAAAATGCTCAAGTGCGCTTTGTCATAAAGTAATGCCTTAGTCGCAAAACAGGCCACTTTTAAGCTACAATGTTCCATTTATTTACGGTAAATAGCATTTTAATTCGTACTGTCTGTCCTTTACAATTGTTGAACTTGTTTTTAGGATACATGATTCGTTTCCTTTCCGAGAAATGTGTTCTTAAAACATGTCTTTGACCATAATAGCTGTAATACGGATTATTTTTTCCCATTGCAGTAAATTCTCGTAATAGAAGCAGTGTATCGCCGATGCTACTAGGTCAGATTCGTCCTGTTGTTTACGTCGTTCGTCGTATGTTCTCTGCTTCATTGGTGAAACACAATGGCTAATAATGCATTTTTATCTTTACCCCGCATGAAGTGAATTCACTGCAACATTCGCAAGTAATATAAATTATGCAGAATATGGGTACATCAAAACACATTACTATCACGTGAAGCTATTGTGCTTCGTCAGGTTTATGATATGATCTCGTCTTCATCCAACCTGAAAAAGTACTTATGAGAATGTTACCGATGCTGGGAAACCCACATTTTAACGTAAGGTCTCGATTTGAACTCGCTCCTTCTCATATGCACAAATTGCTGGAATATAGGTTTAGGAGTTAGTAACAAACTTTGAAGTAATACAATCGCTATCTCAAGGAGCGTAATACTGATCCTTGTCTAGTTTCCAGCTACCGGGAACTGTTTGTTACCTAAGGAGTCGGATATGAATTAGTTCAGGGGCAACTTCGTTTGTATATCTCAGACTACTGGTTATTACAAATGCCGTGAAGGAGAGATACATTTCTTATAGCACAGCTGCATGCTAGCATTGTAGCTGTACTTCGTCACAATGGAGCAGACTATACAATAAGATGTACATATCGAATGACTGTGGAAGTTGTTATTTATTCTTAACGCCGAAAACAGTGCGCTAAAAGATTCTTTCTCAACTGCAGGCTATTGCTGCGTCGTGTACTACTGTACACAGTAATTGTATTAGGCTCAACGTAGGACAATACATTCGTCAACAAAGACAAATAAACTGCATGAAGGACCAGCTTGTTAAAAGTTATCTCATACTTACGTTATGTTCTGCTGGTGTGGAACTGGTATCCCAGCAAGTCACCAAGGTACGATTAGAGCTCTTTTTTAATCTTGAGTTTTCAATTAATCGTTAGTCATTTTGTAGTCTAAAATGTCGATAGTTTTTTTACTCTCCCCACTTTCACCAAGGTATTCGTTGTTAAAGATAAAAGAAACGAGAAGCATGAGATACAGGGCGCTTTAAAACAGATTATTCTGTAGTATTAGTGAAGCTTCGTCGATGGCATCATCAGTTTGGCCAAACACTGTTTTAAAACCTCCTCCTCAAGTGCACTGGTGCAAATGATTTAAAAACTTTTCCTCTTGCACAATTCTGGGCAGTTCTTGAAAAATTACGAACAGTTGCTGACTCCCTTCATTTGTCACGGAACTACGAATCGAAATGTCAAAGATATACACAATGCTACGATGCGTTCGTTGATAGTCGTCTGTTCTACCGCGAGCTAATGTCCTCACTTATTCAAGATCGTCATTTAAATCAAACGCTACCTTCCACACTGTATCTAAGATATGATAGCTGCAAAATCTCTAGTTCGTATAGTAATTCTATTAATTCAGAGAAACCAAGATGGCGTTAGTTACAATATTCTTATGCCTTGTATTGCGCGATAAATGAAATTGCAAAATATTCATATGTTTAGTACTAGATCACGTATGCCTCAAAGTGTTGTATGGAAATTTGCACAAAGAGTTATACTCTCTAAAACTCTCATATAATACGCTTCTCATGCAATGCATCGGAAATTACTACTGATAATTACACTCATGAGGCTGATTTAGTCACTATGAAATAACTTACAGACATTCGTTGTTGTAATCGGTTAGCTAATAGGAATGTAAGACCTATTAGGATAAAAACAACCGCCGGCCGAGTGGTTCAAGGCGCTACAGTCTGGAACCGCGCGACCGCTACGGCCGCAGGTTCGAATCCTGCCTCGGGCATGGGTGTGTGCGATGTCCTTAGGTTAGTTAGGTTTAAGTAGTTCTAAGTTCTAGGGGACTGATTACCTCAGAAGTTAAGTCCCATAGTGCTCAGAGCCATTTTAACCATTTATTTGATAAAAAAACCCTATGATATAAATTGAAGTATGTGACTAATGTAGGACAATGTACAGTGCAAGAAGATCCAACTGCGTGTGTGGAGAGGGTGTTTGGAATAAGGTCGTGAGAGCGTGAGATTTTTTTCGTGTTCTCTTTTTCAGTACTACTATTTTAACATGTCACGCAGAATTTATCAATCTCTGATCTCTTTTTAAATTTAAAATATTTACTTAAGACGCAAGAGTTATTCGGAATTTATTAAAATATTCAGACAACATGTTAATAAAATTAGTGACTGTCTACATATTCGACAAAAGAAGGCTATCTGCCCACTGTGATTATTCTCGCCAGATGGAGTCGCAGGGAAAAGTTATTGCTATTGCAATAACATAATATTCAGTTAAAAGTATTATACCTATTTTCGAGCAATCTGAAGATAATTTGCAAACACCCGTCTCCTTAAATAAACTGATTTGTTACTTGGAGTGGAAGAACAAACGCCTTACGGCATCTGTAGATTGCTCTTGTAAATAAGCTGTGCAGTATTCGCTCGAGGTCTCAACTGCCAACGTTTCCCGCGAAAATTAATAGTGATTATAAACTCTGTAAAAAATTAGTACAATAGAGACAGATGGTATTTTCAAGACGAAAAAACAGTAAAAAGTCTAAATTGAAGCTCATTGTGGTCAGCAGACTAATAAAAATACGTGTGTGTGAATATACTTTCTGATATGCTTATCTGAACGCGAACGTCAAACGATCTGTAAGTGTATTTTAACCAATCATCGACGGTAAATTCTAGTAGTTTTCTAAGTACTTTTAAGATCGTCAACAGCTTCCACCGAATTTCTTAGAAATCTTATTTGTAGTCTCTTTTTAGAGAATTCATTGTGGCAATCATCGTACACGCTGAATTTACTTAGGTATTTACTAGCTCAGTAACCAGCGTTGCCCGAGTGTATCTCTATTCCAATTCTGTTAGTTCGTTTCCTTCTTCCCCTACCTTTGTCCACTTCCTCCGCTCTCATTTATGTCCATCTCCTACTCCTCTCTCACAGTCCATTCCTCGAGCCCCACACTCTACTCATCTGCTTCTTCCCCTGTTACATCCGTCTCTCTCTCTGTCCATCTGCTTCTTCCCATTCTCTCTATCCCACTTCTCCTCCCCTCTCTGTCCATGTGTTCCTATCCCTCTGCCCATCTCCTCCCTCTGAGTGCATCCCTCCTGCCCTTTTATCTCTCCCCCATTCCTCTTCTTCCCTCTTCTCCCTCTCTCCATCCATCTCCTCCTCTTCCTCTCTTTGTCCATCTACTCCTCTCTCTTTCTCTCTCTCTCTCTCTCTCTCCCTCTCCCTCTCTCTCTCTCTCTCTCTCTCTCACACACACACACACACACACACACACACGCACACACACACACTCCCTCTCTCTCTCTCACCCTCTCTCTCTCCACCTCCTCTTCCCTTTCTCTGTTTATTTCCTCCTCCTACTCTCTCTGTTCATCTTGTCCTCCACCCTCTCCCATCTCTCAGACTGTCTCCTCTTCCCCTGTCTCTCTGCCATCTCCTTCGCTTCTCTTTCTCTGTCCATTTCCCTCTCCCCATTAGTAAGTCCACCTCCTTCTGCCCTATCTATGTCCAAGTCTTTCTTTCCCCTCTCTGCGTGACAATCTCTTCCTTTCCTTCCTCTCTCCATGTCATCACCCCCACACCAACGAGAGTCTACTGCTTCTTACCGCCACTGCACTTTTCTCCAGATAGTGAGTAACATTTTCACCAAGTTTAGGAGAAATCGATCCAGGGACTTGTAACGCCGGAAATGCATATCCTCCTATTTCCATCTATTGTACTATTATTTTTTTTCCTTGTTTTGTTAACTCAAGATATGACATTTCTGTCTCTTTATATATTGTAATTGTTTTACTGTTTGTATATATAGATTTATGCACTTATGTCGATGTATAATTGGTTTGTTTCGTAAATATTATTTGTATTTTTACGCTGGGTCTTGCCTAGGGAAAACTACTATCGAACGATTACATCGATGGGTCGTGTGAAGAATCAAAGTGTGTAGGATCTTTGGTAGTGTTAACTCGGCCGCGTGGAGCGCGGGCAGCGCAGAGGGAGTCTGGCTGGGGTAGCGAGTGGAGCAGGTGTGTTGTGTGACGCTCCCGCGAGTTGCCGCGCTTTCGGGGTTTGGCAGCATGTAATTGCGCTCGACTTGCGATGATAGCTTCTGACATGGTGTCGCGGACGGGAAGCATTAGCTGGCGCACATCAAGAGCCCGTTTCGTCTGGTGACCGTGTCGAGAAGAAGGCGCGCCAACATCCAGCTTCTGCAACAGCGACGGCCGACAATGAGTGACTGTCGCCACCTCCTCGATCGACGGCTTCAAACTTACAATCAACCAACAAGGAAGACTAAAAGCACGTAAAGTTTCAGAACTGTATGGCAGACCTCAGCTTTTCAAATTGTTCCATTTGCCTCGCAAAATTACAGCAACTTAGCATGAACCTTTGTTGCTCATTGTCCCAATTGCATTGCCAAGCAGGGTCCCTTCCTTTTCCGAAATGAACCCGAGTGTCGTTGAAATTCAAACCCCAGCATTAAAATAATATAATTCATTGTCACTGCCTTAATTTCAGAGTTCAGTTAAAGTATTCATAGCTGGCTACAATACTTACATTACACAAGCACAAACAAAGAGTGCGAGTTTTGTTACCATATTTTAGCTTACCTGTGACTGCAGCTCAGCTTGGTACGTACTAAATTTTACTATTGTTAATTCTTCAGAATCATTTAATTCAACTTCAAAGTTAAATCTCTTATTTCTAAATTGCGTAGATTCAAGTAGCTTTTGAAATGATTGTTGAGGTAGTCCAAGACTAACCGTATTTTACTGAATTTCGATGTGCTTAAGAAAGAAAGCTTCTTATTAATTTCAGTCACTAAATTAACTTTCAGTTTTCCGGTTTTATTAATTCTTTTGCTAAATTAAGTCAGAGTGTAGCGAAATTTATTACTTCTGACAAACTTTCAGTTTTCACACTACACATGTCAACCTTCAGTTGCCACGCTTCTAGTGCTAATTATATGTGTAATAACCTTCCTTTTTCAGTTACTATAGTAATTGTCCTTAGGACTGGCGACCGTAATTTCCCCCAAATCTCAAATATCTAATTACCGCTAGTTAATTGTTAACGTAACGGCCGCACATTTACTTTCTTTATTAACTTTACCCCTTTTCAAAATTAATTTCCACCAGTTTCATTTGCATTTTTCCTTTCATTTAGATGTAACCCTTTCCTCCCTCTTTATCGACAGATTAACTTCGGCGACGATTGCTTTTCCCAAATTTCCATTAGGTACACGCGGTTTAATTTTTCACTGTCATTAAGGTCGATAAGTGAGGGGGAGGTTACAGACTCAGGAGGAGATTTTTACCTGCCGCTTTGCGGAGTATACACACGTCACATATATATTTGTGAACGTATTTCACCTGTATCTGTAGCTAACTTGGCTCGTGTATCCTGAATTATGGTATCTATAACGATAAAATTTCGCAAAAACTTCCAGTGTTGTACGTGAATACTATTTACGAAATGCTTTGCAGAGCGTAAACACGTCACATATATATCTGTACACATATTTCACCTGCATCTGTAGCTAATTTGGCTCTGCAGTTTTGGATTTTTAGTAGATCAATCTCTATGAATTCGTGTATCCTGAATTATGTGTTCTACAACGATGTAATTTCGCAGAAACATCGAGTGGTGTACGTGGATACTGTCTACGAGACGCTTAGCGAATAGGATTGGTAGTGAAGAAATAATAAATTAAAACTTCATGCGTAATGGCGTGTGTATGACGTCATATCTCCTGAACTATGTGTCGCACAACGATACATTTTTGCAGGTACGTTTAGTGATGTAGGGGAATACTGTCCGCAAAATGTGAGTGAATAAAGTTATTAGTAAAGAAGCAATAAATTAGAGAATCCTGCAGGATGTGGCATTTTTTCACAAATCTCAGTGTTTATGATGTTACCTATTCTGAATTCTGTGTCGTCCAGTGACGTACTTTTGTAGGTACATTCAGCAACACATGCGAACACCGTCTATGAAATTTGTTAGGTATAGAAATAGTAGCAGAGAAATAATAAATTTAAACGTCAAGCACGAGGCCCCAGTTTTTCACACAGTTCACTGTTTATGAAGTCATATCTCCTGAATGATGAATCGTATAATGATATAATTTTCTAGGTACATTTAGGAATATAAATGAGTACTATCCGCAAAATGCATGGTGAATACTGTCGCTACTAAAGTGGTAATAAATTAAAACGTCATGCATGATGCGATAGTTTTTCTCGCATGTCAGTGCTTGCGACGTCATATCTCCCGAACTATGTGTTTTAGAGTAATATAATTTTATAAGTACATTCAGTGGCATATGTGGACACTGTTTGCGAAATTTGTTGCCAATGCACTGATGTGCCAAAGCATTAAGACAACCTACTTCATAACTTCTTGGTCTATCGATGGAACGCAATACGTCACTGATTCTGAGTATCATGGATTCGACAATCTGTTGGTAGGTTTGTGGAGGTATGCCGCACCAGATGTTCACGCACAAGTCATGTAACTTCCCTAAACAGAGGGCGGGAATTCGTGTACCCGGTGATGGCACTTGATAGTTACCCGTACGGGTTCCTTTGGATTCACATCAAGCGAATTTGGTGGCGAAAACGTCAACGTGAGTAAACTGTCTTACTCATGGTGTATACACGGACAAGGAAAAAAAATTCCCGGATTTTTCCCGGATTCCCGGTTAAAAATACGCTTTCTCCCAAATGAAAACACTTTTTCCGTGTTATTAAGTGACTGTATATTTGCCCTCGGAACTGTAAAACTTATCAATCCTTTGAATGGTTATGTTTTTATACATGGGCATAGATTTTCCCGGCACTTTAGAAAACTAAACTCAGGGAAGAAAACTCCTTTTGGAAACATTTTTGATGTGCAGCAACATGTACGCTGCATATTTTCGTATTACGAAAGTATAAATTCGAATTCCACCAAACACCGCATGTTACTTTCCGAACCACTGTAATCGAGATTGCGATGCGCTTTTGTAAGCCAGTCATAGCTCATGTCACGTGATACCGCCAGCCGATGACAGTGGATATTCAGGCCACAGGACACGTGATGTACTCAGCTAATAGCAACATCACTTACGTAGCGCGGATACACAAACAGGAAAAGTTAATGTTTTAAGTTAATGTACATAGTGTTGCTACAAGAAAAGCAAAGCTTTCACATATAATATTGGTCTCTAAGGTTAATAAGCTGCAAGAGGAGCTAAGCTTTCATATATAATGTTGATATTTTTTGCACGTGTTACACTTTAAGGTATACCACACAAATGCGCCAGTAATATTTTAGCTGAGTCCAGTGACTTGTCCTCAAAGTTTTCCACAAATAAATTAGCTACCGCAGAGGAGAGAGAGCTTCCCGTAGCACTACATCAATTTGCTCATAATGACGACATGAATGTCTGATCTGGGCTCGAAATACTTCTAAATGGCTCGTCATCAAACGCTCTGTGATTTAAGAAATTCATCGTACATTCTCGCACATAGTTCAGCTTGCGTAAAAGGGAATTTACTGTGAGAGTAACGCTTTTCAAACCACCATTCGCAATATTTTCCCGCGACCTGTTAGAAATAGGTTCATTTCAGTAGTCGTCATAGAGTGCCAGATAACAGGCGCCACCGCGCTTTGGCAGCTGCTATGACGCAGGAAGCCCGTATGTTCGCACACGTAAAACATTAAAAGATCTTACATTACGTCACAAAAGAAAAAAGACATCAGAGGATACCCCAAGAGCATCAGAATTTCGTGAACCCTGCTAAAATGGCACATTTAAAGCGCATACGTAAGTGCACATTCGTATGTCCAGATTCGTAATGAAGTAGACCTCGACCTGACATTAAGCTTTTGAGAGTGGGTTTCGGGATGTAAATTTTCTTGGAGTACCAGTACTGTATTAACACATTTTTGATTCTTTATTATGGTATAATGCCATACGTGCTAGAAGATGAAAACGTGCACTTGAAATGCACCGAGCAGTTGAAATTAGTCAATAGAGTGGAGCTGAACACTTTGTTTCAAACACGTTGACTGCCTCAACGTAAACGATTAATAAAAGCCAAATTTCTTTAGCAAACCGACAAAAATAACTTCATTGTTCTACAAGGCGATTAATGCATGGCTGTCAGAAAAGTGGAAATCCCGTCCTCCCCCCCCCCCCCCTCCCCCCCTAGAGCGTTTGAGATACGACGTCAAAAATTAAAAAAATCGAATTTTCAAATATGTGTTCATTTTGTAGCGCACATCTTTCTGAAGAGTCTGATACATAAAACATATATGTTCGAGAAATGTAAGACATGTTATTTGGTCTTAAGTGTGCCAGAGTGCAGTGCCACCCCTCTTCACACAGCATTCTTCTATCGCGCGTCACTGTATTTCGCTCCGTGGGATTGAAACGTGTATATTCTGCACTGGATGCCATCAAACTATATTCAGGACAGTGGAAATTATGTCCTGTGGTGTCTCTCCTGCTCCCAGTCGCCTGGTTTAACATCCTGCCCCTCTTTCTTTTAAAAAAGAAAACCCTCTCGCAAGTATTTGTAATCGGGAGAACAAGAGCTCTTTACAAAATTTGCACTCTTTATTGCCTGTTAGCTGATAACTTTCTGTTTCGGGGGACATAAAATTGAATATATGATACATAAAACAAGTAAAGACAACAGACAAGCAATGCAGTACACATTTCTTCAATCCTTAGCTGCTAGTATTGTTTTCTCTCTAATCTTGCTACAGCTTTACACGGCGTGCTTTTTGCGAAAGAATCTATTACCTCATCAAAATTCGTCAAAGGTTTTGCTACATGAAAAATCGAAATATCGTTGTCTAACACTGCGTAAGCTGTTAATACAAGTAGTACCCAAGACTGGTGTGGTTTCTCGGTCTGATTACGTCTATTTTGTTACTGTCTGCTAAATAAAACAAAATAGGCCTTTCTAACACTGCAGAAATTGTAACACACACCAAATAAAGAGACTTGGCACAAATGGTCATTTTTATAACACGACAGAATATAATTCACGAAGGCCAACATAAAATGCCTATTAGGCTTACTACAAGAAAATAGCTTCATTTTAGAAAATAGTTTCACGTTTCATTCATACGCTCCAGTTTCTCGAGCATGAGATCGAAAAATAGTAGTACGAGATTTTAATATAAATATGGAATCGTCATATACGTCCCTAATTTGTGTGATGTCCCTGTTTCTTCTCCTTCCTCGTTCTAACAAACAATCTAGTCATGCCTAATTCCGGAACTATTCCTGCCTTTGTCAAAATTTATTCGCCGGTTAACTTCACTAACCCTGCCACAATCACCGGTTTAGTTATCCCTGATTATTCTCCGGTTAGGCGTTGTTATGTTCATACAAACCATTTTCCGCGCTACTTACAGAATAGAACTTAAGGGGATGTTAGACGGGGACTGTACAACTGGCCCTTACTAGTGTAGCGATCTGGCCAAAAATTTTCTGACAAAATTTCATTTTCCTGGATACACCGAGAAGATAATACGTAATCTTTCTTACCTGCTATTCCCGTTAGTCGTTTATTTCAACTCTGGTAGTCTGAATCTATGGATTTCCCTAGTAATTATAACACCGCTGATCATTATCAGACACAAACACCGGCCGCGGTGGCCTAGCGGTTCTAGGCGCTCAGTCCGGAACCGCGCGACTGCTACGGTCGCAGGTTCGAATCCTGCCTCAGGCATGGATGTGTGTGATGTCCTTAGGTTAGTTAGGTTTAAGTAGTTCTAAGTTCTAGGGGACTGATGACCAAAGACACCGATTGGCGTTCACTCGTTCGGCTTTACTCCGCTCAGCTTGTATAGCACGGTCCCCTTTTGCCTGCAGGAAAGTTTACTTCTAGATGCGACGAGGATTCCCCTGACAGAGACATCACGTGCACTATGCACACATTCCAAAATCAACTTAGGAATTTTTTTTTTTAACCATGGGACCAAACTGCTGGTGTCATCAGTCCCTAGGCTTACGCACTACTTAATCTAAGTTACGCCAAGGACAGCACATACACCCATGCCCGAGATGATGCCCGAGGAAGGATACGAACCTCCGACGGGGAGGGGGGGGGGGGGGGGGAGCCGCGCGAACCGTGACCCGTGACAAGTCGCCTCAGACCGCACGGCTTATGATTCATTCAGAAATCAACTTCAGAGTGTGTTCAAAAACCAACAGGGATGCGCATCAAAATCATATGAGTAATCGATAGACCAACGTGCGCTGTATGTTAGGCGCTTTGTGAAACTACGTTTTTACTCCTCAAGAATATGAATTATTTGGCGTATTTCCCGGTTGCATCTAGCTGCTTACTGCGACTGCTTACACAGCAGCAGCCACATATCTGTAGCCAGAAACGGGAGAAAGACTACTCATACGCCATTCAACTGCGCATGAGCCCGCTCGTAACTGCCGAAAGGAATCTAACGTAAACAGTTGTGATGTCACGCTCATCGGAGGCAATTTGTTGTTATGAAGCACTGCATAGCTTTCCTAAAGCCTTTGACACATTTTGCTGTTGGCAAACGCTTGTATGAGCACTGTGTTTTGTTGTTGTATATGACATATTTCCTTTGTAATTTATGTTTTATTTTCGTTTTTCTTCCTCGTTCACGTTTTATTGTTGCAGTATTATTCTGCAGTAGCGGGATACAGTAATAGCCTTTGCTAGAGTATCGATTCTTACCAGTCAAAATTACAAAAATTTAACTGAAAACTAAACGAAAAATTCACGGAATTCAAAAAAATTCCCGGGTTTTTCCCGGTTTTCTCCCAGATGGAAAAATTCCCGGGTTTCTCCCGGATCTCCTGGTTGTCCCGTGTGGTATACACCCTGTACTCTTCGAACCAAACTGTTCTGACTTTGAGACACCGAAAATTATCCTACTGGAAGATGACATCGCCGGCGGGGAAGTGATCAAGCATGAACGGGTGCAGGTGGTCCATAGACGTTAGTGTGTCTTTGATTACAACTACAGGTCACACGCGAGAGCACCAGAATGTCTCCGATAGCATAATGCTGCTCCCGGCAGCACGCGTTCTTGGCCCGATGCAAATTTCGAACCTCCGTTTGAGTGTGTGACAGAGTTTTTGGAGACGGCCCTCGACCTACCAACGAGGCGACGCGTGTCAATTGATCCAAGGTTCAATCTCGACGATCCTGTGGCCACTGCAGTCATAATCGACGATGTCGTTGGGGTAACATGTGAATACGTAGCGATCGTCTGCTGAGGAGCCCTGTGTTCAACACTGAACGACGAACGGTGTGCTCCGAAACAATTGTACGTGCACCAGCATTGTGCCATTTCGGACAGAGATGCCACAGATGTCCACTTACACTGCTTTACACAGAAGGCAAGCCTCCAAATCACACGTTCTGCGAAGAGTCGTGAACTTCTAACCACTTATCGCCCACTGATAGCATCACTGTCGTTCTACCACTTTCCACAGATACCCACAACAGTAGCACATGAACATTCCATAGCAAGGCCGTTTTCGAGATACTCGTTCATAGGCTCCGGATAATAATAATATCGCCTTTGTCAAAGTTATTTATGTCAGTAGATTTCCCAATTTACGGCCCGTGTCGTCGCTAGAATGATTCCCCATCCACCTTTGATCCACTAACATACTTTCCTTACCTTGTCACATTCCGCAACGCCACCAAGCGGATTCATACTTCGCGATGGTCACAGGTCATAATATTTTGGCTTGTCAGTGTAGATTTAGTAGGAGAGAACTTGCAAGTTTAAATGTCACGCACGATGCTGCAGTTTTGCTGTACGAACTGCAAAAATGTAGTTAGCGATAATTTTTTTCCTTTCATCAATCTATGGTGGTGTCAACGATGATAAGTTTCGTAAAGGCTTGAAATTATCTGTAAATTTTGTTGGATGTCACTAAGTGCACTCATTCTCAAATAGGGGATGAATGAACTATGCGAATTCGCACGTTGTGAGCTACACTACTTTTTCACTCTCACCCCCGCTCCTATTATAAGTATATGGTTCTTACCCCCTCAGCGATTCTTTCCATGCAGTAAGTGGTATGCATAACTTCCTTAACTTTATGTTCTGGCTTACAACAGGTCTTGTCATGCGGGAAGCCTCGTCAGAGAGGTCCACCACACGAGCGTCTAGGGAAGTGATTCCAGTGGTTGTTTCCTGTTGCCTTCCACTGATGATGATGAAATGATAATGAGGACAACAGTCCCTGAGTTGATAAAATCTCCGACCTAGCCGGGAATCGAACCCGGGCCCCTTGTCGTTACATACCGCCGCGCTGACCGCTCAGCTATCTTTTTTTTTTAATTTTTTTTTAGTAAACAAAAATGAGTCTCCTTCGTCTTGTTGGCGAAGAAGCAATCTTTTGGAACAAAAAAAGTTTCTCAAAGCCAAATCAAATTTCTTTTTCCTTTAAGAACAAATTACGAGGAATAAATAAGGAAAAGCTTGTTAAGTCGTCGTGCGACTTGTAGATAAAGGCCAGTTCTTACAGGAGCTCCTGAAGTGTATCCGCCTACAGCATGCCAGCTCGTCCAAACGTATCTTCTCATTGCGTATGCGTGGGTTCTGGGTAGCAGATCTATTCAGTTCGGTTCGGTTTATACAGTTTTCAGCTTCTCAGGGCTTGGACGTTTCAGCTACTAGGTGGGTCATCGAAAGTGCTCCGTAAGAAATTGGAAAAATATTGTTTGTAGCGTGGGTTGCGTATCAGGACACAGTGTCGTTCGTTGAGATAAGTCCAATATCCTAGCGTAGACTTGTCGCCAGAAGTAAAAAGATAGCGGATCGTGTGGCCACAGATCCAATTCACAGAGTTAGTTTTGGCGGAGGCGTAGAAAGTCTTATCGGGGTACAAAAGCATGGGGACGTCGATCTGAGCCGGTGTCTGGCGAGTAAGAAACGCCAAAATTCGCCGCGCAAGTGTCCAGACGTCTAGCGCTGTGCCACAGTGGAACCGGTGGACATCCGTGTCATCCACTCCACAGTAGGTGCAGAGGGATGAATCGGCGAGATGGATGCAGTGCAGACGATCTCGGTTAACTTGTTTGCCATTCACGGTGATGTACCACGCTGATTGAACGTCTGATTCGAGAAAACGCGCATGGATCGCCTTCCATATGTGTCGCCACACGTACTGTGGATACTTACGTTCGATGGGATTGGACGGGCGGCACTGTTGTAACAATTCGGAGACTGTTTTCGTGAGGTACAAACGTGTAAGTGGTAAGGACCGGTAGATATAACTGAACTCCAGGAAAAATCGTTGGATGTAATAAAAGGGGGTTGGAATGGTCGATACCAGTACTGGGGCGGACAAGGAGGCCGGTGCAAAGTTGTGAAGCAGGAGGCTAGTAAGGCTCTGCGGGCAACGATGCCAAAGTTTTAGTTGGGAGCTGACGTATAGTGCCTTGACACGAGTCGGCACGTGGATGAGTCCCACCCCGCCACGATCTCGTGGCAGTGCAAGGGATTCATACTGCACCTTGAATAACATCCCCGAGCTGACGAAGGAGCCGAAAGCCATCAACAGTCGTCGCGCCAGGAGATTTGGGACTGGTAGTACTTGGGCTACGTGTTGTATACGGGAAGCATGATACATGTTCACGTATTGCGCGCGTTGGATAACGTCGAGAGCTCGTAGCCGGTGATCTGCGAGATTTGCTCTGATTGTCTGTAGCAAGCGTCTACCATTGATAGTCGCTGATCGGCGCAGGTCTGCTGTGAAATCAACTCCAAGACACCGTATGGTGGCGGCGACACTAAGGGGGGCAGCGCATCTCTCCGGCAAGCCCTCACCAATGAGCAGGACCTTGGATTTTGACACGTTGAGGCAGCTTCCCGACGCTTCTCCGTAAGTCGCCACCCATGCCAGTGCTGCTCGTACTTCATCTTCACTACGCAGATATAGTACTATGTCGTCTGCGTAGGCCGTACAACAAAAACGGTGGCCGTGCACAGCCATGCCTTCCAAACGTTGGCGCATGCCCTGGAGCAGGGGTTCCAAGGCGAAAGCATACAAAATCGTGGAAAGAGGCCATCCTTGTCGTACATATCGTGCGATGACCAGGGACGGTGTAAGACGACCATTGTACATGATTTTAGAGGTTGCGTTATTCAACAGGCGCATAACCACTGTGACAATACCGCCAGGAAAACCCATATGCTGAAGAACTGTCCATAAATAGAAGTGGTCAACACGGTCGAAAGCCTGGCTAAAGTCCAGTGAAGCCAAGGCGCCAGGGAGACGCTGATGATGCGCTAATGCTATCATGTCTCTGTAACGGCAAAGGGCCGTACGGACGTTGTTGTCGCCTCCTAGGGAAATCTGGTCGCAGGATGTGACGTAACGTGCGACCTTCTTGAGTCGCGATGCCAGTAGCCGTGTGAATATTTTCATGTCGCTGTTGAGCAAAGTAATTGGTCGATAGTCCTGGACCCTCGATAACCCGCGCGGTTTATGTACGGGGATAATAATTCCTTCTAGAAAGGCGCTCGGGACCACTGTCATCGGTGACATCAGCTCTTGTGCGATTGCCGTTCACGTGGAAGCCAACAAATAGTGAAAACTTTTGTAAAATTCTATGGGTATACCGTCAGGTCCAGGAGATCTGTTATCGGAACCCGCTTTGATAGCGTCTACCACTTCATCTGTGGTTACGTCGTCTTGGAGGTCATGCACTGCATCCTCCGGAAGAGTGTTCGTAGTAAGCTGAGCGACTTCTGTGACCAGTGCTGCAGAATGCGGTACGGCTGCGTAGAGCCCGGCAAAATGAGCATGGAGAGCACGACCGATGCTTTGTTGGGTGTCGTGCCGGCGCCCTTCCACATCAGTGAGGACTTGGATCAGAGCTCGTCGTCGTCGTTGTCTTTCCTGAAGGAGGTGGTACATCGACGGACGTTCTTGAGGGATTCGATTAGAAGCTCGAGAACGGACTACAGTGCCTTCCAAGTTACGCCGCATGATCAAGGAGATCTGCGCCTTCGTGCGATGGACCATCGACTGCCGGGCTGGCGAGAAAGGCATCGTCGTACAATCACGTAGAATGGTGTAGTAGAAGTGTAGGGTATTAGTTTGCCACGCCTTTAATTCCTTCCCATAACTCATCAGAGTCTTCCTGAGGGTCGGCTTTGCACAGGAGAGCCACCATGATAAGGTGGAGTCATAGGCTTCTCGACGATGGTGGCAGCGTGCCCACGCTTCTTCGACCATACGGCGACAGTCTGAGGAGGTCAGGTGAGCGACATTGAGTTTCCACAGACCACGACTATGCCACACTTGCTGTCGGGCGAGAGTGACGTCACAGAGGTACGCATCATGGTCTGAAAAGGCCAAGGGCCAGACTTCCGCATGACGTGTGCCATCAGCAAGGGAGCGGGTAACGTAGATGCGATCTATGCGGCTTGACGAGTGAGAGGTGTAGAATGTATAGCCCGGTTGAATTCCGTGGAGCTTCTTCCATGTGTCAACAAGTCGGAGACGGTCGATGACCACTGAGAGAGATGCACAAGGGGAATGTCGCGGGAGTTGGTCCGCGGGCTCTTGTGTCGAGTTAAAATCCCCACCGAGTACCATATCGTCCTGCGGACCGGTGAAGAGGGGTGTGACGCTTTCGGCAAAAAAAGTTTGTCGGTCATGACGGCAGCCAGTGCCGGACGGAGCGTAGATATTAATAATACGCACGCCGAACAGTGTGAGGGCCATACCTCGCGCAGTGGGGAGGTAGATGACGTCCTCTGCAGGGAGTCCGTCGCGTAGCAGGATGGCGACGCCGCTACCGGTATCGGATGCGGGGGAAACATGGGCGCTGTATCCGGTGGGAACTAGGAAGTCAGCCACAAACACCTCTTGTAAGAGTGCTATATCCACATCCGCAGAGTAAATAGTGTCTCTGAACATGGCCAGTTTATGGGGGGCACGAATGGTGGCCAGATTCATCGTGGCGATACGATATTGCTGTGTACGGCCACCCTCAGTATTTGCAGAACGTGCGTTAGATGTAGCCGGCAGGTGGAGACCCGCCGGTGGTCCCGCCGTGGTGATAATTACTGGCGGGGCGCCAGCCCCAGTGTCGCCGAGGTGGACTCCTGTGCAGACACGCTGGCAGTCTGTTCCACTTCTTCTTCAACGTCATCGGCCCAGGAAGCTGAGGACGTGGACATGTGACGGTCACGTACTTCCGGAACGGGTGTTGTGGATTCCGCAACATGAGTGGCAGGGGGACCGCCTTCATCATTCGTTGACAACGGCGAGGACACGTCCCTGGCTGGGAGAGTGGGCGTCACAGGAGGGGCGTCTGTTGCTGCCACCTCGCGTGACTGGACGCAATGTGGGAGATCACCGTCAGACATCAGGTCGACATCTCGTGGGGCCGTCTGAGAAAGGGCGTCATCGGAAGGCGTTCGTCGTCGTTTCCTGTGTTTGCGAGGCGACCGCTGTTTTCTGATGTGGCCTTCTGAATCAGAATGTGGTCGCCCGTCGTCTGACGCCGAACCCGTCTGGACAAAGGCAGACGTCGGCACGACACCGAGGTCGACGTCCATGGTTCCAACAGGAACATCGGTTTCGGTCTGCAAACCGGACGGTCCTGAAGCGAGCACTGGAGGCGACGCCGTGCTTGTGTCCTCGGCGCGTTGTGCTGCGGCGGGTGGCGTTGACGATGCTGCTGACGCAATCGAGATTGGTACGACGGGGTCCTGTGCAACCTTGGCGTAGGTGATGGGTAAGGACGTGATCGTCGATGCCTGGGTCTCTTCACGTAACGGCGTCTGTATTAAACGGCGGCGTAAGCATTCGGAACGTACATGTCCCTCCTGGCCACATCCTGCGCACGTTCGTGGCTGCCCATCATACATGACGATGGCCCTCACACCGCCAATCAGCAGGTACGATGGGACATGTTTCGTCAGCTCAATTTTTATTTGCCGGACGCCATTTAATACGGGGTAGGTCGTAAATGTTTGCCACTTCTCCGTGACGTGACCCAAGACGGTGCCATATGGTTGGAAAGCGGCAATGACCACATCCTGAGGCACCTCGAACGGGAGCTCAAACACCCGCAATGTCCGGAGACCGA
The DNA here is from genome assembly GCF_021461395.2 of Schistocerca americana. Classification (NCBI taxonomy): domain Eukaryota; kingdom Metazoa; phylum Arthropoda; class Insecta; order Orthoptera; family Acrididae; genus Schistocerca; species Schistocerca americana. Next base: position 327,516,895 of record NC_060121.1, on the reverse strand, counting down.
ATCCAGCATGGGCGACCGTCACAGCACCCATATGTCCATCAGAGTGTTTAAATTTCAGTCCGGTGGCATGACGGTGAATTATGTCATTGCAAATTTCCTCCGTCGACATCTTGATGTAGACAACGCTTCCAGTGATGGAAAAATGTATGCCGATTACGTCCTGGGGGTTCAAACGTAGATCCTCACGTAGGAACTGTTCGACTTCGAAAGCTCTGGGTCGCGGATGTTCGGCCTGAAACGTTACTTTGATCGTTGCACGGCGGTACGAGTGCGCCATGGTGTACGTTAGTACTGGACGCGATAGACACAAACACCGCGACGCGGAAGTAAACACCGCCGAGAGCGGAGCGTCACACGGCGCGCGGAGCAGCTCCGCACGCTAGCACGGCTGAGAGCCGACTGAAAGCTATCGGGGCGGACAACGGTGCATAAGGGGTACATGAAATGATTACAACCTTATATCAGTAGCACAAGCGGTTCTGAGGTACCAGGTACCGACCCATACTGAAACACCCATATTAGTATGTGATGTAGTCTCCAGAAACGGCTACACAGACGCTGACTCTGAGATCCAGTCGATCGTACACATGGCGAATGCTGTCCCGGGATACGTTATGCCACATCTCCTCGGTCTGGTCATGTAGTTCTGTAAGACCTGTTGGTTGACGAGTTGCACGAGTCACTTCCTGTCCCATCGTATCACAATCATATCCAAAACGTGCTCGATTGGAGGCAAGTCCGAAGATTGCGTTAGCCAGGGAAGTTGCTGCACGTCTTGCAAAGCACGCTCAGTTTCACGGGCAGTGTGTGGTCGAGCACTATCCTGTTGGAACAACACATTACCTTCCTGTTGCAAGAATGGCAAAAGAAAAGGTCTAACAACACTTGTAAGTAGGCTGTTTAGGTTCTTATATTGGTAACGCCACGTAGCGCTCTGTATGAAAATCACTGGCTGTGCTGTGTGCAGTCTGTGGCTAGTTTGCATTGTTGTCTGCCATTGTAGTGTTGGGCAGCTGGATGTTAACAGCGCGTAGCGTTGCGCAGTTGGAGGCGAGCCGCCAGCAGTGGTGAATGTGGGGAAGTGAGATGGCGGATTTTTGAGAATGGATAATCTGGAGGTGTGTCCATCAGAAACAGTACATTTGTAAGAATGGATGTCATTAACTGCTACATATATTATGACTATTAAGGTAAATACATTGTTTGTTCTCTATTAAAATCTTTCATTTGCTAACTATGCCTATCAGTAGTTAGTGCCTTCCGTAGTTTGAATCTTTTATTTAGCTGGCAGTAGTGGCGCTCGCTGTATTGCAGTAGTTCGAGTAACGAAGATTTTTCTGAGGTAAGTGATTTGTGATACGTATAGGTTAATTTAGTCAGGGCCATTCTCTTGTAGGGATTACTGAAAGTCAGATTGCGTTGCGCTAAAAAAATATTGTGTGTCAGTTTAAGCACAGTCATGTATAATTTTTCTAAGGGGACGTTTCACACTCTACAAATACCGAGTGCTGGTTAGCGTCCCTCCTCCCCCAGAAACAGCGAAGGTGAAAGAGAGTTGTAGCTTACCATAAGGACTTGGGTGGGGCCAGTGTGTCATGGACGAATGCCCTCAACGAGACAGCACTCACCAGCTCTACGTTATATGCACAAACGATCACGCTGCGTGCAGGTAAAGTCTAGTTTCATCACGGAAGACCACGGCGCCCCATTCCGTCATCCTCTGACGGTATCAGTCAATCATGGATGTCGATGCTGTGGCGTGAGTAGAAGACGGGCTAGAGGTGTAAATGCCCGTACTCCCACTGTTAGTGTCCGGTTCGAACAGTTCGTGTTGACATGTCTGGGCCCGCAAGCCCTGATATCTGTGCTGTGGTAGCTGTACGATCTGCCACTGCTGACCTTACAATACGACGATCCTAGCGGACGTAGATGCAGCGTGGACGTCCAGAAACTCATCTTCGGGCATGAGAATACTCACGTGACCACTGATACCAGTATTGTTGCACAACTGACGCAGCACATCAAAAGTGTGTGGCAAGTCTCCGCAAGGACCATCCCAGCACTTGAAAGGCCGCTATTGACCCCTTTCAAACTCGCTCAGTTGACTGTAGGAAGTCGAGTGTTTCTCCGTTGCACGGTTGCCTGCTTGCTTCAAACGTCTACACCACACTTTCAGCGGTGAACATTCCCTTCTAAAGGGTAGACACAGATGGCACTGTTATATCTATGCCACTACACCATCGTTGTCGGACGACACTGAAAACATTGTCAGTACATCTAATATCCCCCAAGTGGCATAGGCCTTCATTGATTCAAAACCGATGTCGTCTTTCCAGGTGTACTAAATTTTTATTTCCGGTAGTGTATATACGGGGTGTTCAAAAAGTCTGTCCGCAGTGCCGTATGATTGTTAGCCGCACGTGCCGTATGATTGTTCGCATGCCTGGGTTACTTCCCTTCAAGGGGAATCTCCCAACATTCCACGGTTTCGTTTATCTCAGCCAGCGTCGGTAGTATCGTTGGTGTGTGTCGTTATGTGCCGACGTGAACGCTTAAGTTTAGTTCCTTTGTTCGTTTGTTTCGTTTTTGTCACTGTTAAAATGCTAACCATTGAAGAACGTGTGTTTTTAGTCGAACAAGTGTTCAAAGCGGTAAATACACAGTTTCGGTTCGTCAAACATTTAATTCAGTTTTCCCAGAGACAACGCTCCCACGTCGCGATACTGTGCGAGATTTGATTAACAAATTTCTAAGTAAGGGTTCAGTGACAGATGGACCGAGAAGTGGTCGTCTCAGCGTTTTGTCTGAGGATAAACTACTCGATATTTCCGATAAAGTGTCCATGAGTCCGAACAAGTCAGTAAGAAAACTCGCCCAGGAAATCGATGTTAAGCCGTCGGCACACGGACCGTGCTGTCGAACGTTAAACGTTGAGCGTGCCAAGCTCAACGTGCTGCTGAACGCTCAGGAACGATGCGACTTGTGCATACGGTACGTGGGCCCCAACGTGGTATACGCGATAGCAACGCACTCCAGCGACAGTTGAGGGATATTTCTAGTTCGTAAATTACACTGTTTACTCAACGGGCGCGCTTAAAATTCCCAAATTAGCTCTTTTAAAACGCACATTTCCTCCATCGTACATGAAAAGGAAAGTACCATGTCCAATTAATAAGAACACAGGCCTATAGAAGTTTCATTACAAACAGGGCGGTACAAATTTGGAATACTTCTCCGCATAAGATATATATTATCTCATCATTCCCACGTTTTAGTAAAACCCCAAGGTCAGTCTTACTTGATCACTGTTCTTACCCAGTAGCAGAATCTTTGCAACAAGTGAATTACGAAGTGTAAAAGAAAAAGGAGCAAAATATCTTTATACAAGTAGCGCAAGCTGTCCTGTGGGTTAAGCCAATCGAACAAAGTCACTCCTCAAAAAAAGGTTAACTTATATATACATAACATCAAATATTATACTAGATACTTATATTAAACTAATAATAAAGTATCAGAACCTAATAAAAACGCGAATTTTAGGAAAAAAGAAGTGGGAAGTGTCAAGACGCGAACCACCGCCCCTCCAAAGACTCGTTATCGGACAGTGACGCTATTCATTACGCTTTTTTTTTGTTAATCTCATTTTGTTCTATACTGTTCGTTGACTTTGTTCGTAACGGACGTCCTATGACACTTGTTCTGGTTGTTCGTTGATCCGTTGACTCAATTTTTTTATTACCGAGGATAGCTAAACCCTCTTTTTTTTTAATTCATTTTGTTCGATATTGTTCGTTGCGTTTGGTCTGGGCGGACGTCACAAGACATCCGTTCAAGTTCATCGTTGATTCTTTGACTCAGTTTTTTTATTACAGAGAGCACGCAACCGTCTGACCGAACACGCCGAGCTAATCCTCTGACAAGCGACTCCTTACACTTGATCAAATTGTGTTACGCCTTGCTAAAAACGTTAATCGTAGATAATTATGTTACTAAATGAAATTTAATTATAACAAATTGTACCAAGAACAATGCGTTTTGCGTGGATCTTCAGTGTCTCGCTGCCTTCAAATAGCCTACTCTCACAATACGCAAGTTACAATAATTCTTTTGCCACGAATATGATGTTTCTCATTATTTTATTGGAACGAATCACTCAACTAACAACGGGTTTTCCAGTGATCTACTGGTGCTCAGAAACGGCATATATACATATAGGCTTGAAATGAATGCCAATATGGCGCCTCACAACTCTGTACTGAAGGGAGACGGCGTGCGTGTGACGTAGGTCTCATTGTGGCATCTCATTAGTCAACGCTCAGACGCACGCTCAGAATATCTGACATGCCAGATACTGCTCTGCACGTTCGCAAAGACTCCCGAACGTGCTATTCCACGCTATGACGTCAGAAACACGGCACGCTCAACGCTCAACGTTCGGATGCACGGTCCGTGTGCCGACGGCTTTAGTGTCGCAACGGCTCACAGAGCTGTAAGGAAAAAATTAGAACTTTTACCGTATAAAGTGATAGTCGTGCAAGAACTGAAAAATACTGATCATGGCAAGAGACTGCATTATTGTCAATGGTTCAAAAATTTCGTTCATCAAAATGAAAGGGATACTCTTAATGAAACGTTTCTCACTGATAAGGCTTGGTTTCATTTATCCGGATACATGAACTCGCAAAATTCTGGTATGTGGAGTCCTGCAAATCCAAGGTGTATTCATTAAGAACCACTTCATTCTGTGAAAATAGGAGTTTTGATTGCAATTGCTAGACGTCGGATTGTGGTACCATATTTTTCAACGAAACAATAAACGCACAACGATACTGCAGTGATATTCTGTACCCATTCATAGATGAACTTGTGTTAAGTGAAATACCGAACGGTTATTTTCAACAACACGGTGCAACCGCATACAGCTCGCGTTTTAATGTCACTGCTTGCTGATGTTTTTGGTGAACGCATAATTTCACAGGGACTTTGATCTCCACGATCGCCTGACCTAACACCACCTGACTTTTTCTTCTGGGGTGCAATGAAAGCAACTGTCTATAAAAAACGTCCAAAATCCACTGATGAATTGAAAACTGCAATATCCACTTTCGCTGCTTCTGTTACAGAAGAAATGTTGCAGCTTGTGTTTGGAAACATGATTAGACGAAATGAATTGTGTATTGAACAACATGTAATGTGAAAATTAGTAAGTAAAAATGTATACGCAATAAATTAATAACATGTATTTCACTGAGTTTCATTTCGGTATATTCACTGCGGCATACGTCACGCGCAGCTAACAATCATACGGCACTGCGAAGAGACTTTTTGAACACCCCGAATATAGTAGTGAACTGTGAGTTCTTCTCTCTGCTGTCGGACATGAAATGACAGGTAGATGAGTAACGAGACTGCCCCACATTATGAGCCGACAACTGCTTGATATCAGTAACGAAATGAAATAGAACACAAATGGTTTGTAACTAAGGGGTTCATGTACAAATGTAAACTATTGCTTATACAGGGTGTTTCAAAAATGACCGGTATATTTGAAACGGCAATAAAAACTAAACGAGCAGCGATAGAAATACACCGTTTGTTGCAATATGCTTGGGACAACAGTACATTTTCAGGCGGACAAACTTTCGAAATTACGGTAGTTACAATTTTCAACAACAGATGGCGCTGCAAGTGATGTGAAAGATATAGAAGACAACGCAGTCTGTGGGTGCGCCATTCTGTACGTCGTCTTTCTGCTGTAAGCGTGTGCTGTTCACAACGTGCAAGTGTGCTGTAGACAACATGGTTTATTCCTTAGAACAGAGGATTTTTCTGGTGTTGGAATTCCACCGCCTAGAACACAGTGTTGTTGCAACAAGACGAAGTTTTCAACGGAGGTTTAATGTAACCAATGGACCGAAAAGCGATACAATAAAGGATCTGTTTGAAAAATTTCAACGGACTGGGAACGTGACGGATGAACGTGCTGGAAAGGTAGGGCGACCGCGTACGGCAACCACAGAGGGCAACGCGCAGCTAATGCAGCAGGTGATCCAACAGCGACCTCGGGTTTCCGTAGCCGTGTTGCAGCTGCGGTCCAAATGACGCCAACGTCCACGTATCGTCTCATGCGCCAGAGTTTACACCTCTATCCATACAAAATTCAAACGCGGCAACCCCTCAGCGCCGCTACCATTGCTGCACGAGAGACATTCGCTAACGATATAGTGCACAGGATTGATGACGGCGATATGCATGTGGGCAGCATTTGGTTTACTGACGAAGCTTATTTTTACCTGGACGGCTTCGTCAATAAACAGAACTGGCGCATATGGGGAACCGAAAAGCCCCATGTTGCAGTCCCATCGTCCCTGCATCCTCAAAAAGTACCGGTCTGGGCCGCCATTTCTTCCAAAGGAATCATTGGCCCATTTTTCAGATCCGAAACAATTACTGCATCACGCTATCTGGACATTCTTCGTGAATTTGTGGCGATACAAACTGCCTTAGACGACACTGCGAACACCTCGTGGTTTATGCAAGATGGTGCCGGGCCACATCGCACGGCCGACGTCTTTAATTTCATGAATGAATATTTCGATGATCGTGTGATTGATTTGGGCTATCCGAAACATAAAGGAGGCGGCTTGGATTGGCCTCCCTATTCGCCAGACATGAACCCCTGTGACTTCTTTCTGTGGGGACACTTGATAGACCAGGTGTACAGCCAGAATCCAGAAACAATTGAACATCTGAAGCAGTACATCTCATCTGCATGTGAAGCCATTCCGCCAGACACGTTGTCAAAGGTTTCGGGTAATTTCATTCAGAGACTACGCCATATTATTGCTATGCATGGTGGATGTGTGGAAAATATCGTACTATAGAGTTTCCCAGACCGCAGCGCCATCTGTTGTTGAAAATTGTAACTACTGTAATTTCGAAAGTTTGTCTGCCTGAAAATGTACTGTTGTCCCAAGCATATTGCAACAAACGGTGTATTTCTATCGCTGCTCGTTTAGTTTTTATTGCCGTTTCAAATATACCGGTCATTTTTGAAACACCCTGTATGATCAAAACATGAATGAAATGTATTTGTTTTCATGCTGTTTACACAAGCCAAAACAAAATTAGAAATCACAGGGCAGATTTGACTGGGCGTAGACACGATTCAGTTATTGAGGGGAAGGAGGAGAAGAGGAATCGTCTCATCAAAATTCGTTATCGTTCGTCGTGTACTGCTGTCGGCGGCAGGCACTGAGTCGGTTCGGCACGTCGCCTCGGAGCTGTGTGGCGAGAGTCGGCTGCCCTCATCATCAATCGCGGCTCTGCGGCGGGGCCAAGGCACGATCTCCGTGTTGTCTGACAGTTGCCGGTCGCGTGGCCGAAGCTGTGCTGCCACGGTGTCGGAAGGCGGATGTTGGCGACGGGTGGAAGAGCGCCATTTCCTCTCGCTTAAGCGGTGTCTCCACGGCTCTCCTTTCTCGCTACTCCATCTCTCAGCCAAAGTCCTCTTCGAAATATTCTTCTTTTCGGCGTTGTCACTGGCGGGCAAAATTTTCAATGCTGCCAATTGACAGATCTCTGTTTCATAGCCACTCCTCTCCGTGCGGGGCGGAAAATTTCTATTTCGGGTGGGCTGGCGCGTGCCTTCTGAAACGGCAACTTTCTTGCGAATTCACACAGTTATTATGTTTTCCTGCATTCCGATTGTGTTGTGAGAGCAGCTACACAACACTTCTTTATAACTGCTCTCTCTGCGTGAGGTCTGAACAGACTCATGTTTGGGCTTCGTCCCAATATCTTTCATCATCCGTGATTTATAAGGAATGTCCTTACAGTCGAGAAAAAGTTCTTCTTAAGAACGCTGACTTCTTTCACACACCTTCCTGCGCCAATTTCCCTTGCTTTGTGTGCGCTCCTCCCTGTGTCCGTGGGGTGCTGAAATCATTGCCACGTTCCTGTTTGGTAAGGCAGGTAACATGACAGCTTCCGGGCCAGAAGAACTCACATGCTCTCACTCTAACATTCTTGGCGCTCCATCCTAATCATTGCAGGTGCCCATCAGTTCTCGCCACACTTCTCATTGCCAGACAGGCCCTTCGCAACGTGTCCCTCCTTGAGTGAGGCGAGCGTGTCTGCCCAGCTTCCCGCTGTGTGCTTGCAGAATGACTGCAGTGTCCTCTCCTTGGGGCTCGCCCCAGCATGTCCGGCTCCCTCCTTCTCTTCTGCCGCTCGCAGCGAATTGGTAAAAGTTGCCGCAGTCGGACGTGTTACAACATACATACGAGGGTAATCCCAAAAGTAAGGTCTCCTATTTTTTTATAACTACATAGACCTGTTTATTTCTACAATGGTTTACATCAGTTTACAGCTTGAAACTTAGCTATTTTTCGACATAATCACCATTTCTGTCGCTGCATTTTTGTACTAGCTGTGGCAGTTTTTGTGTGCCCATGTAACACCAGCTCGCTGACATGCTGTTCAAAAAGCTATGAACCTCTTCTTTCACCTCGTCATCGGAGCTGAATCGCTGGGACCCCAATTACCGCTGACAGGTACTGTGAGACTCTGAAAAAACTCAAACGGGCCATTGAGAACCGGAGAAGAGGAATGTTGATCAAGGACGTACACATTCTCCATGAACGCTCGCCCACACATCTCTCGGCAAACCGCTGCTCTCCTGCAACAGTTTCAGTGGAACATAACCACCTACACACTCTATAGTCCTGACTTGGGGTCCAGTGACTATCACCTGTTCCCTAGGTTAAAAGAACATTTGGCCGGAAAGCGATTCAGCTCAGACGACGAAGTGAAGGAAGAGGTTCATAACTTTCTCAACAGCATGGAGGCCAGCTGGTATGACATGGGCATACAAAAACTGCCACAGCTAAAAGTTCAAGCTGTAAACTAATGTAAACCGTTGTAGAAATTAACAGGTCTATGTACAAAAAAAAAAAAAAAACAGGAGACCTTACTTTTTGGATTACCTTCTTACATACATACATACATTTTCTAATATGTGTGGATTTAGCGTTTACCACTACCGATAAAATATAATCAAAAATACAGAAAAGAAAAAAGACATAACTACAAATGAAATATTAAACTAACAAATAATGTGTATTGCTCTCAGGCGCCCATACACAACACTATATTTCAACAATCTACCTTGCTTCATCTTCAGGTGATACCTGTTGTATGAGCGTCTTTGCTGCACTGCGCCTCTGTCACAGTCTTATCGCTTCCCACCCCTTCCCTCAAAACCTCGCCATACAGCACGTCGGGTGGACTGGTCGGAGGGTGCTATCGTTGAGTGCTGGCGGCGAACTCCAGCCCTCAGTGGTTTTGTTGCTCCAGTCGGTCGTGGAAGTTTCTCCCTGTCGACGCTATGTCTTTAGCTGGCTGACTGCTGGATCTCAAGGTTTACTGAGAGTGACGCCACTGCCTCTGCTGATCAGGCCGTCGGTCACTCGTATTACAATAGCCTCCTTTACAACACAGCGCCAAAACGACGTCGTCTGTCTTGACACTTCCTTTCGTCCACATTTCATTGTCTCCCCTGCAGCACTGTAACCGCAGTTTTTGTTGTTTGCTTACTTTCGTTCAGTGTATCTCCTGTGCTCTTTGCACCTTTCTTCGACTGTCGCAGCCTGACCGATATGTACCTTGCCGCATTTGCGTGAAACAAGGTAGACACCAGGTTTACGGAGCCTCAGAACGTCTTTTACCGTACATAACAGTGCGCACGTTTTCGGAGGTGGACGGAAAACTCATTTGATGTTATATGAAGCCAATATTATGCCAATTACGTGTAATACTTTGCTGGCGCACGACAGGTACTCCATTGTCTTATCCTCCTTGTCGTGTTCTATTTGTTGGACCCGTACCTTTCCCGTCATGGCATGACGAATTTTTATCAAGCTGTAACGCCTATTCTCGAAAACTTCCTTAAAGTGGTTGAGCTCCCCTGATAGGCTTTCTTCGTCTAGTATCGCAAGGGCCCTGTGAGCCTGTGTACATAGCTCACCCCTCACGCTGTGAAGGATGAAGGCATCTGGAGACATGGAGGTACAAATGAGAGTGGGTCGTTTTCCTCTAACACTGTGTCTCAAAGAGCTGCCCGCTTTGCACGTGACTAGTACATCCAAAATGGAGAATTTGCCATTCTCTTCCAGTTCCATAGAAAATTTGATCCTGGGTTCCATACGTCAGGCATACTTTGCGTACAGTCGAAGAACGGTGTAAGGAGCACAAGACACACACTGAACTTAAACAACCAACATAATCTGCAGTTACAGAACGTTACATAACTACAGGGGAGTCAATGAAATATGGACAGACGGAAATGATGTTACAGAGTTCGTCGATTTGGACTCAAAGGAAGACTATTCAAATATTAGATGCCAACGACCTCATCAACAGGGACAGTGGCTTCACTCTCAGTAAAGCATGGAACCCAGTGCAAAGCCAACTGAAGCCACAGCGTCGTCCGAGAGAGATTTCTGCGCTCAGTCGTGGCAGAGGAAGCACTGAAGGATCGGAGTTTGTGCCCAGCATTCAGCGATCGCGTCCGCCCCATCATTCCACCCGACACGGCGCAGGACTGGGTGGTGGGGGAAGGGGCGGGAGGTGATCAGTGTACAAACGAGGCGTGATGCGGGGAAGACGCATGCTACAGGTATCACTCTAAGATGACGGCAAGCCACGCTATCGAACCATTGTGTTATGCAAACGACTGCAGCTAGCTGAACAACTGGGAACAATCCAAACAACTGACTTGCTGGGGAACCCTAAGCTCACATAGCAAACAGTTTTTATGTGCTATTGTCCAGTCTCCTTATTCAGTAAGGGTTGGTGGAGTGCTATGAGAAAGTCGGTTGGATCTCAGAGGTAGGTTCACAGTTTATATTCGTCGACAATACGCCCGATAGTCTGGTTGTGTTGGGCTGCACCGCTTACCCCATTTCTGCAGGCTGTATGCTCACACCCTGTGTCCTGTTCGGACGAGATATATATTCTTGCTGTGAGAATTGAAATTTCTTCATTTACATCTAAATGAGAAGTTCGCAACTTATAATTCTGTGCCGGCCGCGGTGGTCTCGCGGTTCTAGGCGCGCAGTCCGGAACCGCGCGACTGCTACGGTCGCAGGTTCGAATCCTGCCTCGGGCGTGGATGTGTGTGATGTCCTTAGGTTAGTTAGGTTTAACTAGTTCTAAGTTCTAGGGGACTGATGACCTCAGATGTTAAGTCCCATAGTGCTCAGAGCCATTTGAACCTTTTATAATTCTGTGCCTGGCAAGGGGTTCATCGAACCACCTTCAAGCTATTTCTCTACCGTTTCACTCTCTAACACCGCTCAGGAAAAACCAAAACTTAAATCTTTCTGTGAGAGCTCTGATTTCTCTTGTTTTATTACAATGATCATTTGTTCCCACGTAGATGGGTGTCAACGAGATAATTGCGCATTCAGAGGAGGAATTTGTGAGTGAAATTTCCTAAGAAGATCCCCCCGCAACTAACAACGGTTGTTTTAATGATGGCCACCCCACTCCACGTATCATTTCCATCACACTCTTACACATATTCCCCGGTAATACAAAACGAGCTGCCCTTTTTCAAACTTTTTCGATGTCCTCCGTCAATCAGTCTGATGTAGATCCCACACCACACAGCAACACCCCAGAAGATGCACAAGCATAGGGTAGGCAGTATTCTTAGTAGGCCTGTTGCATTTGCTACGAGTTCTGCGAGGAACCGCAGACTTTGCTTCGGTTTCCCCACAACATTACTTGTATGATCTATCCAGTTTAAGTTATTCGTAAGCCGGCGCAGTGGCGGAGCGGTTCTAGGCGCTTCAGGTCGGAATCGCGCGGCTGCTGCGGTCGCAGGTTCGAATCCTGCCCGGGCATGGATGTGTGTGATGTCCTTAGGTTAGTTAGGTTTAAGTAGTTCTAAGTTCCAGGGGACTGATGACCTCAGATGTTGTCCCATAGTGCTCAGAGCCATTTCAACCGTTTTAAGTTATTCGTGATTGTAATCCATAAGTATTTAGCTGAATTCATAGCCTTTAGATACGTGTGATTAATCGTATAACAGAAATTTAGAGGATTCCTTTTAGTTCTCATGTGGATTACATCACACTTATTATTTAGAGTCAATTGCCCAGGCTTCTCGGATTGTGACCTAAATCTTTTATATAGATCAGGAACAGCAAAGCGCTTGTAGCACTTTCTCTGGGAACGCCAGATGCTAGATCTGTGTTACTCGATGACTTTCTGACAGTCGCTACGAACTGCGATTTTTCTGACAGGAAACCACGAATCCAGCCACATAACTGACTCCCTTCGGTCTCTGTAGAGGGTAAATACGAAGTCACACTTCACGTAGAGCATGTTTCACGAACATTTGATGTCCAGGATGAAGCTGCTATTAGCAAGTTGTTGACCAAGACGCCGTGGTGGATTTCTGCAACGATGTCTGTTTATTGCTGAAGTTGATAAAACCATTTTTTCCCTATTAGAAACCTTCCAGGTACAAACGAAAAAAGAAAAGGAAACTGTAGAAAATCGAGGAAAGGATGGGACTGGAACAGACAGTAAAAAGCCTAACAAAGGAAATGAAAAAGAAAGAATATTTCAATTCAGGTTGTCTGTACTATTGTATAACTGATAGTAGAATGTGAGTTGGGGTGTAAATTACGCTGCATACTGTTGATTTATTTGTCCATTGTCATACATTACTCTGGTAGCTAAAATTAGTTAACGAGTTAAAATTTCATTCGTTGAGTCAGTTCAGACGAGAGAGGTGAAGGAAATTCTTCATCCTCTATTATCAGATATAAGGTCAAGAATTTACGAAAGTCGTTTCTATATTATTAAGCAACTTACTGAAGCTGCAGTTATGTTCCGTTAATCGCTACCAACCTTTGTTTTCTGCGTGTTTGGAAATAGTTGGAATATTTACAAATCTCACATGCAATGAGGGATTTATTGAATGTAATGTATGGTTATAAATAATTTGTCGTTTTCTCACGAAATATTCAAGTAATTTTGACTATGGCTACTTCAGCTATTTCCCATTCTCCAGTTTCCCAAACACGTATCATGGAGTGACGAATGAAGATATTATGAACAGCGTCAAGTCATTTCTGTTAGTGAATTTTCATTGTTTGATGAGTAGATTCGATTTAACGTAATTAAACTTACACAGATCGTGCAAACGCTTTTTCATGTCGGATAAAGCGATAAAAGTGACTACTGTACTATAATTACCCCATTACACATAGTTATAATGATTTCCCTGGGACAATTTTCGAGCTGTGGCGTGCTGGGGACGGGACGTTCAGGGAGAAACATAAGCAAACGGAACCCTGTAGATATGGGACAAGGTGTTCTGAGAATTGGCAAGGGGCTGCTCAGGTAAAAGCAGATGGGGGCCGTACACATTATTTATTTATTTTACTTTTTAAATAAATAAGTAAATAGTGTGTAGGACCATACACGTAGCAAAGCAGTGGACCGGATACGGGGGCAGTGGCGCCCATGGGCCACAGTTAGTCAATCTTGAACAGAGAAAGGTGCGCTGAAAGCTTTATGTCTGCAGCAGGGAATTCGGTGAAGCAAGGGACTGCAATCGCGACTGTGTCAAAAGAACATTCGGGAAGGTGAGCATCTCTTGGCCGTCCTAATATATAGCAAAGCAGAACTCTAAACAACTGAAACTTGACATTGCTGACAAGCTTTCGCCAGGGACTCGAACCCGGGATCTCCTGCTTACATGGCAGACGCTCTATCCATCTGAGCCACCGCGGGCACAGAGGATAGTGCGACTGCAGGGACTTATCCCTTGCACGCTCCCCGTGAGACCCACATTCCCAACTTAATGTCCACACACTAAATTCGCAGTGCCCCTGCCCATTACTCGCTGCAGACAATCTTACCGAGTCCCGTAAGAGTTCTGGCAATACATGTGCATCTGCACAGAAGAAGAAGGTCAATGGCCGGTTAGCCTTAACTATATGAAGATGGTATCTTCTCTTTCGGACATGTCAGAAAGAACAGATACCGTCTTCATACAGTTAAGGCTAACCAGCCATTGACCTTCTTCTTCTGTGCGGATGCACACGAATGGCCCAAACTCTTACGGGACTGGGTAAGGTTGTCTGCCGCGAGTAATGAGTGTAACGGGCAGGGGCACTACGAATGTAGTGTGTGGACATTAAGCTGGGAATGTGGGTCTCACGGGGAGAGTGCAAGGGATAAGTCCCTGCAGTCACACTATCCTCTGTGCCCTCGGTGGCTCAGAAGGATAGAGCGTCTGTTATGTAAGCAAGAGATCCCGGGTTCGAGTCCCGGCCGGGGTACACATTTTCAACTGTCCCTGGTGCTGTATATCAACACCTGTTGACAGCGTATGGTCTTGATTTAATTATCATTTCAATTGGATAAAGATCCGGCGATGTTGCTGCCCAAGTTAGTGTTTGGCATGCACGAACAGAAGAATTAGAAAATCTCATCGTGTGCGGGCGGGCATTATCTAGCTGAAACCTAAGCCCCGGATGGCCTGCCATGAAGGGCAACAAAAAAGGACATAGAATATCGTCAACATAACACTGTGCTATGAGAATGCCATGGATGACAACCAAACGGGTCCTGCTATGGAGTGAAATGGCATCCCAGTCCATCATTCCTGGCTGTCGGGTCATATGCCAGGCGACAGTTAGTTTGCTATCCCGCTTCTGTCCAATGAGATTACATGCCGGAGACGTGTCTGGAGACGCTGCGGACAGCTGTGGGATACCATACTGACTGTCGCCCGCCATACTTGCAGCACTGAATGTTGCGAACCCCGTTAGGACCAAAACAACACGAAGGGACAACCATGAGCAGAGAATTTCAGGACGATCTGGAATACCAAAACCACTCATTAGCGAGTCAAATGTCCGTAACAGGAAAACGTGGCACCGAAGCCATAAAATCGGGACTATGGAGGAATGGAAGAAACTTATTTGGTCGGATGAGTCTTCCTGCTCACTGTTTCCAATTCTTGGCGGAGCTTATACCCCGAACGTGAAACGTGGCGGATATTCGGTGACGATGTGGGCAGACATACCGTGGTAGTCCATGAACCCCATGATTGGTCTGCAAAGTCACATTACTGCTGAAGATTATGTTACACTTTTGGCTGATCTGGTTCATCCCATGGGACACTGTTTGTTTCCCAATGCTGCTCCTGGAACAGTGGTAGCAGATCCCCTTGAAAGCCATACAGGACTTTTGTTTATCCATTTAGAGACGCATGGAAGCTGTTTAGAGTGGCAACGGGTTTCCTACACCGTTTGGGCCTGCTAATGTGTAGCGTTTCTGAAGTGTCCGTATTTTTGTCCAACCTCTGTATGTGCCTGTACATAATGTGGAGTAAACAGGTAGTGGATTATGTATGAATGAAGTAATATCTGTACAGTTTTTCTTCACATATACTAAAATATTGTTATTTAAGTTCTGTATGAGTCTCTGCGAGCCTATGAAAGCTCTGGCTCACAAAATATCCGACAGCAGACACCAGAAAACAAAATACGATTTAAAATTGCTTTGCAACATCCTTATTTCAAAATTGAGAAAAAAAGTATTGGCCATTATTTGTGGAAGTAAGAAGTCCCACACATACCTGCACAGCATGGAACTTCAGCATAACAACCCGACTTCACTGTTTGACCTCTGGTCTAAGCTTCCTGAGAATACGGCGTAATGTATACACTGATCGACGATATTTCAAGGGTACTATCTTATGGCACGCACTATTGTTTCACTGCTCAAAATGCCAACGTCGACATTTACCCACAAACCCAGATATTGATTTCGTCCTGCAGGAAGCAGTATAGTTTGGGATTGGTGGCTCTATGCACCGTATATTGGATGAGTTCTCCATCACACATCCCGCAAAGCAGCCCAAGCCACACGGCAAGATCTGATGCTTCACCAGATTATGTCATCGACACAATATAGGTAGCCCGACCACCAGCTTCACACAGCAGACCGTGGCTTCTGTCATCACCAGATCGAGAGTGTAGTACACCAGATCGAGAGTGTAGTATCCCGCCCAATCGTCTAATATAGGGTGCCTAGGAAGCTGTTTTCTCGGATCGCTAGACAACAATTCCAGCAAATCATATTAATGGAGTCTATTGCAGTAAGTTGAATTGACAATACTTAACTTTACGTATTCACAAAAGTGTGTCGCAAGCAAATGGCGACAGACAAATAATCAATGCCCTTCGGTGTATACAATTTCAATGCAGTCAAAACAAAACTGTTCATAAGTCTCTGCTATTGCGTTCATGTGGTGGCTCGTTGTCCACTGCCGGCCGCGGCTGGGCGGCGCGGCGCTTACATTCTCTCCGTGTAGATGCCGCTCCAGTCGTGGTGTCTTCCTAGTCAGCGTACTATTGTCTGACGTCATCTCACAGCCCCCTCTGCTGTAAAGTTCCTCATCGACGTGTCGGCTCTTATCCTTTCGCCGGAACAGAAAGAGATGTTAGACTGCTCTTATCCAAAGATTATGCGGAATGCATGGTCACTTTCGCACCGACGCTCTAACCCTACAGCCTCGAGATGCTGCACCAATCATACTGTGGGATGTCACACACAAAGGTGTTGTCTAAGTATCACTGACTGTGACACTGAACAATCTGGATCTGCCACGCTTGCGCCCAGAATCAGACAGCACTTGCACAGAGTTTTTCGGCATGGTCTAAACCAGAGTACCCTCAGAGCTGGTGAACCACTCTACTGCAACCATTTCAGGGAACAGCTGGTTGTTGGTGGTATATCCTCTCCCATTTTTCATCCGTGACCTGGATATCAACAACCACCAGACGGACTGTGAAGCGAGCCCTCTCCATTATTATTTATACTAAAGAGGTCACAAACGTTATAGTATTCTACAATGGTCTGCAGTTCACATTATCAGAGTTCCAGCAATTTTACCAGAGCAACAGCATACAGCAGCTGATCACTGCCCCAATCCTCCAGGAGCCCACTTCCTCTGGAGAGACCGAGCGAGATTGGCACACTGGATGTGCTTTCGAAAGAACGGCGGTTCAAATCCGCTTCCAGCCATCGAGATTTAGGTTTCCTGTAATTTCCCTAAATCGCTCCAGGCAAATGGCGGGTGGTTCCATTGAAAGGGCACACTTGATTTTCTTCTACGTCCTTGAAACAATCCGAGCTTGAGCGTGTCCTCTGTTTCTAATGACGTCGATGCGGTCGGAACGTTAAACCGTAATCGCCCTTCCTTCCATTTACTTCTGAGATAGAGTGGTTGTTGAGAAAGTTCAAGACGTGAGTGATTAATTGTAATACGACGCGGGTCGCAATAGGAGAGGAAGTCCTGACAAGCTGACTCGCCACTTGCTGATCAACCTTGGTGAACAACAGCAGACTGGCAGAACTGCTACATGGATGCAAACGCTGCTCTCGATTTCGTCATCCTGACCAGCGATCCTAGAACGCAAATATCGGCCAATATGATCATGCGGGCTTCCACATCTGGACCCACGTGTTCTGTTGTACTCCTCGGTGAGCCTTGAGTGTCGTTGTTGGAATCACATTTGGCCGCGCCACGGCTGAGAGTATAGACCCCTAACAATCCAAGCACAGCGCTCACAGAGCTGCCAACCACTAATGTTACAGCTTGTTTGTCATCCATTGTAGGCGGTCCTCTCTGCCCTCACCAAATGTTTATATGCCCTCCGTCTGTGTCATAGTTCTTCAGCATGATGGCCAGCAGAGGTGTGCCTCGATCGTGTATGGACCCCAGTAAAAAGGGACACAGATCTTTTAGTCAAAGCTGATCCAGGGTCCATATCAGTGGAAACAATCATGTCACCTCAATTCCCTGATACCCTTGGCAGGGATACCAGCACCTCTCCGTTCCATCGTGCCACAGGTCCAAAATCATGAGCCAGACATTATCAGCCCAAGTTCTGGTTAAATGGATGAGGGATCTTTATATCTCCACTGAACAGGGATATCGAAAAGCACTCGGTTGTCGGCATAGATATTGTGAGCTTGTCGACTCGCACAAGCAGTACTTGTTGCACTTACCAGTATTGCACTTGGCATGTCAAATAGGCAGAGTCAGTTCCGTTAGATAATCAAGTGCAAACACGATTAGCTCGGATCACTGTCTTTTATGAAGTTTAGTAGTTCGCATCATTACTGTCTGGCAATAACAACTCATTTTGTGTGTTTGGACTAGTCATTCGATATTGTTGTATGTTTTACGCTAGATCGCAGCGATGTTGGAACTATATTCCCTGTCGTAGCAATCTTAGTATTGTTATTTCGGTATGCGTAGGAATGATTATTAGAGTCCAACACCGTGTTGACAGAAGGGTCATTGCAGTTTCCCCAGCAGTGATCTTAAGACGTATGTACAAACCACGCAAATTCTACATTTGTATGGCCGGCCGGGGTGGCCGAGCGGTTCTAGGTGCACCAGTCTGGAACCGCGCGACCGCAATGGTCGCGGGTTGGAATCGTGCCTCGGGCATGGATGTGTGTGATGTTTTTAGGTTGGTTAGGTTTAAGTAGTTCTAAGTTCTAGGGGACTGATGACCTCAGAAGTTAAGTCCCATAGTACCAGAGCCATTTTCTATTATTTTGTATGGCTCCACTATGTTTGAGTTGCTAATTTCAGTCTCAGGATGCGCACTTATTTAATTCTTATGAATTTATAGCACTGGTAAGTTGACTCGTAAGAAACTCTAAATTGTTTGTCTTGGAAACTACCCTCCAGTACTTAAAAAAATCATGTCCGTTATTTATAATCGTTTAGGAACACGCTGAATGTTTGCTTGCATCACTAGAACTACATTGCCTGTTGGCATAGATTGAACAGTTACAAATCTTTTGTCCTTTCGATCTTCATTCTGATTTTGTTAGTTCCTACAGCTGTTATTAGAAATGACAGAGCTCATGGACAATACGGACATACTTTTACTTAATTGGGAAAAATGATTATATTCTCATTTTAAGTTGTCAGTTTCTAACACTGCATTAAAACATTGGAACATGAAGTGCAATAGCAGCTCTTACTCAATCAAGCTTAATTATTATAATATTCAAGACGACTAGATCTAGTAGTTTTTCCATCTGTCGACAGCAGTACTTAGAGATCTGTCGACGGAGGGTTGCAGTTAGTGTAGAACATTGTCCCATCGCAGCTTTGCATGAGTGGCACTAAGTATCTACAGCTGCATGATTTGTCTGGCGTAGCGATAGTTTTGTTTACAGGCCACTCTCCAGAATAATGATTAAACTTTAAAGAACAGTGCAAGATAACTGAATGTCATCACTTTCACGTAACTTATACGATTTAAGCAGTGCATGCCATTGGTGCATCTAGTATGATAAAAAAAAATTATTATTACTATTAAATATATCTCAATTCTATCAATTTAAATCTGTATTTCATACTAGAATGCCGTGTTCCCAGTTTGGCACAGCTTTGCCACAGGACACACGAAAGCGGTCGAAGACGTCCGTCTTCTGGTCGGCTCCTGATCGTCAGAAGGAGGCTAGGTTTTGATTACGCAAAGACTTTTATTATTTGGAAAAGAACAACCCGGATTTCTTTACGTAATTAGTACGAATTTTATAATTACCTAAGGGACCTTTAACAAAGAATAGTAAAAAAAATGCATTTGCAAATGAAATCATTAATAGATGGGACATCTATGAGTTGTATAGAAGACAAGGAGCGGCCTTCTGTCTACGACCAGGATGCCGCAGTATTCTCTGCTGTAGTAAAGGCTGTTTGACATTTCTAAAAATAATATGGCATGGAGGTTAAAAAAAAGTATAAAGAAAAAAAACAGAATAAGAAGTCTGGTAAACACTAAATATATTCTAATAATTCTCACAAGTAATTAGAGCTACTTTATAGACAGCATAACTTACATACGTAATTATCTAACTCTATGGTGCGATCACATTTCAGCTCCTATGCTCGCGTTTTTGTCACAAGTTACAGTCACTTTTCTCCTTCGTTAAAGACAATTCTTGCACTGTCCAACACCCCCGATAACAATAGCTTGCCGAGTTACAATTTCGAACATAAATTACTTGAATGTTATTAATTAATAATGTTGTCTGCACACTGGCAAGACCGCTCACTCTTTTAGCTTAAAGTCGACCTCCTTCACGCTTTCACACCACAAGCAGAAGTACATTAAAATCTGAAGATCTACAAACGTTTTCTACCGTCATCTTTTATTTAGATCGAAGCGGAACGACAGTTCAGCTTCTGTTAAAATGTTTCTTTGACTGCGCAATCGATGTATTAGCGTCCGCGCTAGATGCGCATCTTTACAGTTACGTAAATTATACAAAACAAATGTCTTTCAAAGAATACTCAAAGCTTTCGTAGTACGGAAATACCAATAATATTACATCGCTTCCCGCGTGAGGAGTAATGAGTCTGAAAGATCGTTACGACTCACGCGCAGTCGTAATATTATTGGATTCACGTACTTAGTGAATGAAGTATTTAAGGATGTTTCCTTGTAGGGAGCAAAACAGACATAACATAAGGCACATAGAATTATATGCGTTTCATACTAAGTCGTCAAAGCTACTCACAGTTGCTTGATCATTAACAAACTTGGTTGTGGCATGATGTCATCATAAGTGTTCAAGGATTTAACATAGGTTCTCAAGAATTACTCTCATTCAGTCAATTGAAACATTGAAATACTAACATAGATACAAGTACAAATTAAATACACATACAGATACAAAATACATAAATATTGACAATAAGAAAAAAAAATCTATTACAGTATTGGTGCATTTCCGCCAATTGTGAACAGAACATAAAACTTTTATCAGTCTTTCTCGTAGCGACGTCACTCTTCACTTTGTAGTTGGGAGTATTTCCCATGAACTCGGGTGATTTTCACAGGGGAATTCTTTCATCACCTGTCACTTTTCACTGCACTAAAACTGGGGATCACCTTTTCACATTCTGGTGGAAAAACACTGGGAATTTCACTATGTGAAGGGGAAGTGATATTTCTTGACTCGACGATCCACCGGGTCATGTCGGGAATCAGGAAAGTTGATGACTGGTTCAATGACGAATGAGTCAGTTTGGTGGCTGTCTTAATCTCATTCCAATTCATGTTTCAGCACATGAAAATACAGAAAAAAAATCTGTATTAGGACTTGCTCATTAACTAGCATCTTAATCTAAGGGAATATAGAGTAAGAATTTAAGACAATAAAAGTTACTACATAGACTATGTACATATACATTATATATTATTCATATTTTGTGTCTAGGTTTTATGTTCTTTCGTTAGCAAATATTAGCAAAACACGTTTCATCTGGTACAGGTCTTTCTTAAGCAATGTATTTAGCAATATTGCCGTAGCAATTTTTATAGTTAAGGAAAAGTCATCATTAGTGTCCTTTAAATGTAAATATAGTAAAATCGTGCGTAGTTTATCAACGTTTTATTATTTTTATGTCCATTTTCATCTCAAATCTGGAGCACGCTTGCGCCCGTTATGGAGAGGAATGCTTATTGTTGAGTACGGGCCGGCGAGCAGTCATTGAATGTTGCCACAGTGCTTCACAGTCACGTGGTAACGAACTGGCGGTTTAACAGCGTTGGCAGTCCGCGTCCTGCACGAGGCAGATAGTTCTGTGGCTGCCAACCTTTCTTTTAACTTGTGCATTTTGTTGAATCGTGGGTACTGGAGCAGCTCGTCAAGGCGACATGGTCAACCTGGACGGTAAATTGACTGCACCAGCGACGAAGAACAGTCATCGATGAAAATGACTACTGTCTCCTATTGCAGTAAGTACAATAGCTTGTCTATCCTTTGACTGATAGTCACTGTATCGTCGTTGCAACGTGAGAATACTTGTAATGCTACTTCACACGCGGCACATCACTCGTGTCCATAAGTTTATTACAGTTCTGATTCACACAAGAGATAACTAGTTTCTCGTGCCCATACATGTGTCAAATTACTATTTTACACACGTGTCCATCATTTTGTCACAGAGTCACACGCAGCAATCCATACGTGTCCATATAGGTCTCTCTATACCACAGAGTAGCACAGGTAATGCTAAAATTACTTATCATGAAAGGATCATTTACAAAATATACATAGTTTTTTTTTAATTACTGTCCAAGACCTAACGAAAAACGTGTTTGCTATTCTGAATGGTGCTTCTGAAGCACGTTAGATTTTATATATATTTTAAATCTGATTCTTTTCCTTTTCTTATTGTTCTATAACAGCCCCTTTTTTTCATTTATTCGGTTACATCAATAATCAGTAAATATACCCACTTTGGCGTGCCGAACAGTTCACGTTCAAAACTTCATCTAGCAGAAATCGGGAAAATTATTCCTATTTCCTGGGATGCTTTTGCTCACAGCAAATCAGATTTACATCACGTTCCGATAAGTAACCGCAGATACGCATTAACCAACGAGCCACGATCGTCAATACACACAATATACACACGTCAAGTCTTTTGAACCAATTTCCAAATTTCTTCCCCTACCGGGTAAGGTAGAAAGGTAAGAACGCTAAAGAAGAAAACTACAATAGGATAGTGCAAGGAAATGAAAGATACGAAGATAGATAATAGGTGAAATAATCAGTTGAGCAAATTCATTCTTCGGCTCCACCGTTTTTAATGTCATCCACGTGGCATAACTTGACTTCAGTATTAAAATTTCGCACAAATCCGTTTCCAAAGTATCTTCAAATATATCTCAACATCACGGCATGCGGACATAGCAGAAGAATATAAGCAGATTATCTCAGTCCTCAACTAGGTGTCTTAATATCGAAGGTTTCTGTATAATACTCGTGACATAGGAATAGTCTCTCTAAGTTTCTCCAATACAGGACCTAATTCTTATTATAAATGCAAATTTCTTAACTGGTTGACTCATAGTAACAAATAAATTAAGGTTGCTCTCCAGTTGCGAGTACCATTATTCATTTCTTTGTACATTAACTATATGTTGCTGCTTATACTCGGTGTAATCTACAGATTACAATGTATCAGTTTTGCATCGTACATGGTTCTAGCGACTTAAAATATCAATCCTTTGAAGGCTTAACTTAGGTTAATACTTCACATATACGGACATTCTGGTCTGAATGAGGGATTTAAAGAAAACCTTTACTACTTGGTAAAAAAGGAGATTTGCCATAACTTAAAACTAAAGCAGCAGGTGGCACTTTGGCACATCCCTTACTCAATCCAACGACTGCAGTCTTCTCGTGCTCAAGAAACTTAAAACTACCTTAAAACTAAAGCAAATCTTATTTTCCAAATACGTAGAGTACCTTCTTCAATCACTTCATATCTTTCAAGCTCCATCATTACTTCATGACCACTTCACTCAAATGATTACGTCACCTGCAGAATACATGTACATGCTGTTGATTCACTTACTTTCTAAACAGATCACACTCTTGTTTCAAGTTGCAGCTTAACATAATAAATGATATTTTTTTTTTAATGTTTTTCATGGTACTTCTTCAGGTCTACATGGTGGTAAAGTCCTTTTATTCGTCCACTAACTGGATCTGCCAACACGTAACAACCAATATGTGGCTTCCTGACTATAACAAACGGTCCTTCGTATAAGTGTTGCCACTTACGATTTTTACGTAAGATGAGAGATGGTTTGAAGTGTGTCCTCAGAAGAACACGCTCGTTCAGGCGATACGACAGAACTTTATTGACATGCTTGTCAAATGCCTTTTTTCTTAAATTGGCATGAGTTGTGAGAGAGATCAGGGCTTGTCTTAACTTATTATCTAGGTTGACTTCTGGACCTTCTATCTTGGGGATAGGATCAGTCCATTCATTGCTTTCCTTTTGCCTGGAGATTAATTCTGAAGGTGTGAAACCGGTCAAAGTGTGCTTTTAGTTTTCCGTATGTTCATTAGATTGAATTTCGCCCACAACTACTTTTGAAGTACCGGGCGGTACGCTCGGTACGAAGTTTGCTTCCGTATTCCACCTAAGTTGCGAGCTATTTGCCGGAATTTCAGTCGAGATGGTGTGTGTTGGCGGGTTTGCTCGGGCATAATAGATGCGAGAATTTTGAGGTTCATGATTTTGACTTTGATAGTTAGTAAAAGGTGGAGGACTATTCCTAAAGTTTGGAGCATACCGTTGTTTGTATTGCTTGGAAGGATCTGGAGGATTTCTCCCTTGAGAACGGTGCTGGAATCTAGGCTGGTTACCATACTGCTGCTGACTGTTGGTGTTAAGCCAACGTCCTTTTCCATTGAAATTATTATTATAGCGATCATTGTAATTAACTGGTGAATTACCGTATTGCTGTTGTGTTGTCTGGTATATGGGGTGGTACCTATTTTGATCCTGGAATTTATGTTTCTGCTTCCCGTTACGGCAATAGTAGTTGTTATTATCGCACGGAACGTCGTGTCCTTTACTGTTGTTGGGTTGGTATGACATACCTGAGTCTGCGCCTACACCGTGCGGCTGTGTAGTGTGCGGGCCAAGATTACAATTACTCCGCGCACTAGCACGCACGTCTTCTTGAATCATGTCAAGGTTGTCAAGTACTGACAGAAAAGCCTCCGTGTCGTCGTCACTGACATTTACTAACTTCTCCCTGATTGATACCGGTAGCTTTGACTTAAGAATCATAATTACGTCCTTCAGGGAAATGGGCGTGTCCCAATATTGTATTTTTCGCAGGTATTTCTCGAAGTACCTACGGAGACCAGCACTTCTCGTATTAAATGGTTCAGCATTATATACCTCCTTTCTAAGGCGTTGTTGTATGCTTGAACTCCAGAATTTGTTCAGAAATTGCTTTTCGAAGTCAGCGTAATTATTACATCTGTCAATTACTTCTGTTCCCCAGACAGAACCCTCTCCTTGAATGTAACCTACTATAAAGCGCATACGTTGCTTGTCATCCCAGCTCTCAGGAAAAACACCATTAAATGACTTCAGAAAAACCATTGGGTGGATGTTGCGTTTCTCTGGCAGAAAAGGCTGGAATACGCGGTGCTTGAGAACGCTTTCTTCTTTCATGAGCTCGACAAGAGTTACTTGATCATTCTGGTTGCGTACTAAAGGATTCTTACTACTGTGTCCATGTACAAGTGGAGAGAATTCTACACGAGACACGGGATTATTATTGTATTCATGTTCTGAAGAAAGCAAGTGTGAATGCTCACTTCTATTGTCATTAGGAAAATCATTGACTTGTCGTTTCAACTGCTCGATTTCCTCAGTGAGGTGTCGTTTCCACTCGGGAAGATCTCGGTGAAAAACTCTACGAATCTCTCCTAATTCAGTGAGAATCGTATCTCCTGATGTACCTGGAGCAGCTAAAACTTCAACTGTGGCTGACTTAACGGCTTCTTTTAAGTCGTGTTGAACCTTGTTTGCTATGTACTGTTCCTTAGTCTCGACCCATTCTACAAATTCTTTTCCTATCGTGGAACGTACGTTGGCTGCAGCATCATTCACCCTCTTTTCAATGTTTATTTCGGATAGCGCCTGTGTCAGGTCATTGACCTGGCCTTGCAGAGTGACGACATTGTCTGCAAGCTTGTTTACTTTAGCTCCGACCTCAGCGGACTTTTTTGAAACTTCTGTTGTAACTGCCTGGCAACTTTCGATTTGTACTTTGATGTCTTTGTGCACGTTACCTACTGTGCTCTCACATGCATCTACCTTCTGCAGAATACCTTCTATCCTTTCATTAACTTTAGTACTTAATTCCGAAATATATTCCAGCGTGACTGTCCTTATTCTTGCCTCTAAGTTGGCATCAATATTATCTAACCTATTTTTCATTGTACCAATCATGGTATTCAGGTCAAACCATTTTCGCTCTGTCTCCCGTTCCTTTTCCCTTTCTTTTTGTTCCCTTTCTTGTCTATCTCGTTGTTTTTGTAATTTATAAGCTTCCCTTTCCCGTTTCTCCTGTTCTCTTTCTTGAAAAAAAATTCTCATCATTTCAACCATCAAATTTTCTCCCGCTTGCTGTGACGATGATTGCTGTGACGATACGTCACGCACATCACCGTTGTCTGCCGTTCTCTCCAATCGCGAATCGGGTCTGCCTGTTCCCGTTCGCGAACGTAGTGGGTATGACCTGACAACTGTGTCATCACCGTCATCCACACTGTTTGTCGGCTTTCCTTTGTCATCTGCCATGTTTATTTTCAAGTTTGTGACGTAACTGCTCAAAGAAATATTTCGCGGCACGCCGATCGTCAACTCTCAGATGCGCGCGCTGATAGTCAAACGTCACTACGCGGTAGGTGACAATTGCAGAGCTATACCGGGTAGAAGACAAGATGGCACCTAACTTTGAAAATAAGTGACAAACACCTACTAGACACTGAATCCTGCTATTATGGCATCCATCTTGTGTTCTTAACCGTAGCAACAATGAAGATGCTCATAATACTAACAAATAAACTTTGCATGAAGAGATGATCAGAAATGAATTCTAACTACGTAAATAAGCAACTCTGCAAGGAAATAACAGCGATAGGATAAAATGAAGCAGTAAGGAAAGAAATTCCGGAAATCAGTTATATTATACAAGACGCGAGATTTTATGCGTAATGAAAACCGTACTTACATCAGTCGTTTTGCGCACTGCTGTTATTTTTCGAATTTTTCTCTTTGTTTTTTATACTTCCTCGATTTCGTTCAGTACTTCCTTTACGGCTTCCCGATGTCCACCGGATGATGTCATGAAACAATAACAGAACAGATTAAAATTTTTTTATCAGGTCCCTGTTCGGGCGCCAGATCTATTATGATAAAAAAAATTATTATTACTATTAAATATATCTCAATTCTATCAATTTAAATCTGTATTTCATACTAGAATGCCGTGTTCCCAGTTTGGCACAGCTTTGCCACAGGACACACGAAAGCGGTCGAAGACGTCCGTCTTCTGGTCGGCTCCTGATCGTTGTCAGAAGGAGGCTAGGTTTTGATTACGCAAAGACTTTTATTATTTGGAAAAGGACAACCCGGATTTCTTTACGTAATTAGTACGAATTTTATAATTACCTAAGGGACCTTTAACAAAGAATAGTAAAAAAAATGCATTTGCAAATGAAATCATTAATAGATGGGACATCTATGAGTTGTATAGAAGACAAGGAGCGGCCTTCTGTCTACGACCAGGATGCCGCAGTATTCTCTGCTGTAGTAAAGGCTGTTTGACATTTCTAAAAATAATATGGCATGGAGGTTAAAAAAAAGTATAAAGAAAAAAAACAGAATAAGAAGTCTGGTAAACACTAAATATATTCTAATAATTCTCACAAGTAATTAGAACTACTTTATAGACAGCATAACTTACATAAGTAATTATCTAACTCTATGGTGCGATCACATTTCAGCTCCTATGCTCGCGTTTTTGTCACAAGTTACAGCCACTTTTCTCCTTCGTTAAAGACAATTCTTGCACTGTCCAACACCCCCGATAACAATAGCTTGCCGAGTTACAATTTCGAACATAAATTACTTGAATGTTATTAATTAATAATGTTGTCTGCACGCTGGCAAGACCGCTCACTCTTTTAGCTTAAAGTCGACCTCCTTCACGCTTTCACACCACAAGCAGAAGTACATTAAAATCTGAAGATCTACAAACGTTTTCTACCGTCATCTTTTATTTAGATCGAAGCGGAACGACAGTTCAGCTTCTGTTAAAATGTTTCTTTGACTGCGCAATCGATGTATTAGCGTCCGCGCTAGATGCGCATCTTTACAGTTACGTAAATTATACAAAACAAATGTCTTTCAAAGAATACTCAAAGCTTTCGTAGTACGGAAATACCAATAATATTACATGCTGCTGTATCGGCTGCCATCCCGGCGGTCGAACTTTGAAACACGCACGCCGCCAGTTACGCGGCCGCGTTTCGCTACCTCCGTCGGCACTGCAAGAAGGCGCAAGGATGAACGATTACACCGCTGCCAATGAGACGCAAGCATTCCCTCTTCGGATTTCAAGTGGCGGATGTACTTAAGTTGGAACATCCATAAACTGTACCCTTTTGTGTGGTTGCCAGTTAAATAACTGTTACAGACTTTCATAGTGCCCAACAGGGCTCGACACTTTTAGAGTAGACATCGTATAGAAGAGTGACAGATTTATAAATCTTGTGTATCGGTATATTTTTCTAAATTAAAGTCCACTGTTTGCAACTGACGCTGCAACAAAGTTATGTATTATTTTTACTGTTTGATATTAGGTGTAGGTTAAATTTATATCTGAATTCAGTGTTCATGAACGGCATCTGTTCCTCGCTCCTGTATCCACTAACAAGGCAAACTCCCCATTGCACCCCCCGCCCACCTTCCCCCCCCCCCCCCCCACCACCCCCACCCCCAGTATTAGTGGTAAGGCGGCCCAGTGGACAGACCGTGAAACACTGAACACAGATCAAGCATGAAAACAGGAAGAAGGTATACTGCACTGTGAAAAAAATCGAAAGAGAAACAGTGGACCAAGAACTAGACGTACAATACGGAGCAGCCTGAATCAACAACGGCGTCGTGGTTAAGTGATCGTGATGTTGGACTGCTAACCTCCGAGCCCTGTCAAAACCTCCCTCGAGCAATTTCTTTTTTTTCCGCTGTTTGCTGTATTCAAATTTGTGTTTGTGTCGTGGTGTAACTTCCGTTTTCAACAGCGAAGTCTAAGCTAGGGACCTGTAATGACAGTTGATTTTGCACAACTCCTCTATTATCAGTCAAAAGGATGAGGCTTTCGAACGCGAACCACAAACGATTGACGACAAGACGACAAGTCAGCCGAATTCTCTGCCGGAAAACACGTCTGGTGTGTCATGCACAGCACTAGTGACAGTACGTGTGTTATTTGATAGGAATCTCTTATCGACGCACCTAATTTGCACGCCTGGTAAGTGAGTGAGATATGCCACCTTTCCCGATATAGGTGTTCGTATGAATGTGAAAGTGATCACTGTCAAGGAAATGATGGAAACATAACAGTTTGTCACATAAGGTGCAACAAATGAACGCAACTGTTTCATAATCACGCAATTACTCTGTGCTCTGTCAAAACATAAGTTTTCAACGTTTTTGAAGTTACGTTCCATTTTGGAAGTTATGACTCTTGAATTCCTTTGCTGTAACATAGTTCACAAACATTTATTCGATGTTTTCGTTTCTGTGAGACGTCTGTTTGGTAATTCGCCTGCTCTCACTATTCATCACATTTACTTACGACGGTAACGTATTCTTACCACATGACTCATATTCTATAAACATTTCAGTGATGGGACGGACAGTTCATAATGCTGTGAAAAAGAAATAGTAGGAGGCAGTTTTGAAGATGGTTTGCACACTTGACAGTCCAATACTGTTACCGCTTTTTTAATCTCATTTTGTCCGTAATTGTTAGTTTCATTTGTTTGCGGCTGACGGCCCACGACGTCCGTTGAGGCTCAATGTTGGGCTAATCCCGCCATTTATTTTATTACAGTGGGCAGTTAACCATCTCACAGCGCACGCTGAGCTACCGTGTCGACTGTTAACCACGAAGCTGTTGTTGTGTCAGCCTGCTCTTTATTGCACTTCCTGTTCTTGCGCCGTTAATTGTTCCTATTTAGCATTTTTTTCACAGCTCCCGTTTTCATGCTTGATCTGTGTTCAGTTTTTGACTGGTTATCCACTGAGCCATCTTATTACTAAATCTGAGGGGGATGCAATGGGGAGTTTCTCTTATAAGAACTACACAGCGTGCGTGGAAGACATTACAGTTGCGACATCTCGTAGCAGTGATGGGAGCTGTCATAGTGGCGAGACTGTTCGCCTGTAGAGCCACTTCAGTGTGAGCTGCGACCCACCGTCAGTCGACCCCAGCTACAGCGCCGGTACATATGGTGCGATCTACCCAAACAGAACGGACTTCGCAATTGGCCAATGTCACTTGCCCACCGCCCTACTCCGACCAGTTTGGTGCGAGCTACATTTTGTGTGCAACCTTCTCCCACATTTCCCTTGACATCTCTTAAACATTAACTCTATGCCAAAAATCTGTTTATCGCCGTAATATCTGACACGTCCTGCACCACAAATCATTTATGAAGTTGGCAGTAGCTGGTGCCAGCTTCCTGGTAGTCGTATCTCATGCCAGCCTATCACTTCAGTCAGGCACCTTCATGACTGCCCCCTATACCTTCACATATGCGGTGGGGGAAGCAGGGGATGTTTGACCTTTAACAGCTAAGGTCGGAAATTTTAAGGCTAAATGCGTTGAGCAGCCCTGGGAACTCCAGAACAAGAAAAGCGTATTTTGTCTGGCAATGATTTTTTGTTCTTATTTCGGGATGTATACGTAATCGAAGACGTATAAGTAAACAAACTTTTTCACTTACCATCAATTTAGAAACAAAGTAAAGCGAAAAACGTGAAACTAAAGAGATTACAAAAACAAATGTATTTCTGTTGTATCTGTTATCCTAAGAAAAATTTGATAAATAAAAACTTTTTTGTCTAATACACACTGGATAAGATATTAACTATAAGATAAGAGCATACATTTACTTCTATAATAAAACTGTAAAATATTGACGACGGTCGAAGCAAGCACGTAAAAAGAGGTAATATTTGGCAGTCTTGCAGATTTGCAGGGCATTGAGCACACCATTTTCACATTCAGTAGCCTGCATGACCTCTTCGTCATCCGACTCATCGCCAGAAAGTTCGCTTGCTGTTTCGTGTTTACTTTGGATAGCGTTTTCGATGGTAGTGTTTGGTCGAGCGGTTCTAGGCGCTTCAGTTCGGAACCACGTGGCTTCTACGGTCGCAGGTTCGAATCCTGCCTCGGGCATGGGTGTATGTGATGTCCACAGGTTGTTAGGTTTAAGTAGTTCTAAGTCTAGGGGACTGATGACCTCAGATATTAAGTCCCATAGTGCTTAGAGCCATGTGAACCATGCCATGGTAGTGTCTTTCTCGGGATAGTCACCTTGATCTGAAAAGTCAGCATCACATTCCTCAATCCATCTTAGCACACTTTCATCATAGTTAGGATCTGTAACATTAACTTTTTTTGGATTCACTGACATATTCACTAAACTCAAAATATCACAGTAATCTGGAGGACTCTAAATTGTTTACAATGCTTGTCTTGATAACAAATTGCAGTCGCCTGAGCACGCAACGTTGCTCCCGACCATAAAAAGGTAAGGTGAACAGGCTATGCTCCCTGATCAAAAAATACGAAAGTTACTACAACTTCATACTTTCATCGAGTTCCAGCGACGCCGTAGTGATGGTTACGTGTTGATTTACATAAAATATACTGATAATTCAAAAAAATTCTGACATTCACCGGTGGATGACTATGGTATCGTTTTCACTGGACTGGGGGAACTTGTTCATCATGGCTCAACCGATATGCACGAAAAATGTATAAACCTTCCTCGTAAACTATTAGTGAAAACTGTACCAGAACTGCTACAGTAGTTCCTTAGAGTATCACAAACATACAGACAGAAACTGCGATGGCCGACTTTAATTTATATGTGCATAGATAAAGAACGGTAGGAGAACTTGATAGACAGGAAGATATTGAACTTCGAACCATTATTCAATATTTTTTTTCCACAGTAGTTATTGATGTAATAATGTACACAGCTCCTGCAACTGATAATCGTGTATTTGAGGTAAAGGAATCTTCCTTTAACCTGATGTAAAGTTCATCCATGACTTGATGGTGCTAGATCGAAAGTGATTGTTCACGAATAATAATAATAATAATTTCGTGTGGCTCAACTGCCTGGTAGTTCAGATGGACGCCATTTCGGCAGTTTACATGTTCCTGATTTGATCTACCCCTGTAATCGTACCAGCGAAAGGGGACCTAAGTTTAACGTGGAGCCTGAACCACATCCCGTTCTTGGAAAATCTTCACATTATTCAGGATTCTAGGCTATGTGAAAGGCAGCCTGAAAAATTTTCGAAGTCCGACCAGGATTTCATCTCGCGACCTCTCGCTGTCAAGGCATGCAGTTTGCCACTTTTTGTCTTTAGAAAAGCTTGTTCCTTCTGATAGCTCTGTCGGTCTGTGCTGACTAGCAGCATTTCTATTTTAAAAATAACCCCGCACAGATCGTACTACCAGTGAATACGAAAGAAAAACAGTGATAAAAAATGAAGTCCCTTTTTCGTTGTGTAACTTAAACTATTTCTTCTTTGTATTAACTAAAAGTTTCTAATTAATATACTGACCGAAAAAATACCAACACCGAAAGGAGTTGTGCGAAATAAAATGAAGTTGGCAGGAGTGTTTCTACATCCTAAAGGTGACGACTGTTCAAATTCCGCGCCAGCTGCGTAAGAGTGGCACTAGTAGCACCACTATGAGGTTGCGCATCAGGTTTGCTTTAAATACGTGCTTCAAGGGTTGTGAGCGTGTATACCTTCATCCTGGCCAACCCTGATCCAAAATTCCTCGATGCCCGCACCCTCACCCTTGAAATCCGGAAGTACATCCTCAGTGCACCCATCACCCAACTTATCACTCGCAAAGACTCTGTTCTTATCAAGTCCTCCTCTCCCTCTTTCCATACTGATCTCCTCCTGTACCTTTCCTGCATCACCTTTGGCCCCCATGCAACCCTCACCCCTTTCCTTACATCCTCCTCTCCTAATCAGCCCCAACCCCCCCGTCGTCCACCAACCCTCACTGCCGTGATCACAAAACTCAGCCCTGTCGTCACGGAGGCTGAGGTGTTGGCGGAACTGAACGCCCACCCCGCCCTGGAAATCTGCTCGGCCCACTGTATTCACAACTCCTCTGGCCCTACTTTCCTCAAACGTATATTTACAGAGTCCGCCTCCTCCATCGACCACCTCCTCACACAGGGAGCCCTGATTTTCAACCGCCACCACGCTGTTGACCCATCCTGTTACCCCCCTCAATCCTACTGCTGCCAGCACTGTCTCCTGTACAACGACCACCTCACCCTAAACTGCAAGAACTCCCCACCTGCCCCCATTGTAAAGCCTCCCAATTCCTTAAACAGTGTCCCAACCTCGCCTCCCCACCTTCCTGCAACATCTGCAACGAACCTCACTTCACCTATTCCTCCAAATGCAAAGACAAACCCCCTCCCACCAACCCTGAGCTCACTGTCCCCGTTCGCCCCATCGACCTGCCCATCCACCCCAACAATTCCCTCCGCCCTTCCCCTACAGCAGAAGACATCATCCGGTTCCTCACCATCGTCCTGCAGAACATCCACCCCTTCCAGCGCCCCCACACACTCTAGCAGATTTCCCTTGCTGCCCGCTTTGTTTTCCACTTAAACACCTACACCACCTACTCCCAGAACCAGGCCCACTTTACCTTCACCCACCTCGACTCTCTTGTTTAAGTCCCTCTCTCCTCATCCCGCTTCCTTCCCACCTCCGACCTCCTGGTGCATCACCGTTATCGTCTCCTCTATCTCAACATTCACTCCCTCCCTGCCAACAAATACCTCTTCATGCATACCCTATCCCAGCACCAGGTTGACTCCTTCATCCTTAATGAAACCTTCCCCAACCCCACCATGTTGTCCACACCTCCCCGTATCTCCTTCACTGCACTGACAATCCCCTTCCCCTAGCCTGAGGTGGGGTTCCTATAGGCCACCTCAAGCATATCCCTGTTTGGCCACAACCCCTCCTCAATGACGTGACTGAACACCTTCTCCTCAGCATATTTCTTCCCTCCCTCACCATCACCTGTGCCACTATATCCGCCCCGCAGCTCCTCTCCCCTTTGACTTCATTTCCCATGTTGACCGTACCTTCTGCACCTATGTGATCGCTGCTGACCTCAACATCCACACCCATGACCCTGCCACTCTTCAGCGGTGGCATCAGTTCCTTGCCACCCTCCATGGTGACCTTGTTCCTCTCCCACAGCACACCCATCCTGAAAGTAACTCCACCCCCGATGTTATCCTCACTTCCCCCAACCTTCTTGGTCTCATCACTGTTGATGTCCTCGATCCTGTTGGTAGTGACCATCTCCCAGTCCTTCTTACATCTCCTCTGCCTGTCCCATCCCTGCAGTCACCCACCCAGCTGTCCCTCCAAAGTCTGTCCATGACTACTGCCATGCCGATTGGGGTACCTACCAGGAATCCATTGCCTTAAAGGTCGAAAGACACTCCCTCACATTTCACCACCCTGCTGACATCACCCATGCCTCTTCCTTCCCTCAGAAGACCATCATTGATTCTGTGGAGGCTCATGTTCCTACCAAATTCATCCACCCTCACCGCCCTTCTCCTCCTCCATAGGCCGTCCTTCTTCTGAGTGAATCCCGCAGGCTCTACTGCTCCTTCCTCCACACTCGTGACTGGGATACACTCATCCATCACTGGCAATTACAGCAACCCATCCGGAACCTCCTTACAGCAAAGAAACGCCTGGACTGGCGCCAGACATGCACACGCCTCAACTCCACCCTCCCTGTCAACTCCTGCAAGTACCAGTCAGCCTTCCACTGCCTTACTGGTAGCCACCCCACCCCCCATTACCCTATCCTTCATGATGATTGACCATTTCCTGCCAGCCTCAGTAAGGCTAACCATTTTGCTTCCCACCTCTCCGTGGTCTTCTCCATTCCTGACGATCCCCATTTTGATTACTCCCTCTTCCCGACTGTCCTTAACCGCACTGACACCTCTGTCCCTCTGCTCACCCCTAGCTTCCAGTACTTGGATCGGTTACCCCCCTCAGACATTAACACTCCCATCACCACACATGACATCACACTCGTCCTCTGCTCCTAACGCAACACCACCCCTTGTTACGATGGCATTCCCCACCGCCACCTCAAGGAATCCCTTCCTGGCTGTCCTTCCTACCCTGTACAATGTCCTCCTCTCCACTGGATTTTACCCCGACCTGTGGAAGATTTCCCGTGTCATGCTGTTCCCTAAACCCAACAAACTCCCCTCTGATACCTCTTCCTGTCGTCCCATCAGCCTCACCTCCGTGTTCAGTAAGGTCTTTGAGACAATCCTCTCTCACCGTATTCACCGCCACCTTAACCAGCACCACCTCCTTCCCCTTACCCAATGTGGCTTCCGGCCTTCCTTCTCCGCTGACGACCAGCTCCCTAACCTTATCAATCTTCTTTCCCTCCAACTTAGCTCCCGTTGCTCCGCTATATTTGTTTCCCTTGACCTCCAGAATGCCTATGACCGTGTCTGGCATCCTAGGCTCCTCTTCAAACTCCAGACCTATGGTCTCCCCATCAACTTCGTCCATCTCATTTCTTCCTTCCTCTCCCATCGTCCCTCCTATGTGACTATCCACAATTCCAACTGCCATACTTCCTATCCCTCTGCCAGCATGCCCCAAGGCTCCATCCTTTCCCCTCTCCTCTATCTCCTGTACACTGCTGATATGCCCAAACCTCCCCCACCTGTTCATCTCCTCCAGTTTGCTGATGACACCGCCTTCCTAGCCCTTTATCCTACCCTTCAACGGTCCCAACATACCCTCCAAACCCAACTTGACCAATTCATCACTTGTTGCTACTAGTGGTTCCTCCGTATCAACCCCTCCAAGACCCAGGCGATCATCATAGGCTGCACCATCTGCTCCTTCCATCTCCATGATTTCTATATCACCATTTATGGCCATCCTATCCACCTCACTCCTACCCTCAAATACCTTGACCTCATGCTCGACCGCCACCTCACCTGGACTCCCCATCTCCTTACCATCCAACACAAAACTCACAACAGACTCTGCCTTCTGAAAGTCCTGTCTGGCTGGGGTCTCCATCCTTCCACCAACCTCACACCTACAAATCCTTGATCCGCCCCATCCTCTGTTATGCCAGCATAGCTTGGATTTCTGCCCCTCCCAGGTTCTATAAATCCCTCCAAATCCTCAAACACCATGTGCTCCACCTCGCCTTCCATATCCACCTTCCATCCCCCATGTACATCCTCTACATCTACATCTACATCTACATGATTACTCTGCAATTCACATTTACGTGCTTGGCAGAGGGTTCATTGAACCACAATCATACTACCTCCTTACCATTCCACTCCCGAACAGCGTGTGGGAAAAACGAACACCTAAACCTTTCTGTTCGAGCTCTGATTTGTCTTATTTTATTTTGATGATCATTCCTACCTATGTAGGCTGGGCTCAAAAAATAGAACAGAAAGTTGGTGACTGAAATTTCGTAAATAGATCTCGCAGCAACGAAAAACGTCTTTGCTTTAATGACTTCCATCCCAACTCGCGTACCATATCTGCCACACTCTCTCCCCTATTACGTGATAATACCAAACGAGCTGCTCTTTTTTGTACCCTTTCGATGTCCTCCGTCAATCCCACCGGGTAAGGATCCCACACTGCGCAGCAATATTCTAACAGACGATGAACGAGTGTAGTGTAAGCTGTCTGTTTAGTGGACTTGTTGCATCTTCTAAGTGTGCTGCCAATGAAACGCAACCTTTGGCTCGCCTTCCCCACAATATTATCTATGTGGTCTTTCCAACTGAAGTTCTTCGTAATTTTTACGCCCAGGTACTTAGTTGAATTGACAGCCTTGAGAATTGTACTATTTATCGAGTACTCGAATTCCAAAGGAATTCTTTTGGAACTCATGTGGATCACCTCACACTTTTCGTTATTTAGCGTCAACTGCCACCTGTCACACCATACAGCAATCTTTTCTACATCGCTTTGAAACTGATACTGGTCTTCAGATGACCTTACTAGACGGTAAATTACAGCATCATCTGCGAACAACCTAAGAGAACTGCTCAGATTGTCACCCATGTCATTTATATAGATCAGAAACAGCAGAGGTCCCAGGACGCTTCCCTGGGGAACACCTGATATCACTTCAGTTTTACTCGATGATTTGCCGTCTATTACTACGAACTGCGACCTTTGTGACAGGAAATCACGAATCCAGTCGCACAACTGAGACGATACCCCATAGGCCCGCAGCTTGATTAGAAGTCTCTTGTGAGGAACGTGTTAAAAGCTTTCCGGAAATCTAGAAATACGGAATCAACTTGAGATCCCCTGTCGATAGCGGCCATTACATCGTGCGAATAAAGAGCTAGCTGCGTTGCACAAGAACGATGTTTTCTGAAACCATGCTGAATACGTATCAATAGGTCGCTCCCTTCGAGGTGATTCATAATGTTTGAATATAGAGTATGCTCCAAAACCCTACTGCAAACCGACGTCAATGATATAGGTCTGTAGTTCGATGGATTACTCCTACTACCCTTCTTAAACAATGGTGCGACCTGCGCCATTTTCCAGTCTGTAGGTACATTTCTATCGGTGAGCGAGCGGTTGTATATGATTGCTAAGTAGGGAGCTATTGTATCAGCGTAATCTGAAAGGAACCTAATCGGTATATAATCTGGACCAGAAGACTTGCCCGTATCAAGTGATTTGAGTTGCTTCGCAACCCCTAAGGTACCTACTTCTAAGAAACTCATGCTAGCAGCTGTTCGTGTTTCAAATTCTGGAATATTTCATTCGTCTTCCCTGGTGAAGGAATTTCGGAAAACTGTGTTCAATAACTCCGCTTTAGCGGCACAGTCGTCGGTAACAGTACCATCGGCACTGCGCAGCGAAGATATTGACTGCGTCTTGCTGCTTGTGTACTTTACATACGACCAGAATTTCTTCGGATTTTCTGCCAAATTTCGAGACAATGTTTCGTTGTGGAACCTATTAAAGGCATCTCGCATTGACGTCCGTGCCAAATTTCGCGTGTCTGTAAATTTTAGCCAATCTTCGGGATTTCGCGTTCTTCTGAACTTCTCATGCTTTTTCCGTTGCCTCTGTAACAGCGTTCGGATGTGTTTCGTGTACCATGGGGGATCGGTTCCATCTCTTACCAATTTATGAGGTATGAATCTCTCAATTGCTGTTGCTACTATATCTTTGAATTTGAGCCACATCTCTTCTACATTTGCATGGTCAGTTCGGAAGGAATGTAGATTGTCTCTTCGGAAGGCTTCTAGTGACACTTTATCCGCTTTTTTAAATAAAATTATTTTGTGTTTCTTTCTGGTGGATTTGGAAGAAACGGTATTGAGCCTAGCTACAACGACCTCATCCCCTTCCCCCACCTTCTCCTTTTCCTTGAACACATCCACACACTATATATTATCCACCACATTGATCCCCCTCACCCCCTGATGTCTCCCTGCCTCTCCACCCCCAGCTCATTGCTGCACCTTTACCATTGTGTCCCACACTGTCTCCATCTCCACACCCTCAGCCTCCTTTCCCAACGCAGCTTCCACCATCTACCCCTCCCAGATGATGAGCTTTGCCCTGACATCTAGCCTTCATACCAACTCTAACCCCATCTTCGTCCTGCCTCCTACTCAGGGCTCCCTCTCCTCCCCCTCCCTTCTCCTGAGCGGCTTTTGCCCTCATACTCCCCCTCCCTCTTTTGTGCTCCCCTTCAGTGTCTCTGCACTCCCTCGTACCTTGTCTTCCCTCTTCATCTGCTGCCCCACCAGTCTCCTGCCTCTTAGTGTACCTGCTGATGCACCTACTCTTTTCATCCTGCCGCCTCCCCTGCTGCCCATGGTCTCCCCTCCTTTTCCATCCTCTCCAACCTCTCTCTCAGCTGGTTCCACTTGGCAGTTTTATTCTTCCCCATGTGTGCTCCAAGTGGGTTTTAAGTGTTTTGTTCTGGAGTGTTTTTAATACTGTGGCCGACTTTTAACTTGTACATGTGCCTTCAGTGGCTCTTTGTGTTTTAAGAATCGCCAACTGTGTTTTTTAACTTTATTTTGACGTTTTTAATTGTCCCCCATGAACGTCTCCATGTCAATGTATTTTTACTTCCATTATCTCTCCTTACTCTGTTTTATGTATCCCTTTTTTATCGCCTTATATGTAACATTTTATTCCTGCCATAGTTGTCATGTCACTCAGCTGAAGAGCGGCGGATTGTGCCACTGAGAGCCCTCCCCTGTCCATATTGGGCAGGGGAATGAAATCACAATAAAGAAAAAAAGGCGAGTGTTAATTACCTTTGAGATTGGGCTTAGTGAGTTGATGTTAGTCAAGAATGCGTTTAAGACGATGAAGTCGGCATTATCTACACCTCACTTACAACTAGGTCATGCAATAGAGGTACGAGAAGAAGGATATTCCTCCTGCGATATTGCTGAAAGACTTGGTGGGAATGAAGACACCGTTCATGACTGCTGGTAGCATTGGTCAAGAGAATGTAGGGTCGCAAGAAGACCAGGCACTGGACTGCCACATGGCACTACCGAGAAGAAAGACTATTGTGTTCACTGTATGGATCTGGAGCATTGTACTGTATCTGCAGCAGCGATCTGAGCAGCAGTTGGCACCTCAGTGACACAAATCTGTCACTTCAAGGGCAGCTCCGAGCCAGACGCCCTGTAGTGTGCATTCCACTGACCAAAACCACTACTATTTGCGACTTCAGTAGTGTCAACCAAGAGCTCGTTGGAGGGCACGGTAGTGGTCTGTTGTGTTTTCTGATAAAAGATGGCTCTGCCTCGTGGCTGTAATGGCCGTATGTTGGTTAGAAGGAGGTCAGTTGAAGAGCTGCAGCAAACCTGTCTGCGTGCTATACGCACTGGACCTACACACGGAGCGCTGAGGTCTGGGGTGCGATTTCGTATAACAGCACGAACACTCATAAATATCCCATGCACCTTAACTGGAAAACTGTACGACAGGCTGGTGATTCGACCTGGTGTCCTACCATTCATGAACAGCATTCCAGAAGGTGTTTCCCAACAGGATAACGCTCACCCACATACCGCTGTGGTAATCCAACATTCTCTGCATATTGTCAATTTGTTGTCTTGGCCTGCTTGATCACCAGATCAGCCTCCAATCGAGCAAGTATGGGACATCATTGGATGACATCTCCAGCATCACCCACAACCAGGATTAACCATCCCTTTATTGACCGACCAAGAACAATAGGGATGGAGCTCCAGCCCAAAAACCGACGTGTGGCACCTGTAGGATACAATGCACGGAAATTTGCATGCTAGCACTCAACTTTCTGGAGGTTAAACCTATTATTAATACACCAACATTTCACATTTGCAGTGGTTCACATTAACATGTGATCTTACAACGTTAATCACTAAAATATATTACCTAAATCAATGTATTCTCGAACTTTTATTACTCTACAGTAATTATTACTTGCTATTGGAATTTTTTCCGCCAGAGTATATGGAAAATGACTCATTCAGGAAAGCAGCACAAATGAGATCTTTCTAAAGATGACAAAAAGAAGAAACTTCTTTCTACGAATGCTAGTTTAAAAGTTTAATTCTTTTAAAGAAAAATAAAAGAATAAAATATCATTGACACTTGTAGTGCGTCGTAATCCTTCTTTTATTATTTTTTTATCTTACCACCATTCTTCCACACGTATATCTTGAAATCTATGGTGGTGTCAGAGCCAGGTACATAGTGTTGTTTTTTCTCTTTACGAAGTAAAGTGTTTGATGTCTGCACAGGATGTTAACTGTTTTGATCGCAGCTATAGATCTTGAAATGAATGCCATTTTCTCTCTGTCAGTTATTTATATTCCCTCCAAATTGTTATAACTGTGTCGACCAGACTGCAACATTGGCAAAGGTTTACTTGATTCACCCGTATTTCGTTTATTTGCTCGTTGTTGTTAAAGATCTTGTTGACTGACTTGTATAAAGTAATTACTACATCAGAATTTATGCCATTTATACAAATTTTGAGCCAAACAGCAGCCTAGTCTACATTTTTGAATCGGCTGTTTTATTTCTTCATTCACATTTCTTTCTTTCATGCACAGTAGCTCTGGAGTTCAACTGTCTTGACCTTGTGATTTTTTTTTCCAGTCCATCTGTGGCATACAGCAAACCAGTGCTTAACAGTATTCGTTGAAAACAGTCTTGGTTGCAATTTTTTTTTTATTTTTCAACTACGCGTTTCACTTTATTTAGTCATCTTATGTTGATCTACATAGAAAACAGAGAACAAATACATCTATTTAAGAATCGCGATCGCGTTGTGCAGACTTGGATAACCTAAAAGCGTGTGTAAACAGATGAAATACTGAAAGAGCAAATACCTTAATTTGGTATTTTTAGAACGATCCTTTAGACAGTGTAGCCAAAGGGCATCGTCGTATACATCAGGCCAACATAGCCTTCGTTAAATAACTAATAATTTTACTTGTATTTTATAAAAAAAGAGTTTTCTTGTTAGGTAGAAGTTTTAGCTCCTAATGACGCTGTATTGCGTGTTATAGGGGCCGGGGGGGGGGGGGCGCTCTTCATTTGAAATTACGCTCCTGTGTTTTTAATGTTCTCATTCTAGTGATATATGATACGTAAAATCTGTTTAAGTACTGCATATGTGTGTTGTATTATACACCCTACTTTCTCATTTTAAATTTACCGCCTTCTTTTGTATTTTAGGATAAGTTATTTCACAGGTGTTGCTACTATCAATTCAATCTTATTAATGTTTTACGTGCATTAAATTTATAAAGCTTTGGTGGCTATGTATATCCAGTTTACCATCACTCATTCTTACCAGCAGCAGGGAGGCAGCGCCAACTATTGAGGTGATTCTGTATTAGATGTCAGTACTAGCACACGACGCTATTGTGCATTATGCTTACTACTTGAGCCCCATCTTATTCTATTACTCGCTCCTGTGAACGGGAACGCGTTATGTGGGTCTTGGAGTCACTCACGTCCATCTAGGAAGTTAAGGCCTGATCATAAGGCTCCGGCAATATGATTGCATTTCTGAGTGTCCGATCACTGGTGAATTCTCTTATCTGTTTTTACTATTCTGAATGTCTAGTTTTTAATGAGTTTAACGAAGGCGATGTTGGCCTGATGTATTTGACGATGCCCTTTGGCTACACTATCTAAAGGATCGTTCTAAGAAATATCAAATTAAGGTATTTGCTCTTTCAGTATTTTTAATCTGTTTACATATGCTTCTAGGTTATTCAAGTCTGCACAACGCGATCGCGATTCTTAAATAGATGTATTTGTTCTCTGTTTTCTATGTAGATTAACCTGAAGATGCCTAAATTAGGTGAAACCCGTAGTTGAAAAATAAATAACTGAAGTTGCAACAAAGTCTGTTTTCAATCAAAACCTTAATAATTCAATGGTCAAACAACTTATTTCAATATAAACCGCCCTCGTGTGTTGGAGGCGAAAGTTTTTCAGTTTTTCACACGTCCATAGGACGTCGAAGACTTTCAGGAT
The DNA here is from genome assembly GCF_021461395.2 of Schistocerca americana. NCBI lineage: Eukaryota > Metazoa > Arthropoda > Insecta > Orthoptera > Acrididae > Schistocerca > Schistocerca americana. The sequence goes on along the minus strand of NC_060121.1, from coordinate 327,474,519 downwards.
CGACGTTTTTAAAAAGTCTGCTTCTAATGCTGTCTGGAGGTACTTGTGTCATAGTCACTGTCCTTTTAACAAGAGAGCAGATTATTTATTTGCTATATCGATCAGTCCTTAAGTCCCATTTCTGGGATGTAGAGCGGCTACTTTGGTTTTACTTGAAACACTTCTCCTTGCCATTTTTGTTCAGTATTATAAGCTTTAAGGAGGATGCACGAGTTTACGTATTTCATACTCTGCTCCTTGTTCATGCTGCGTGATAAACACGTTATTACGGGTCTTTGTACTTTTTCTGATGATTCTTTCAAGTTTATATTGGCCACATTTATCGTGCGTGCTATTAGGGTCATCCCAAGTGTCTCGTGTTGTATGGATGATTGTGTCTAGACAGCGTTATGTGGTCGAAGGCTTTCAGATTTCTAATTATGCTAAGAAGTCTTCTTTCATGAGGATTCCATACAAAAAGATCTCCTGTTGTCTAGAACAAGCAACTTTTCTAACTTTGCCATGCCACCAATTTTTTAAAAATTTAATTTTAAGGGAATGTCCCCGTGGCTCTGATTATTTACCGTACTTTTACCTTTGCAGTTATTGTAATACAGGCAACAGTGACTAACAGTGAAGAACAGTAAGCTGCTGCCTACATGGCAGTACCGTTAAGCGTCAGGGCGATTGTCTCAGGATAGTCACCATGGTGCTGGGTGCTCCTTCGCAGTTGTGGAATCGGAAATGCAGCCAAATCCTCATTATACTTCAATTAGCTAGACTCATACATCAGCTGAGAATGACACCTCCGTGGCATGCGATGACCCCAATCAGCAGTGCCCACCACAGCACAACACTGGGCAATGTGCTGGAAGTGCACAGATGCCAGAAGACAAAGTCGCCATCCAAGCGACCTTGTGGAGTGTGGTCACGTTGGCATTCCACTGACAGCGAGGTGCAAAAGTGCTGGACACTGGCTGGCAGCACGGATGCGGGTCGTGGCAGGGCACAGACCGCAAACCCAAAACCCGCTGCGTATGCCCAAGAGCCAGTTGACAGCCTGGAAAAGACCCCTAGATGGAGGGCTCCCACTTGAAACATTTCGCTCACCGTAAGCATCAGGTCTAGGAGCGGCCCATACACCCATAGCTAGCAGAGGTGGCAGCTAGTTGTAGATACGACTGGCGTTGAGAAGTTCTTACTGTAGCTAGCAGTTGAAGACAGATGCTGCTAGACCAGAGTGGCCAGTATTTATACTCACTCGACTCTGTTGTATTATGACAAAACGCTGCTTCCAGTCACATAGGAGGGCAGAGACAGCACAATATGAGGTAACCCAGCTTGCAACTGCGCCGAGCTGATATTTTGCCCCATACCCCTGTAGCATTATTCCGGCCATCACAACTATCTTCGAAAGTTGCATGACGAAGGGTTGATATACGTTCTGGACGTAAGGAAGTGAAAAGTTTCAAGAATACGAATGGTGTTGTAATGTACAATGAATGTGCAGCAGAGACAGACTGGAGTTCTGGATTTACAAGTAGCAAGTATTGTATTAAACGAAAAGAGACATTTAACAGGATCAATAACTCGAGACGTATTTAATGACCAAAAATGCTGACTGTATAGAAGGAACTGTGCTTAGATTAGATTAGTACTTGTTCCATAGATCATGAATACGGCACTTCGTAATGATGTGGAACATGTCAGGTTAATAAAATGTGTCTATACAAGATATTACATTAGACAAAATATTACATGACACTCAATTCTTTTTTTTTTTTTTTTGTGGAGGTTGGGAAATTACCGACTTACTATATCCAAAAATTCATCTAATGAGTAGAAGGAGTTGCCATTAAGAAATTCTTTTAATTTCCTTTTAAATGCTATATGGCTATCTGTCAGACTTTTGATGCTATTAGGTAAGAGACCAAAGACTTTTGTGGCAGCATAATTCACCCCCTTCTGAGCCAAAGTTAGATTTAACCTTGAGTAGTGAAGATCATCCTTTCTCCTAGTGTTGTAGCCATGTACACTGCTATTACTTTTGAATTCGTTCGGATTGTTAATAATAAATTTCATAAGTGAATATATATATTGTGAGGCTACAGTGAAGATTTCTAGCTCTTTAAATAAGTGTCTGCAGGATGATCTTGGATGAGCTCCAGCAATTATTCTGATTACACGCTTTTGTGCAATGAACACTCTTTTACTCTATGATGAGTTACCCCAGAAAATGATGCCATACGAAAGCAGAGAATGAAAATAGGCGTGGTATGCTAATTTACTCAGATGTATATCGCCAAAATTTGCAATGGCCCTAATAGCATAAGTAGCTGAACTCAAACGTTTCAGCAGATCCTCAGTGTGTTTTTTCCAGTTCAGCCCCTCATCAATGCATACACCTAGAAATTTTGAACATTCTACATTAGCTACAGATTTCTGATCGAAGTCTATATTTATTAATGAGGTCATTCCATTTACTGTGTGGAACTGTATATACTGTGTTTTGTCATAGTTTAATGAGAGCCCATTTGCAGAAAACCACATAATGATTTTCTGAAAAACATCGTTTACAATTTCACCAGTTAATTCTTGTCTGTCGGGTGTGATAGCTATACTTGTATCATTGTCAAAAAGTACCAGCTTTGCATCTTCGTGAATATTGAATTGCAAGTCATTAATATATATTAAGAACAGCAGAGGCACCAAGACCGAACCTAGCGGCACCCCATTCTTGATTGTTCCCCAGTTTGAGAAATTAGCAGTTTTTTGCATATTATGTGAACTGTAATTTGAAACTGTCACATTTAATTAATGAATTAGCAAATAAGAAAACAAAATGCACAAACTATTAATTTAATGGTTGAAAATATAGATTTTGATAAACAGAAGTATTGTATACACCATTTGTGCTTTGATTTGTTTTAAATGCACTTTAAAACTACATCCCATTCTGGACACACACATCAAATATTATTGCCATTACCACATATGTACAACAATAAAACGAACATCGCTGGGATATTGACTAGATAAAGCATGCAACAGCATATTTAATTATTTATACTCTTTCAACATTACTAAACCACCCAAATACGAGTAGCATGTAAGTGACTGATACACCAAAATAAATTCTGCCTACACTCCAAAGAGTTCCGTACTTAACATAAGCTTAAATGACAAACATTGTGATTCTATTGAACCTGATAGAGAATTTGAAAATCGCTTCTTATTTGCAATACATAGCTACTCATTTCTGCGCACTAAGTTTGCCTTAGTTTGACGGTATCTTTTATTGAAAATATACGTAAATTTTGCCTGTATTCAATTATTCTTGAGTACATACTGGAAGAAGAATGGCACAGCCCACAGAGCTCTCAACAGAGGCGAACGATAATAGATAAGGGGTGGAGTTGAATGGATTCATCTATCTACAAGTATCTGTGTTGCACAAGCAAGCAAAATTCTTACTAAATTGCAGAGAAGTACTTCAACAGAAGCAATTGTGAAGGTGATACACTCACTTTAGTAAACAGTCATGTCTTACGACGTTTCTGCTTTTATAATTCCAGGGAACTATACAAAGAGAACGCCTTTGTTCAAAAAACTTGCACCTGTTTTGATGACTCTGTTCCATACTTCTTAGCCGAGAATGTATCAAATCGGCAATATATATAAAGGGCAATCTGGTAACAATTGCTGGCTAAATAAATATCCTACTTTCCGCTTCACGTGTTATGTCATAAGTTTCATTGTGTACTCGTAACATCTTTACATTGAACTTGCTAAGAAATGTTTCTTGTCTCCAGAATGCACTCTGGAGTGCTTTCGCAGTGTTTAAGTAGATGCAGATGAGAGATACCTAATAAATGTACATGCAGAAATACAATAAATGCAACAAAAATGAGAAAATCAACAAAGAGAATATACAAATGTTATCGATATGATGAGGATCTTGTCACATGCTTCAAGGCACTATGCACCTTATTTGTTTGTTTTCTTTCTACAGCCGGGTTAAGCACAATAAATTTTTGTAAGAACACACCCCTTGCGAACGAAAAACACAATAATCCTTCGAAATATGTGGTCACAGAATATTCACTCGCAGACCTCGGCAATGATAAGCCACGAAAGGAAAAGGGATAAAAAGTAGACTACAATATATTTCATCGTCGCCTGGATCGCGAATATGGCTAATATTATTACTCTTCGGTTACATAGAAACATGTTTAGATCTGTAGGGATAAGAAAAATTAAATAACTAACCACAGTATAACCTAAGGTGCACAGCGCTACTGTAACCCCATCGCTAATACCAAATGTACAACAATGTACCTAGTGTAATAACGAAGTTGTGTATCTGTCGTTATATTACGGTTAGTTCTTTTACTTTTTATCTCCACAGATCTGAAGATGCTTCACTTGAACCGAAACCGGTACTAAGGTTAGAAACATATGCAATATAGACCAGCAATAAAATCTGTTCTGCGGCCATTGATTGTATAATTTCCCTAAGAAAGAAAATATGTCAATTTTTTTAATGAAAAGAAGACTGGTGAAAGTGAAGACAAAAGCGGAAAGAGGGATGGGTTTGCTGCGGAGAACAGTTCGAAAATAAGAGAGTTATTCGCAGGTATAGCATAGTAACCTGGCTCTGACATTTGATGCAAGGACGGACAGACAAGCTTACGATACCCCTTCGAGTTCCTTCTGTATCTGCGCAAGAGACTTGTTCCTAGTCTCGATGACGAAGAAGAAGACCCAAGTAGTGGCCCCAAAACAGGTGCCTCCGTATATCCAGAAAGTGACGTCGGTTCCGAAGGCGTCCACCATGTTGGTAAATGTCTTGGAGACGATGAAGCAGAGGATCCAGTTGGTGCCGCCACAGATGGAGCTGGCGATGCCCTTGATCTCGCCGGGGAAGAGTTCGCCAATCATGGCCCAGGGCAGCGGGCCGATGCCCAGGGAGCACGTGAGCAGGTATGTGCACATGGCGAGCAGCGGCAGCCAGCTGATACCAGCCACAGGTACGCGAGTGTGGTCGTGGTAGTGGAAGTAGATCCCCAGCAAAACCAGGCAGGTGCCCATGCTAGACAGCGACAGCACCAGCCACACGCGGCGACCCGCGCGCTCCACCAGCACGGTGGACAGCAGCGTCGACCCCACCTGAAACGTAATGGGCAGTGGACACCATATCTCAGCCACCGCTCTCGGATAGGCTGTCAACTAACGATCGCGAAAAATACATTGTTGGGCATTAAAATTGCAACATCATAAAGGTGGAATGCAGCCAGCGTAAAACATCTCCGACATATCATCAAGAAATATAATGTCCAATTATGAGTGGGCAAAAAATATTGTTTGAATAGTAGGCTTACGCAGATAGAAAATTTCTGTGATCAGTGTTAGAATGTTACATATACAGTGCTGCGAGCAGCACTGTGTTTGTGAGATATGCTGACGCCGCAATATATATCTTTGGCACGACAATAATAAAGGTGTCAGTTTACTGCAAAATTCGTGTAACTTGCACTTTTATTTACTTACTAGCGAACGTCGAAAAGCTTGCAAGTCCCCCCCTCTCTGCCCATCTTCTCATCCCCCCCTTCCTCTTATTCTGCACATCCCCTCCTCCCTGGTCCTCTCAGTGAATAACCTTCTCCCTCTCTAAAACGAAAGACGAGGTACTGGTGGAATTAAAGCTGTGAGGAAGGGGCGTGAGTTGTGCTTGGGTAGCTCAGTTGGTAGAGCACTTGCCCGCGAAAGGCAAAGGTCCCGAGTTCGAGTCTCGGTCCGGCACACAGTTTTAATCTGCCAGGAAGTTTCTCCCTCTCCTTCTGTCCATTTTCTCTTCCCCTGTCTGTATCTCCATTTCCGTATGAATATTCAGTAAAGCAACGTGTAAAAATTTGAAGTAAACTCGTCAAGATCTTTTCGAGAGTTTTTGGTAACAACGTTTTCTGTCCATATATTACATATATATATTTATATATGTAATGCATTACAGAAATATACAGCCTATGTCTGTCTGAATGTTCATTGGAGTATCGTGTAAAAATTGCAAGTAAATCGACCAAGAACTTTTTGACATTTGTCGTAACAGCTCATCCCCCTTAACATATTACAAATATACACACACGCACACACACACACACACACACACACACACACACACACACACACACACACACACATATATATATATATATATATATATATATATATATATATATATATATATACACCAAACGAAAGCGTTGGTATGTTGATAGGAGACAGTAAAAAACACACACACAAATTTCAAGCTTTCGCATCCCAAGGTTGCTTCGTCAGGAAAGAGGGAAGAAGAGGGAAATATGAAAGGATGTAGGTTTTAAGGGAGGGGGTAAGGAGTCATTCCAATCCCGGGAGTGGAAAGACTTAACTTAGGGGGAAAAAAGGGACAGGTATACACTCGTACACACACACACACATCCATCCGCACATATACAGACACACGACACCCCTTCGTCCGATCCATGGATCAGGAAAGATACGACTGAGATGTATCTGGACATTAACGGCGAAGTGAGTTGGAGCACCATCATGCAGCAGCCCCATAACCCTTCGAATCATTAGTTGCACTTCTTCCAGCAGAGGAGACAAAGTCAACCGCAAGAAATGCCAATAGTTCCAGCCTGTTAGGCCATGTCTATGGAAGACTGGTCCCTAAATATGGTCGCCAATTACCATGGCCTGCACATTCCGACTGCACCAATGCTGATGAATCGCTGTCATCACAAACGTTGCCTCTTCTGTGAATTAGACGGATGACACAAATCTCGGAATCGAGGTTGCCTGGGGAAAAACCCAGTGACAAAACTGCTCCCAACTTGAAAAGTCTGTCGCTAGTAAGTCCTGCACATACTGTAAGTGATAAGTGTAGTATCAATTGTCATGGAGAATGTGTAAGATGGCAAGAACTATGCCCCTTACATGAAGTCATTAAAGATCACGTAACTCACGTTGAGCGAACAGTAGGGCTGAACAAAAATGACTGACAAGACACAATGCATCTTGTAGAGGGTATAAGTATAGACGTATTGGAATAATTAATGTTGAGTCATGGTTTTAAAGTAATTCACACAACAGGAAAACTCTGTGGAAACGCGTCGATTTACTAGAGGCTAGTTTATCCCAGGGAAGTATACAGAGTTGACCATGGCCGGCTGGGGAGCAGCGAAGGGAAGTGACAATAGGCAGCTTAGGGTGGCTCAAACTCTGAGAAAGCAGTAACGGGGTGCAGCCTCCAGCTGCCTTCAGATGAGTGTCAGTGAGTGGGTGGTTGACCCCATGCTTGTGTATCAGGAAGCAGAAGGAGAACTTGTACACCTGTCGATAAATATCAGTCGTCCCATTTTCAGTGAAACATGCAAGTAAGCTGTGCAAAGCTACGGTGAAGCAGTCAACAGAGGCCAAAATATATGTGTTCATGACTGTAGCAACTTCACGCTGAATTCACGGTCCGCAGAGTCTGAAGTAAATCCGGTGAAAAGCGACAGAATGAGATACGCTGACCTCCGATGCGAACATAGGACCAAGGAATTTGAAGTACTCTCCTGGGAGTCAGAATTCGGAAAAAATTGGTGTTTTTTGCAGATGCTAACGTTGATGGGTGGCCTGGGAGGAGCTGAATAGCAGACGTTGAGAGGAAGGGAAATTTTGTGGGAATTTGATCACTTCCCAGAGCAGGCATTGGTCGGCGCTGGGAAGCGACGCATAATTAATGCGACTTGCGCTGCAGTTGGCGTAAGTGATTTTGCTGGAGGGGAAACCGAGGCCAAGAGCACACTGGGAGAAGTCCCCGTAGAGGTCTTCCGTTCCCAGCTTGCCTAGAGTGCGGGCGTGGCGTTCTTTATTCAGCTTGCCTGAGAAAGAGTGAGCATCTCTGCAGTTTAGGACCTAGCAAATGGAACGATTGAGCTTGGAGATAGGAAGTTTTGGTTCAGCTATGTACTGAGCAAATTAGCTAGGAGTGAATAGAAGAGCACAGCCTTGCAGCACCACGTGGTCAGCTGACGTCAGCACAATGACGCCGCTCCGCCACACTGTATTCGGTGATATTGCGCCCGCTCTGGTCATTGATTAATTTGTTGGATCACGTCGGCAAAGTTTCCACGAGGGTTTCATGGGCCATGTATTGTAGAATTCTTCTTGCACTTTGCATTACGCCTGGGTCAGTCAATAGGAATTACTTCTGAGTTATCGCGCTTTACTCCGCGCAAACGCAATTTATTACCACTGCCTGGTAGGAGAGTCATGTAATGTGATGATTGAAGGTCGTGAGTTAAAATAAATTAATTTTATGTTCAACATTTGCATCTGGTGTTCAATAGCTGAATATAACATCAATGTGCAACCTTTTTTAATTAAAAGTGATCAATTCTGAATCAGTTAATGTCAACACTGCCACCGCTGTTCAATCTGGAGTCACAGGGCCTTATTACTTTCTTTGCGTTATCCAATATTGCGGCAGTTTTGCAATCTCTGCTGATCTGTTAGTCAATTAGCTGGGGTGAACACACCCCAAAACCAGATAAGTGACGGGTGGGGTGTCACAAATGTTCCACACGGTCGTCGGGCTTATGCTGTACTGGCGGGCCAGCTTCCTGGTACTGACACAGTGGTCGCCTTCCACAGCGTCAATCACATTTTTCTCCAAGTCTGGTGTCCGAACATTTCAGGTACGTCCATGATTTCCTGCTTCCTGAAACGCCCCTGTCTCAGTCAAACAGCGAAACACTGTTGCAAACACTGAATGCTGTGGTTGTTGTCGGCGGGGATAGGTCTCCTGATACAATCTTACTGCTCGCCGCCCACTGCCGTTTGTCTTTATGTATGTAAACACCAAGTCGGCAAGGTCTCGATTCGAATACTGAACCGTTACGTACAATGTTGTATCACCATCCATCATCATCCACTACAAAGTGAGTAAGCAAGAGAAGTGAATAGGACGCCATTACCAACTGTTATGGCAGGAGAGGGCGCTAGAGCCTGATGTATGGGGAACAGTACCACCCCTAGGAGGAAACCAAGCATACTGTTACTGTACCTGCACGGTACAGCGCGATTAGACCGCAGTCTCTGTAACAAAGTACGACTGAATAAATGGTCTCCAGCTTGGAAACCATGCATTTTTGGACATAAGTTCATTTTGTCCTCTCAGTTCAATTGCCGGATGTAAGAAAGATCATCACCTGACAACGGCTTCACCGATTTGGATGATTTTATTTCGTTGTGCTCGCAATTGTGCATGGTAATGGTATTTTTGGTATGAGAAAGAAACTACCTAGAACATACTGTACGAAAACATACCCACCACAAATATATTGGCTCTAATAGCAACAAATAGACATGAACTCTATGAGGATGTCCAGATAGAAACGGGTGTCAGTCACCACAATGCAACTGTAGCAGCGACAATGATTACCAAAGTACAAACCGCATCCAAAGCAGGTAGAAAAATCTACACGTTCAGCCAAGTAGACAAAGAGACAATAGTGTCGTATCTCAATACCAAACTTGAAACATTTAGCTGAGGAGAGAAGAATGTATAGTAGAAGAATAGTGGCTTAGGTTTAGAAGAACAGTTGACCATGCACTTGATAAATACAGTCATGTACATCGTGCAACAGTTCATGATGAGAGTCATCGAGGCTACAATATAATACTCATTGGTGTAAAGCAAAGCATTGGGCTATAAAAAGGGTATGCCGAGTGAAACTCGTTGGGCTGTCAAATAGCGTAATGCCGAAGCCTAAAGTTGCCACCACAGAAGAATGTTATCGAAGGATTTCTCACATAACCCAAAGGATATATGGTCACATGAAATATTTCACACATAATCCAAAGAATTTCTGGTCATATGCAACAGCTGTTTCTGGTACCAGACGAGAATGGAACTGAAACTGAAGGTTGAAGAAGAAAAGCACAAATATTGACTTCAAATGTTCCTTTACTAAGAAGAACTGTTCTAATTTAATCCTCGTTCAACTGCAAAGATGAGTGACATTGCTGTCAGTGTCAGTGGTGTTGAAAATTCGGAAATTCATGGTTAGTTCCTATGAGACCAAACTGCTGAGGTCATCCGTCCGTAGGCTTACACACTACTTAATCTAACTTAAACTAGCTTACACTAAGGACAACACACAACCATCCCGAGGGAGGACTCGAACCTCAGACGGTGGTAGCTGCGCGAAACGTGGAAAGGCGCATTATACCGCGAGGCTACGCCGTGCGGCTAATCAGTGGTATTAATAAACAGTTGATATTGCGACAATTGAACAAAGCTTCAGGGCACGATAGAATCCCTATCAGAATGCCGAATTTTCTGCTGAGCTCGTATCTCTTTTAACCCCTATCTGATCTAGAGCCCTCGAACAAAACAACATGCCCAATAGCTGGAAGAAAGCACGGATCATACCTAACTACAAGGAGATAGCGGAAGTGATCCGCAAAACTATCGTCCAGCATCTGTGACATCGATTTGTTGTAGAATCTTAGAATTTGTTCTGGGCGTGGTCTTAATGATGTATCTCTAACAGAATGATCTCCTCCAACCTAATCAACATCGATCATATGAAAGTCAACTCGTACTTTTCGCACATGACATACTGAAAGCTAGGACATGGCAGTCAGATAGTTGCAGTATTTCTCGATTTCCGAAAACCATGTGACTCAATACAACATGTAGGCTCATTATCAAAAGTACGATTGTACGTAGTATCAGGCGATATTTTTGACCGGCTTGATGATTTTTTGAAAGGGAGAACACAGCAAGCTATCTCGGATGGAGAAACGTTGACAGATGCAAGAGAAACTTCTGGTGTGTCCCAGAGAAGCATGTTGAGTCCTTTGCTGTTGGTGTTGTATATTAATGAAGAACAATATTAACAATAATCTGTCTTTTTGCAGATGATGTAGTTATCTAGAGGGTGCTCAGCAACAGTTTGAAAAGGTTGTAAGGGTTATGTTAATAAATAATTGCTAAGAAAAAATTCGATAGATTTCGGCGTTTCCGAGTTAAGTGACATTGAAGTCAGCCAACCAGGCCGTTGCGCTCGCAATTTCAAGACGGTATTGCCAAACGTGTTCCTCGTTTGGTTTCCTAATATCGAACCTGAGCGCGATAAAAAAGTTAAACTTGTGTCAGCAGTAAGGATCGAATGCGACCCAAAGGCTGAGAAGTCTCGTGCACTCACACTATTTGTATCTGGCGGAATTCTACAGCTGCTAGATCGTCACCTGTCAGACACCCGCATATACACTGAAACCAATGGCATACGGATATGCACATATGCAAATGGTGGTAGTATCGCGTACACAAGGTGTAAAAGGACATTGCATTAGCGAAACTGTCTTTTGTACTCACGTGATGCATGTGAATAGGTTTCCGACGTGGTTATCACCGCACGACAGAAATTAACAGACTCGCTGTGCTGAATGGTAGTTCGAGCTAGACGCATGGGACATCCCATTTCGTAAATCGTTAGGGAATTCAGTATTCCGAGATCAGCGTTGTCAATAGTGTGCCGATAGCACAAAATTTCAGATATTACCTCTGACGACGGACAACGCAGTGGCCGATGACTTTCACTTAACGACCGAGAGCAGCGGCGTTTGCGCAGAGTTGTCAGTGCCAACAGATACGCAACACTGCGTGAAATAACCGCAGAAATCGATGTGGGACGTGTGACAAACGTACCCTTAGGACAGTGCGGCGGACTTTGGCCTTAATGGTCTACAGCTGCACGCGACCGACGCGAGTGCCTTTGCTAACAGCACAACATCGCCTCTCCTGGGTTCATGCCGATATCAGATGGACGCTAGACTACTGGTAAACCGTGGCCTGTCCAGGTGAGTCTCGATCAGCTCTTATCAATTTCAGATTGAACTGATGAGCTGATGGTAGGATTCGCATGGGGCGCAGAGCCCACGGAGCCAAGGATCCAGGCTGTCAACAAGACACCGGGCACGCTGGTGGTGGCTCCATAATGGTGTGGGCTGGGTTAAAATGGAATGTACTGGATCATCTGGTCCAAGCGAATTACTTGGAGGCCATCTGCATCCATTCATGGACTTCATGTTCTCAAACCCCGATGGAATTTTAATGGATGACAATGCGCTATGTTATAGGGCCACAATTATTTGCGATTAGTTTGAAGCACATGCTGGACAATTCGAACGAATGGTGTGGCCACTCAGATCGTCCGGCATGAATCCCATCGAACGTTTATGGGTCATAATCAAGAGGTTAGTTTGTGCACAAAATCCTGCACTGACAACACTTTTGCAGTTACGCATGGCTGCAGAGGCATCATTGCTCAGTATTTCTCCAGGAGATATCCAACGACTTGAGTCCATGACACGTCTTCCTGCTTTACGTCACCGGGCAAAAGAAATGGCTCAAATGGCTCTGAGCACTATGGGACTTAACATCTGAGGTCATCAGTCCCCTAGAACTTAGAACTACTTAAACCTAACTAACCTGAGGACATCACACACATCCATGCCCAAGGCAGGATTCGAACCTGCGACCGTAGCGGGGGCAAAAGAAGATCCGGCACAATATTAGGAGGTATCCCATGGCTTTTGTCACCTCAGTGTAATTCCGCGATAATGTTGCCCGCGTTGGTCTCGATCCAGGAATGTATGCGTTCAGAATGTTGCATATGCAACTCCACGGCCTATAGGACAGACATTATTTGCTCGGCCATGCACGAACATGCAGCCACATCATGTACGAAGTAGTGTGATGTTTGGACTACAAAGTATTGTCTGCATTGCGACCATGGATACTGCTTCCGTTGATGCACCAGCGGAGACAGTGCTCCGACAGTGGTGCGACGGCAAACACAGGAGTACCACCACATCATCTTCTCACATGAGTCCTGTTCTGTTTACAGAATCGCAATGGACGTATCAGTGCTTGGAGGCTCCCAGGAGAACGACGATACCGGATCTCTTTCATCATCTACGTCTGGCGTGATGATTTGGATGCCATTTCATACACAACACGATCATTTCTGGTTCGCGCAGCCGGTAATTTGGAGAGCACCCGTTTCATTTTTGACGTGTTTAGGGCAGTGGCTGTGCTCAATCTTAGAGGTCTCTACAAAGTTTTCAACAAGATAACGCAAGACTGCCTACTGCACTTGCTGTGCTGACCTTAATCGATACAGACGGTTGGATCTGTTGTTCACATGTTCTCCAGGTCAGTCATTCACTGGAAATGTCTGATCACAACTTGCTGAAGGACTGGTATGCTACCACTCGCAGACTACTATGATTGATGAATTGTGTCACAAAGTTGAAGGAGCATGGCATAATTTGCCTGTATGTATCAACGGATTTCTGTGCAATTAAGACACTCATCTGCGTTAGTTCCTTTATGCTTTGCGACATTTGGCAGCTCTGTACAGTAAATTTTGAATCCTACATACTGTGAAATATATCTAGATCTACATCTACATGGATACTCTGTAAATCACATTTAAGTGCCTGACGGAGGGTTCATCGAATCAGCTTCACAATAATTCTCTATTATTCCAATCTTTGCCGGCCGAAGTGGCCGAGCGGTTCTAGGCGCTACAGTCTGGAACCGAGCGACCGCTACGGTCGCAGGTTCGAATCCTGCCTCGGGCATAGATGTGTGTGATGTCCTTAGGTTAGTTAGGTTTAAGTAGTTCTAAGTTCTAGGGGACTGATGACCTCAGCAGTTGTCCCATAGTGCTCAGAGCCATTTGAACCATTTTATTCCAATCTTTAACAGCATGCAGAAAAAACGAACACCTATATCTTTCCGTGTGAGCTGCAATTCTCTTATTTTATCATGATGATCGTTTCTCCCTATGTAGGTAGGAGTCAACAAAATATTTTCGCATTTGGAAGAGAAAGTTGGTGACAAATTTCATGAGAAGATTCCGTCGAACAGAAAAACGCCTTTGTTTTAATGATGCCCACAAATCCTGTATCGTGTCAGTGACACTCTTTCGCCTATTTCTAGAAAATACAAAGCGTGCTGCTCTTCTTTAAACTTTTTCGATGTACTGGGTGATCAAAAACTCAGTATAAATTTGAAAACGTAATAAACCACGGAATAATGTAGATAGAGAGGTAAAAATTGACACACATGCTTGGAATGACATGGGGTTATATTAGGACAAAAAAAAGTCACAAAACGTCCGACAGATGGCGCTGGACAGCAAACCTACTACCGTGAAGGGTGAGAGGTACGCCGATATGTTACAGAATCGCATCATGCCCAGCCTGGCTGATAAACACCTGCTGGAACGTACGATGTTTATGCACGACGGCGCTCCACCCCATATTGCTAGACGCGTGAAAGCTCTCTTGCGCGCGTCGTTTGGTGATGATCGTGTGCTCAGCCGCCACTTTCGTCATGCTTGGCCTCGCAGGTCCCCAGACCTCAGTCCGTACAATTATTGGCTTTGGGCTTACCTTAAGTTGCAAGTGTATAGTGATCGACCGACATCTCTAGGGATGCTGAAGACAACATCCGACGCCAATGCCTCACCATAATTCCGGACATGCTTTACTGTGCTGTTCGCAACATTATTCCTCGACTACAGCTATTGTTGAGGAATGATGGTGGACATATTGAGCATTTCCTGTAAAGAACATCATCTTTGCTTTGTCTTACATTGTTATGCTAATTATTGCTATTCTGATCAGATGAAGCGCCATCTGACGGACATTTTTTGAACTTCTTTATTTTTTGGTTCTAATAAAACTCATGTCATTCCAAGCATGTGTGTCAATTTGTACCTCTCTATCTACATTATTCCGTGATTTATTCAGTTTTCAAATTTATACTGACTTTTTGATCACCCAGTACTTCGTTAATCCCATCTGGTAAGGATCCCACACCGCGCGGCAGTACTCCAAAAGAAGACGGACAAGTGTAGTGTAGGCAGTCTCTTTAGTAGATCTGCTACATCTTCTATGTGTTCTGTCAATAATTCTCAGTCTTTGGTTCGCCTTCCCTACAACATTTTCTACGTGTTCTTCCAACTTAAGTTGTTCGTAATTGTAATTTCTAGGTATTAAGTTGAATTGAGATTTGACTGATTTATCGTGTAACCGAAGTTTAACGGATTCGTTTTAGCTCTCATGTGGATGACCTCACACTTTTCATTATTTAGGATCAATTGCCAATTTTCGCACCATACAGGTATCTCGGCAATGAACGAGAGTATCATCTGCAAAGCTCCAGGGGATTCGCACCTAATGAGTACGTGGCTGGCAACCACGGGGCCCCGAGCTGAGTCCTGGCATTGCTTCCACTTACTTATGCCAGGCCCCTCACTTTTATCTTTCCTGTCTGGCCATCCTCTGCCAACTCTTGTTTTTTCCGAGCCTGACGCTATTAGGTTTCGAGAGCTAGGGGTCTTTCTTTTCCCAATCCTGTATTTCCTCTGGTACCGGGCAGCAGTGGGCACCAGTATCGAACTGATGCACAGAGCAAATGATGCTTCAGATGGATCAAGATCGAAGACTCACGGGCGATACCAACCATAGTCTGGTTTGCGGCCATGATACTGCGATGTGGAAAGGAAATGGAAAGACTACCACATTATTATATTCCCTGAACGTTGGAAGACGGAGGATATTGATGGCGTTTCCTGGAGTAAAATATTCCAGAAATAAACTGCTCCCCCGTTCGGATCTCCGGGCGGGGAGTATTTCAGGTGGTGTCATCAAAAGAGATGAACATTTTAATTTCAGGATTAGGACATGGAACGTGAGAACACTTCAAAGAACAGGAAAACTGGAAAATCTGAAGAGAGTAATGGACAAATGTGAAGTGAACATAATGGGTTTAAGTGAAGTGAGGTGGACAGACAGTGGTGAAATAGTATCAGGTAATTATACAATATTTTATTCCGGTGGTAAAAGTTTTGAACGTGGCGTAGCAATAATGATGGGAAATGAATTAGTGCAAAGTGTGAATAAAGTCGTGTGTCATAGTGACGGTTTAATGTTTGTGAAAATAAGTGCAAAACCAGTAGACATTCTAATAGTCCAAGTGTACATCCCAACTTCAGATCACGATGACGAAGAAGCAGAGAAAATGTATAATGAAATAGAAGACATCATTCAGTATGAAGGAACAAGTAAAGTAAATACCATAATCATAGATGACTGGAATAGTGTGGTTCGACAAGGCAATGAAGCAAACATTGTTGGACAGTATGCATTAGGAAAAAGAAACAACAGAGGAGGAATGCTAGTGGAATTCTGTCACCGAAATAATTTGGTGGTGATGAACACTTGGTTCAAGAAAAGGAAGACTAAACTGTACACATGGAAGAGCCCAGGAGATATGAATAGGTATCGGATAGACTACATACTCGTCAAACAGAGGTTTAGGAGCAGTGTGAAGGACCCCAAGACTATGCCGGCTGCCGACATCGACTCGGATCACAACATTTTGGTTGCAGATATCAGCACAAGGCTGAAGAAGATCCAACAGCATGGGAGGAGAAAACAGAGATGGGACTTGGAAAAGCTGAGAGAGAATAACGTGGCAGTATGAGAATCGTTAGAGAAAAAATTTAACGAAGTGAGACACAAAAATACAAGTGCAAGTGCGGAAGATCAATGGCAAAATGTTAAAATGGTTCTGTTAAATACTGTGAAGAGTGAAGTTGGGAGGGAAACAAAGAGAGCGAGAAAACCCTGGATCACCAATGAGATGCTGGAGAAGATAGAGGAAAGGAAGAAGTGTAAAAATGTTAATTAAGAAGAATACAGAAGACTTAACAACGCCCTCAGGAGGGAAACAGACAAAGCGAAGGAAAAGTACTTAGAAGAAATGTGTGACGACATAGAAGAACTACAAAGAAGAAGAAGGTACGACCTCATGTACCAGAAAACGAAGGAACTGGGAGAAGGGGAGAACAAAAGTGTAAGGACGTTCGGAATAGAAGATTCTAGAGGACAAGTGGTTACTGAACAAGTGGAAGTGCTGAAAACATGGGAAGCATATATAAGGAAACTATATGATACAGAACATCGCCCAGATGACATCGACATAGAGCCAGAGGAAGCTGTTGACGAAGATGAAAAAGGGCCCAGTATACTGACAAGGGAAGTAGAGAAGGCGATAAACGACATGAAGAGTAGGAAAGCTACAGGGGATGACGACATACCAGTGGATTTGCTTAAAGAAATCGGAAATGAAAGTTTGAAAGTTCTGACACAACTCATAAACAAAGTCTATGAAACTGGAGAATGGCCTGAAGACTTTTTGGACGTCGGCATGGTTACTCTTGAGACGAAAAAGCAACCCAAGAAGTGTAGTGATTATAGAACAATTAGTATGATATCGCATGGGGCAAAGATCATTGCTAGAATACTAAATAGACGGTTGGAAAACGAAATTGAAGAAGTGATGGGAGAGGACCAGTTTATCTTCAGGAAAGGAAAAGGGACCAGAGACGCCATTGGCACGATGAGGATATTGTCAGAAAGAGTTTTGGCCGTTAACGAAGAAGTTTGCGCTTGTTCTATAGACTGGCAGAAGGCCTTCGACAGAGTCAATTGGAATATATTGATGAACATCCTTGAGGAAATAGGAATCAACTGGAGAGATCGGAGACTTACAAGGAACTTGTACCTGGGACAAAGGGTAAAGATATGACTGAACTATGGAGAAACGAACAGTGTGGAAATAGGAAGGCGAGTGAGACAAGGATGTTGTCTGTCGCCAAGACTCTTCAAACCTGTATGGAGAAATGCTGGCGAGAGAAGCGCTGAAAGGATGCGGAAACTTCAAAGTAGGAGGACGTCTCATCAACACCATCAAGTATGCAGACGACCTGGTAGTGCTCGCCAAAAATCAGAGACAGCTGCAACACATGATGAACAATTTGGTGGAAACGGGAAGAAAATACAGCATGGAAATCAACATCGAAAAAGCAAAAGTTATGCGCATATCAAAACGTGAGAAACACTTGAAGATAACTGTTGGCAATCGGGAACTGGAAAATGTGAATCAGTTCAAGTGCCTGGGAAGTTTTATCACAAACGAAATCCGAGCAAGAATCGCCATGGCCAAAGCTGCTTTCAACAAGAAGAGGACTCTGTTGACCAGCAAGTTGAGTTTGGCATTGAGGAAAAAACTGATAAAGTGCTACATTTGGAGCAATGCACTGTATGGAGCAGAGACATGGACAATGAAAAAGAAGGAGAAAAAAAACTTATAGAGCTTTGAAATGTGGTGCTGGAGGAGAATTGAAAAGATCAAGTGGACAGATCGCATAAAAAATGACGATGTACTGCGAAGGTTAGGAGAGAAGAGAAGTATTCTGCGTACAATTCTTTAGAGAAAGGCCAACTGGATTGGACATGTACTTAGACACGAGGGAATAATACATGATATCATCGAAGGGAAACTCAGAGGAAACGCAGGACTAGGAAGAAGATGAATTCAACATCTGGACGACATGAAAGATGGAAGGAGATACAACAGACTGAAGGAAGAAACTGAAGACAGGGAACAGTGGAATCAGAAATTCTCCGTACCAAGACATGGACCTACCACTAGGCAGAATACTACATAATAATAATAATAATCATCTGCAAATAACCTAAGACGGCTGCTCAGATTGTCTCCTAAATCAAAAATGGTTCAAATGGCTCTGAGCACTATGGGACTCAACTGCTGAGGTCATTAGTCCCCTAGAAATTAAACCTAACTAACCTAAGGACATCACAAACGTCCATGCCCGAGGCAGGATTCGAACCTGCTACCACAGCGGTCTTCCGGTTCCAGACTGCATCGCCTTTAACCGCACGGCCACTTCGGCCGACTCTCCTAAATCGCTTACACAGATAAGGAACAGCAGAAGGCCTACAATACTACCTTGTGAGCACACCAGAAATCACTTCTGTTTTTCTTGATGACTTCCCGTCAATTACTACGAACTGTGACCTCTCTGACAATAAATCACGAATCCAGTCACATAACTGAGACGATATTCCGTCTCACTGAAAGTCGCTTATGAGCTAGTGTCAAAAGCCTTCTGGAAATGTAGAAATACCCATACAGATTTAATCATGTATTCTTCTTACTGCACTGTTTATGCACAGTAAGCAAAATTACCTTCTCTTATATCTTTCCTTTGTAATGACCAGTAGTGAAGAGCAACTTCTATGGATGTACAGGGTGTTTCAGAACGATTCATTCGATTTTACAAGGCTATATGAATAACGATAGAAACTCCGGGTAAATTTCAGCTTACGCATTGACACTCAAAGCTCACGTTGGGTCCAATTACAACTTTTCAGTTCAAGTGGTTACCAGTACTGGTCGCTCAAGTGCAACTACTTCGCTTGGTTACTACCGAGTGTGCGCCGAGTCTAGATGGCAACAACACAGCGACAGAAGGAGTTCAACGCTTTTCCGTTTCAACGGCTGCAAAAGTTACAAGTCCACTGTGTCACTTTCTTGGAGAGTATTGCACTATTCCTCCTACAGTCCAAAGCATTCATCGAAATCACGAACAGTTTCAAAATAATTGTTGCTTATGTTGTGATAATTTTCCTGGACGAGGTGGATATTGCAGCAATTTTGTGTAGACGACTATTACGTTATGGATCTGGATTTAAGATTTCGCTGGGACTTTTTTTTAATGGAGATGTGTGATTACCTAGCATCGAGCCCTGGCTTTTGTGTGCAAGAATACAAACGATGAACAGAAATGTGACAGAGTCCGGAACAGGTGATTATAACACCTAATCGTTGGAAGGAGATAGTGAGGATGGTGTTTCTTGTAGTATAGTAAAGTAGTGCCGACTACTAAAACATACACTGCCCGTCAAAAAATTTGAAGCATCCAGAAGCGGAGAAAGAAATGAAAGGAAACTTCAAGGATTGAGAGGATATTTCATGTAATATAAATGATTAAAAAATTGAGTCCAATGTACAAAGAACTCGGCCGTATGAACCCACTTATCAGTACGATGTCACAACCCTTCAGGCGTGAATGCGTACACTGATTCGGTTGTAAAGGTTGTCATAAAGCCATTGTATCCTCCCCTGAAGCTAGGTGACCTGAAGCTCTGTTATTAGCCCTTGTTATGATAGATACTGAAACTTGTGCAGAACTGATATCCGAGTTGATCCCACGAGGTTTATCGGTGACAGATCTGGAGATCTTGCTCGCCTTGAGAGTACCCCAGAATCAAGCACACAGTTCATATAGACTTGCTATTGTACTGCTGCAAAATGACACCGCAGACCCACTGCCGGATGAGGATGCAGTACCGTCAGTGCACTCTCAGTCACTACCAGCGGCGACCTGAAGTTGCACCCAATGGATTCTCGCACCATGACGACAGGAGTAACATCACTGTACATTTCCAGAGCATTGGAAGAAATGTACTTCTCCATAAGCCAGCGCTTTGCCCGGAGGATTGGAAGGTAGTACAGAACCACGATTCGTCACTCAACACAATTCGACGCCTTTCAGCGGCTGTCCATGCTTTCCGCTCACGGCATCTCTCCACAAGCAGTCGTTTTTGTTGTGGTGTTAACGGTATCCTACGGATGAGGCGGTAATTGCCTGGAATGACTGCTGCTAGTCTCTGACCAGTGGTTTGGCATCACACAAAATGTTGCAGGGAGTCAGTTCTTGATCTCAGATAGTAGGCACAGACGTTTACGGGTTACGATATGCCTGGTGCATAATGCGGCGATCCTCTGCGTTGATGTCAGACGAGTTCTACCGTAAGCTTGATAATGAGTATGCCCGTTCTCTCGTTCACATTAAGTCCAATAAGAGTTTGAGGTGTGGTGCTATAGAAGGATGTAGAAAATTAGGTGGACTGATAAGATATGAAACGAGGAGGGTCTCCACAGAATTGTAGAGGAAAGGAACATTGACGAGCACTGACAGCCGGCCGCTGTGACCGAGCGGTTCTAGGCGCTCCAGTCTGGAACTGCGCGACTGCTACGGCCGCGGATTCGAATCCTGCCACGGGCATGGATGTGTGTGCTGTCCTGAGGTTAGTTATGTTTAAGTACACTACTGGCCATTAAAATTGCTACACCAAGACGAATTGCAGATGATAAACGGGTATTCATTGGACAAATATATTATACCAGAACTGACATGTGATTAAATTTTCACGCAATTTGGGTGCATAGATCCTTAGAAATCAGTACCCAGAACAACCACCTCTGGCCGTAATAACGGCCTTGATACGCCTGGGCATTGAGCCAAATCTTGGATGGCGTATATAGGTACAGCTGCTCATGCAGTTTCAACACGATACCACAGTTCATCAAGAGTAGTGACTGGCGTATTGTGACCAGCCAGTTGCTCGGCCACCATTGACCAGACGTTTTCAATCGGTGAGAGATCTGGAGAATGTGCTGGCCAGGGCAGCAGTCGAACATTTTCTGTATCCAGAAAGGCCCGTACATGACCTGCAACATGCGGTCGTGCACTATCCTGCTGAAATGTAGGGTTTCGCAGTAATCGAATGAAGGGTAGAGCCACGGGTCGTAACATATCTGAAATGCAACGTCTACTGTTCAAAGTGCCGTCAATGCGAACAAGAGGTGACCGAGACATGTAACCAATGCCACCTCATACCATCTCGCTGGGCGATACTCCAGTATGGCGATGACAAATACACGCTCCCAATGTGCGTTCACAGCGATGTCGCCAAACACGGATGCGACCATCATGATTCTGTAAACAGAACCTGGATTCACCTGAAGAAGTTACGTTTTGCCATTCGTGCACCCAGGTTCGTCGTTGAGTACACCATCGTAGGCGCTCCTGTCTGTGATGCAGCGTCAAGGGTAACCGCAGCCATGGTCTCCGAGCTGATCGTCCATGCCGCTGCAAACGTCGTCGAATTGTTCGTGCAGATGGTTGTTGTCTTGCAAACGTCCCCACTTGTTAACTCAGGGATCGAGACGTGGCTGCACGATCCGTTACAGCCATGCGGATAAGATGACTGTCATCTCGACTGTTAGTGATACGAGGCCGTTGGGATCCAGCACGACGTTCCGTATTACCCTCCTGAACCCACCGATTCTATATTCTGCCAACAGTCATTGGACCTCGACCAACGCGACCAGCAATGTCGCGATACGATAAACCTCAATCGCGATAGGCTACAATCCGACCTTTATCAGAGTCGGAAATGTGATGGTACGCATTTCTCCTCCTTACACGAGGCATCACAACAACGTTTCACCGGGCAACGCCGGTCAAGTGCTGTTTGTGTATGAGAAATCGGTGCCGGCCGGGGTGGTCGAGCGGTTCTGCGCGCTACAGTCTGGAAATGCGCGACCGCTACGGTCGTAGGTTCGAATCCTGCCTCGGGCATGGATGTGTGTGATGTCCTTGGGTTTAAGTAGTTCTAAGTTCTAGGGGACTGATGACCCCAGAAGTTAAGTCCCATAGTGTTCAGAGCCATTTGAACCATTTGAGAAATCGGTTGGAAACTTTCCTCACGTCAGCACATTGTAGGTGTCGCCACCGGCGCCAACCTTGTGTGAATGCTCTGAAAAACTAATCATTTGCATATCACAGCATATTCTTCCTGTCGGTTAAATTTCGCGTCTGTTGCACGTCATCTTTGTGGTGTAGCAATTTTAATTGCCAGTAGTGTAGTTCTAAGTTCTCGGGGACTGATGACCTCATATGTTAAGTCCCATAGAGCTCAGAGCCATTTGAACACTGACAAGAAGTGACAAGAAGAAGGGACAGGGTGACAGGACTTGCGTTAAGACTTCAAGAACAACTTCCATGGTGCTACATTGAGCAGTAGAGTGTAAAACTTGTAGGGGGAGGCAGAGATTGGGATAAATGAACCCCACGGTGAAAGTTCTGATCTGAATGATGAAGATGAGACGAGAGAGGAAATCGTGGTGGGCCGCGAACCAGTCAGAGGACTGACGACAAAAAGAAAAATGTAATGTAGTATAAATAGACCGTGTCCAAGAGAAGGGGGACACCTCAATGCAGGAGCGCTCACCTGCACGGCGCCGACGACGATGGCGCAGTCGCTGGGGTCCATGGAGGTGCCGGCGGCCACAAAGATGGGCACAGAGAAGAAGATGATGATGATGACGCCGGAAAGCTGCTGCGCTACCTGCAGACCCATACCGATGCCGAGGGCTCGAGCGGCCGCTCGCGACCTGAACATGTCCCACAGCGAGCCGGTGCGTTTCAGCATCTCCGTCACCACCTGTGGCAAAACACGTCTATGTTGACGACAGAGGCAGTAGAAAAAGCTAAAACTGCACACCGCAAAAAGAGACAACGTTCAGAGCCTTTAAAAGTGTCAGGTCTAGCACACTTGAAACTGGACGTTGTGGGGAACTGTTTCTGCTTAATGAAAACCCATAGTGTCAACTGTTCCCAGTCGCTTCAGCTTCGTCTCAACCAGTTCATCATCATTTGCAACCAATAGCCCCTGCAAATGTTGTTTCTGTGTTGGTTCGAAATAAAACTCCGGCTTACAGATACAGAATGGGCCCAGACTCAACCGAAAAAATTTCAGCTAGTTCTTCAGAGGTATTTTCTGTGTACACTACTGGCCATTAAAATTGCTACACCACGAAGATTTCGTGCTACAGATGCGAAATTTAACCGACAGGAATAAGATGCTCTGAAATGAAAATGATTAGTTTTAGAGCATTCCCACAAGGTTGACGCCGGTGGCGACACCTACAACGTTCTGACATGAGGAAAGTTTCCAACCGATTTCTCATACTCAAACAGCAGTTGACCGGCGTTGCCTGGTGAAACGTTGTTGTGATGTGTGTGGCTCTACCCTTCATTCGATCCCTGCGAAACACTACATTTCAGCAGGATAATGTACGACCGCATCTTGCAGGTCCTGTACGGGCCTTTCTGGACACAAAAAATGTTCGACTACTGCCCTGGCCAGCACATTCTCCAGATCTCTCACCAATTGAAAACGTCTGGTCAATGGTGGCCGAGCAACTGGCTCGTCACAACACGCCAGACATTACTTTTGATGAACTGCGGTATCGTGTTGAAGCTGCATGAGCAGCTGTACCTGTGCGCGCCATCCAAGCTCTGTTTAACTCAATGCCCAGGCGTATCAAGGCCGTTATTAGGCCAGAGGTGGTTGTTCTTGGTACTGATTTCTCAGGATCTATGCACCTAAATTGCGTGAAATGTAATCACATGCAAGTTCTAGTATAATCTACTTGTCCAATGAGTACCCGTTTATCATCTGCATTTCTTCTTGGTGTAGCAATTTTAATGGCCAGTAGTGTATTTTGTTATGATGCACCAATGCTCACCGTCGCTTTGGTACAGATTAGCAATCTAAATACCATTTATTTAGCTGCCACCCCAGTTACTTTTACTTCTGAGAAATTACGTTCCCAACGGTGAAGAATCAGTCAATATTCAATCACCAAAACGCTCAACAAACCCCAGATGAAACATGTACACTTTTATCACAATATTTTAATCAGTTCCACCAGTGTATGTAGCTGTATGTAACAAGTCCAGAAATGTTGTCGTAGACCTATTGTTTTGCCCACCATGATCACTGTTAACGTGCAACTAACACTGCCAGGGAAAAAACTCAAGCTTGACGCCGAAGCATCACTGTTGTTATCAGCAAGTACCATGAGTGAGTGGAACAAGCTACTTTCCAAACATGAGACTCACAGCATATCATCGACATTCGAAATGTTGTGCAGATATTTTCAGTCCAGTTCAGATCCACAGATAAATGGAGATAAGAAATGAAACGAAATTCAATTATTCTGTAACGAGCCACCGGAGACCAGAGGTCCCTTCATACCAAAATACTCGGAAAATATCGGCTGGGTTAGGGTACACCTCTACAGCGGTGGTTCCCAAACTTGGTTTAATTACCGCCTGAGGAGTGAAATATTATTCCTGAGGCGTGAAAGCAGAAGGGGGTCAATTTTCTTTTGCTCATTAAGCTATAACTGGAGTCAGGCACGATGTTGGTCGCTTTTAGGTTTGTTCTGCGCACCTACGTCACGCACTCTCCGACAGTCATTGAGCGTTCACTAGTGTTCTGAGGGCTCTGCAGTGAACGTCGTAGCGAACGCTAGCGTTAAACGTGAGTGTAGCGAGATATTTAGTGAATTTTTATTCCATTTGATGCGAGATGTCATCGCTGTTTATGCCGGTAAGAGACAAACTCTACAGGGTGTACATAAAGTCTGGAAACACTTTCAATTATTTGTTGCACAAGAACCAAACATTGTACAGATATCCTACATACGCCATTATGAAGAGAAACCCTGAAAGTTTTTTTTGTTTTTTCATGCATACCGACACAGCGTAGTTTGGTAATTTGCCGAGAGTCAGCGCTAGTCGCAAACACAGCGAGTTCAGGTGCGGAGCGAGCTTCCTTTGTGTTGGAGTTCGACAAAAACAAGTGTGCTACAGCTGTTCAACGGATGTTTATAACCAAGTACGGTAAGCAGCCACCAACAAGGAAGGCCATTTACCACTGGCTGTCCCAGTGTGAGTGAAGTGAATGTGGAGAGCGTACGAGAGACAATTATAAGGAGTCCAAAGACATCGGTGCGTCGTGCATCCCGTGAACTCGAAATGCCTCCTATGTCAGTGTAGAAAGTCCTGCGAGAGAAGCTGTCTATGAAACCATTCAAACTGGAGCTAGTGCAGAATCTCAATGACGACGACAAAGTCAAGTGTTTTGAGTTTTGTTCGCAGTTGCAACAATTTAATCAGGATGGGGATGGCTTTGTTTACCGCTTAATTTGAGCGTCGAAGGCACTTTTCACACTAATGGGGACGACACAGTTGTCGAATTTAGGGTACGAATGCATTGAATTTGAGCGTGATTCCCCAAAGGTAAATGTTTTTTGTGCCTTGTCATGTCGGAAACTGTACGGGCCATTCTTCTTCGCCGAGAGCACTGCCACTGGATATTCCTACCTGGACAGGTTGCAGCAATGGCTGCTGCCTCAAATGCAATCGGACTCTCCGTTCATCTTTCAGCAGGATGGGGCTCCACCCCATTTTCATCGTGAAGTTCGTAGATACCTGAACACGGAGCTGCCGCATCGATGGATCAGCCGTGCTACAGAAGAAGACAGCTGTTTCATGAAATGGCCTCCATGATCACCAGATCTCAAAAATTGTTCAAATGGCTCTGAGCATCAGAGGTCATCAGTCCCCTAGAACTTAGAACTATTTAAACCTAACTAACCTAAGGACATCACACACATCCACGCCCGAGGCAGGATTCGAACCTGCGACCGTAGTGGTCGCGCGGTTCCGGACTGAAGCACCTAGAACCGCTCGGTTCCAACGGCCGGCCACCAGATCTCACTCCATGTGCCTCTTATCTGTGGGGACACATTAAAAGTCTGGTGTGTGTACCGCCGCTACCACGTGATGTAACAAAGCTGCGGGAGAGAATACGGGAAGCGACTGCCACAGTCGACGATGCCATTCTGGGACGGTTATGGCATGAATTCGATTATCATATTAACGTCTACCGGGTCACTCATGGTTCGCATATGTAATGTTTGCAAGAAAAAAAACTTTCAGAGTTTCACTTCAAAATGCAATATGTATGACGTCTGTACAATGTTTCGTTCTTGTGCAATAAATAATTGAAGGTGTTCCCGGACTTTATGTACACCCTGTATATAAGCAAGCGAGGAACACGATCTGCAGGATACACGCTTTCTTTATGAGCCAAGTTAAAATGTACGTGCATATTGGAACTGTCGCTTGGAACCGGCAACAGTGCAATCCTCGTCGAAGTCTCGACCTGCGCGAACCGCCATCGTTCGCGAATCTGCATCTAAATTACTTTTAAAAGATCGCTAGTATTTTCACTATTTAGTAAGCCTTAATAGGGATTAATAAATTAGTAATAATTTTTGCTCCAGTACTAGTATTAAGTCGAGATAAAATGTGCTAGGCATTACAGCTGCTGAAGCTATTAACACATCACCCTTATACAATCCACCCAATGCACACTTACTTCGTACTTTGTACCATGCATCTATGTCAGTAAAACTGAGACATGCGCATCAAATATGCTTAAATATCTCATGAAAATACCTTCCATATGCTGTAGGTAGTTCCTGAAATGGACCAGATATTGCTTCATAATTCACCACTCAACGATAAACAAACTCACAAAGAACAGTAACTATGCAATGGCTACTACATTGCTTAAGAGCCTACACTATATTATTATTATTATTATTATATTTATTATTATTAGTGCCAGTGGTGAGATAAAATGCATTAGCAGCCCGAACTCATTCACCTTCTGCCAATTAAGAAGTAAGGGTTCCAGCATTCAGGTGATTTACAAACAGTAGCTTAAGTGCGGTGTACTTATTGTAACTTTGCATATTTTAAGTGTTGGGGTAGGGGGGCGTGAATGAAGTAAAGATTGCTAGGGAGAGGAGTGGTGCAGCGGAAGTGTCTTTTGTGTCTTGTGTGTTGATAGCCAGTTTTCTCTTCTGAGAAGGAGTTGTAGGTAGCAGTCACGATGTACTGAGAATTCATTCATTTTTGTATAAAAAAAGATAGTATAGATAAGCAGTATCAGTTGTCTTGTTGACTCATTTGTTCGTGGTTTAATGAAACGCCTACAAACTCTAAATGTCATTTATTCTTCGTCACTTTAAGAGTGGAAGTATTCAAAGAAAATTATTTTTGGTTCTGAAGTTTAGGTAGTTACTAACGTTGATGATGGTGGTGGGGAGGGCGGGAGGGGGGGGGGGGGGGAAGGTCGAGAAACTAGCTGATATCTAACTGCACTCAGGGGCAGTGGTGTCAGAAATGCTGGAACCACTGCTTACAGTAAAGTCGCACACTGGAAAATTGTAGAGTGGTGTTGGAATACCTACAACGGATGGACACTTGGTGCAGTCACTGGCAATTAATCTTAAACGTAAACAAACGTAACGTAATGCATAAATAGGTGGATGTAGCTCTGTTTTTAATTACATTATAGTCAGTCACTGGAATGACACACAAATATTACATTTCTGAGAGTGTACGTACAAATTTATAGTGAGACAATCACACAAAACTAATACTACGAAAGGGAGATACCAGACTCAGATTCGGTAAAAGAATCTTCCAGAAGTGTAATCTACTAACGAGGGAAGCAGCTGATGTAACTCTCGTTTGTTCCATACTTGAGTATTATTGTCCAGAATGAGACCCTTACCAAATAGCATTGATAGAGGTAATAAAGGAATCAAAGAAGAGCAACACAGAATTTCAGAGCTTCATTTGGTAAGCAAGTAAGCGTCACAGAGACACTCACCCGACTAGAGTGACAGACACTACAAGAGAGATGTAGAGCAGCACTGTGTGAGAACGTACGTTCCTATAAGAGTTGCCCTACGTATGGGAACAGGGAGCAGGACGGTAATGCTTACATTAAAATCACCACAGTTCAATTAAAATGGTAAATAAGAATCTAAGAAAATTTCTGTGTGACTTTTAATATTTATTTTAAACAGTGAAACAAAGAAATCAGACGTGAAAGTACACAAGCGAACACTATAAATAATTTAAGATGTCTGACAATTGGTCCACTGTGCTCCAGGCTTGAGGCAGAACGGAATCAGATTCGTAATAAGGGCTGTTATTAATTTACATTTCCTTAGAAGTTTAACTTTAAAAACTAATCATATTTCCTAAAATCTGCATAAACGCAATGCGCATATGAGTTAATAAGAGGCAGAATGTGCGACATCTCGAAAGAAACTGAGTCATCCAGTCTTCACCCCAACATTTTTAGTTCTTTATTAAACGGGTCTTCGGTTTGTT